>NW_027466492.1:1425000-1987500 GCF_050575085.1 Anarhichas minor | reverse complement strand
CCCCCCTCTCAGACCACAACCAAATAAATCTGTTCTTTAAACTCTCAGGTCAAATGAATGAAAAAAGAACCCAGTAAGCTGTTTAAATTAAATGCTACTTACCGATGGGCCCCAGACAGTGGAGACAAATTCATCATGGCCTTGAACTCACCTGATCTGATAGATGACATATCAATATATGACCAAAACCAATATATCCACACCAGAGATGGTGTAAACAAGGCCATTGATGATATCAATATGATATTTCACAAGGCAGCTATTAAAGCCTGTAAAAAGGCAAAACACGGAAAAATGGTTTGATCAAGAATGCAAGAGCATCAGAAAAGACCTGAGAAAAATAGCAAATGAAAAACATCGCCAACCAAACAACCCAGCCCTACGCATTAGTTACAATGAAATTTTAAACACATATAAATGTACAATTAGGAACAAAAAACAAAACTATACCCAAATGAAACTTGAAGATATTGAGAACAGCCATTGATCAAAATCAATTCTGGGATATGTTGAACAAATTCAACACAAAGCAGCCACAGGCATTACCCATCCAAGATGGTTACATCTGGAGAGCACATTTTTGAACATTTGTACAAAGATATACCAATAAATCAAACTAACTCAGACCAATATATTACAAAAGAAAAACTCCAAACATTAGAAGAAATAATTAAAGACAACCAGAACCCCCTTGATTTCCCAATTACTTGGGAAGAACTGAGCACACAGACAAAGTGTCTCCGGCCAAGGAAAGCTTGTGGTCCAGACAGCATCAAAAATGAGATGCTCAAATGCAGCACCCCAGAGATGCAGGGTGCAGTGTTGAAGTTGTTCAACATCATATTACAGTCAGGGTGTTTTCCTGACTCCTGGAGCAAAGGGCTCATTTCACCCATTCATAAGAGTGGTGACAAGTCAGACCCTAGTAACTACTGGGGCATCTGTGTCAGCAGCTGTCTCGGTAAATTATTCTGTAGTATTCTCAATAAAAGAATACTACATTTCCTTGACGAACACTCCATCTTGAGTAAAAATCAAATTGGCTTCCTCCCAAAACACCGGACCACCGACCATGTATATACCCTTCATACTTTAATTAACAAACATGTCCACCAAACAAAAAATGGTAAAATATTTGCTTGTTTTATTGATTTCAAGAAAGCCTTCGATTCTATTTGGCATGAAGGGCTCTACTACAGACTCCTACAGTGTGGGATAGGGGGCAAAGTATATGATCTGGTTAAATCAATGTATTTGGAAAATAGATGTGCTGTTAAAATTGGAGACAAACAAACTGAATCCTTCACCCAGAAAAGAGGTGTTCGTCAGGGTTGCAACTTAAGTCCGACCCTATTTAATATATATATAAATGAACTTGCTGTTGAGTTGGATCAATGTGCTGCTCCTGGGCTCTCCCTCCTAGATAGAGAGGTGAAGTGTCTGCTTTATGCCGATGAACTGGTCCTACTGTCTCCTACTGAACCAGGACTACAGCAACAGCTGGACATAGTGCAACAGTTCTGTCACAACTGGGCCCTGGCAGTAAACATGAAGAAAACCAATGTCATGATTTTCCAAAAACGCCCTAGATGTCAGGAGAACAAATACCAGTTTACCATAAACACCAACATGATTGAACATAGTATGAGTTATACCTACCTTGGTATAACCATAACTGCATCAGGGAGTTTCAACATGGCAGTGAATGCACTAAAAGAAAAAGCTCGAAGAGCTCTACACGCAATTAAGAGAAAATTTTATAATTTTCAAATCCCAATAAAAATCTGGCTTAAAATCTTTAACAGTGTCATCCAGCCCATTGTGCTGTATGGTAGTGAAGTATGGGGTCCACTCAGTCATCACAGTTATACCCGCTGGGACAAACATCCAACAGAGTCTCTACACGCAGAATTCTGCAGACACATTTTACACGTACACAGAAACACACCAACAAATGCATGTAGAGCAGAACTAGGCCGATACCCACTGATCATTAACATTCAAAAGAGAGCACTCACATTCTTCAATCACCTTAAATCCAGCCCCCCAGACACCCTCCACTCCAAAGCCCTCCGAACCCAAGAGCTGAGCCCAGAGAAGAGTCCCCTATGTCAGCTGGTGCTGAGACTAGCTGCCTCCTCTCAGACACACGGGGACCAGTCTCACAACAACACTGCTCTCCAAACACCAACCACAGTAAAACACATCATGGCGAGATGTAAAGAAGCCTATCTGGAGCACTGGAGAGAGGAAACTGGGGGCCAAAGCAGACTGGAATGTTATCTGGCCCTAGAGAGAGACTATGAAATGGCAGAGTATCTCTCTCTACAGTCAGAGATATAAAGCAGAGACAGAACCTCACCAAGTACAGGCTCAGTGACCACAAACTGGAGATTGAAACAGGACGACACAAAAAGTCATGGCAACCAAGAGAGAATAGAACATGTGGTCACTGTGGGACCGGTGAGGTTGAGACAGAGATGCACTTCCTCCTAAAATGCAAAACATTCCATAAAATTAGGAACATCTACCTAAACAAATTTGACTCTGTGATTTCAGATTTTTAAAAATCGAGCGATATCTCAAAATTAAAAGTCCTCCTAGGAGAAGGAGAGAGGGCAGACCTTGCTGCCCAGTATGTACTAACATGCCACAACCTGAGGGACAGTAGGTGACGCTTTGGCGATGCCGTTCCTGGGCGTTCATGCCAATGGAGCAGATCTGAGTTTGGGTTGAATTGGGAGAGAGACGGAGAGAGAGAGAGAGATCTATCTATCCATGGATCTCTCTCTCTCACTTCGCTCCTCCCTTTGCTTCGGTGTCAGAGAGCTGCGGTGGCCTACAGGTAACGTGGGAGCAATGGGGGCTCTGTCTCACACCACTTTATGAGATGTTGCATTAATATTATTGTTATATTGATATTGTTGTGTGTTGATGTTATTGTATGTTTAATTTTTTGATGCTTTGGCAATACTGTTTTTTAAACTTTCATGCCAATAAAGCAAAATTTGAATTGAATTGAATTGAATATATATATATATATATATAAAAGATTTCCTGGAAGTCTGTTCTCATGGGTCCTCGCTCATGGCTCCTCAGAGATCCCTCCTCCATCCTCACTCCTCAGAGCTAAATAAGAGCTTTGGGAAGGCCGTCAATATGGTGGCGCAGAACAACTTCCGGTTCAAGCGAGGATCGAGGAGCGAGGAAATGAGAATTAAGAGACTTGGGATGTACCCTGAGAGACAGGGGTTTATAAGGTGACTTGAACAGGTGAGGAGAGTTGTGCTGATGAGGGAGTGCTTGATTACTGATCAGGGACAGGTGAAGGGAGTTGGACTGGTGCTGAGGGAGTGGCTGAGTTAGACTGGTGCTGAGGGAGTGGCTGACAGGTAGAGTGAGGAGCTACAGAAAAACACACACAGAACACACAAGGCAAAGCCTGATCGTGACACGTTTAATACATTTTTTTTTTCTGTTCCGACACGTTTAATACATTTTTTTTTTCTGTTCCGTCTATTTTTGATGTTTACAATTGACAGTTTGCGTAATCTATATTAATATAGATATATAATTCACTGCTTTGTAATGAAAAATTAGATCAACCCTTTAGTTTTCAGTTTGTTTGAAACAAGAATGGTCCTCTCGCTAACGGTGGATCAATTAGAGCGTAAAGGTTTTTCTAAGCGAGGCAACTCAAAACTCCTTGTTTCATGACTTCCTGTCATCATTGAAATATATATCAACCAGATGCTTTGTTTTAACAGAATTGTACATTTGTTGTGTGTCTGACCCATGTGACAGAGAGAAAAGAACAGAATGCCAAGACTGAAAGACAGAGCCAAAACTAGATAAAGAAAGAAGAGATAATGACTATGCAACAGCGAAGAGAGGCACAAACTGGTAATCAAAGATGGAGGCAAAGTGTGAGAGAGTGGCAGAAGTCAAACAACCATATGTCCATCTGATTGGCAGATAAAAGGAGAGTGAGTGATAGCGACAGAAACAGACGGACGGAGAGACGGGCAGGGAGGCAGGTGCAGAACGAAAAGCAAATTAAAAGATGACAGGTTCATTTCCAGCCGTCTGTCTGCGCGTCAGTAAGACGAGTGGTTGGTTTCACTTTCATTTCAACATGTCACTGCTGGAGGACCTAATGGAAGACACTCATCCTTCCATCTGTAAGACACTGCATGTGTGTTTTCATATATAATTATTGCAAGGTTCTGACGAGCTGAATTCTAGGAAAATGTGATGTACTCACCACACTAGAAGTATAATTGGTCCCATACAGCAACATTTTCTTCAATGTCTCTTATATTTTCTTCAGGTGTGCTGAATAATAAATGCCACTTGATTTTAAATTGGAGTCGTGTGGCCGATTGGTAATTATTAGCATAGGTAACGCCCCCCTGAACACTATATAATGGCATGTGTTGTGCCATATGCAAATACTCTGGCCAATGATGCCACCAAAAAACATCTGCTAGAAGAAGCAGGAGTGAAGTCGAGGTACAGTTCAATAAAGTTGTTCTCTGTAATATTGTCACATTTTAATATTCTATAGGTGGAGGCTTCAAGTAAGCCCAGTTGGCTCTTCCTGCGATATTTATTTATCTCTGTTATGTTTGTTTATTTTATTGTTTATTAATTGTGCAAAATAAAAAAACTAAGCTAAGTTAAAGGTAGTGTGTAGCTTTGAGGAGGATGAATTGGCAGAAATTTTCAAAAGCGGTTCAAATCAGCAGTTTATATCTACATACTGAGCGGGGCCTTTTCACAGAGCCGGCCGCCTTGTTTCCACAGTAGCCCAGAAGGGACAAACCAATCACTTGCTCTAGAGGGGGCCATTCCAGTTTGTGCTTCCACGTTGGCCACCGTAGTTCTCTTACAAACTAGGAGAAGTTTTAGGCTGGTTGCAATCTGCAACCTCACTGCTATAGAAGCCGCCAGATCCCAAACACTAGCGCTTTAAACCAAGTGAAGTCAAAGACCTGGATGGCCAAACAAAGCATGGAATAGCAGTATGTAAGCCATTCAAAGGCTGAATAAATGCAATATCATCCAAGGGTTTTCCTAGTCTTAATTGGTATCAATAGACCAATAGTATTTCTTTAGTCCACAAATGTAATAATATAATCATTATAATTAATCAAAAACATAATCTATATTTCATTATGATATTCAAGCATTTTTTTACGCTTACAATTTAAACACGTTTCCTTGTGTTGGACAAACAATTTGTGATCTGAGAACATAACATGTTTCTTTTCTTATCTTGGTAAGAGTGCTTTCGACCACTCGCAAAAATAAGAAAACATTGGTGTATCCCAGAAGTCAATGGGTACTGACAAAGTAGGAACCAATCATGGATACAAATAAAAATAAGAGGAAATTAGTTTTTACTGCTTATTGCATGAGGCCCAATGTCACCTTTTCTAGCTATTACGTACCATCTCTGGTGCTCGCCCAGAATTCATAGAACCGCAGTTATACATGTAACTTCTCTTTTGAAAAGAGAATCAGAGATGAGTGGCTGAAACAATTACTGTCATAATCACTTTAGAATAATCAACAATTTGGATAACTGCTGTCATTCTACAAACAAAAAGTCAAATCTTCTCTCCTTCTTGCTTGTCGGCATCTTTAAGTATCGCTCTGTCTGGTTTTCAGCTGCACATACAGAACATTATATTTCAAGGGGATTAAATCACAGCAGGAGATGTAGGAGGAAATATTAAGTTGTTTGACTGGAGAGGCTCATCTTTTGATGTCGTTTCAGGTACTTTAAGTGAGGAGAGGGAACAAAAGTTTGAAAACGCTTCAAAATCCCACGGCAGGATGATGAAAGGGGAACAGGGGGTGAATATGGAAGAGGGGGAAATAATGGTAATCTGTTATTCATCACTTCAGCGATGGGCTGATTAAATATTCAGTTTGATATCAGACGAGTGTTTAACTCGCCTGACACGCGGCCCCGAATGAGTCGCAGCTGCAGAGGCGCTATATGGCACTCCGCAGCCTGAATGCATGTTGTTACTGAACAGTGAGGGTTTATTTTAAAAACTTCGAAAGACACTCAGCCCTTGGGAAGAAGTGCCACTCTGACAAAATGGTTGACATCACAAATTCACGGCAGAACAGAAATTAGACCAGCATTAGATGTATTAGAGGCTTATGTAAGTGTAGTTGACGGGGTCGTTTTTAGAACAGAGCTCATCTCATTTTTGTTCATGTCTGTCGTGTGGATATCAGTCCCAAGACATGTCATGCCATTTTTTATGACACCTGACCAAGGGAAAATAAATCATCATCTTTTATTGAGGGGCAAACACCGGACCTGTTTGTGAAAGTCTGGTGTTTGACCGGTTAGGAGACTGGTGTTCACATCCATTTCTGACTCCTTTCGTTATGTCAGTGACGTGTTTTCCCATACATATGGTACGATGTTTACTGACATATTTTTTGAATAGAAGATACTATATTCATCCCTATTCTTTCAGCTGCAACACAGGCGGTGAGAAACAGACTTCGGAGCAAATAAGAAATAGCACTAATCACTAATTACCTACAGCATACTTAATAGTACTGGCAGCGCAAGGCAAAGTCTGTGGAAGTGTAAGGCACGGTGCTGACACACATAAGTGAATATAAAATATGAATATATGATTAAAACAAATATTTCATTTTGTGTTATTGTGGCACAATAAGTCATTTGAGTTCAGGAAGTACAATAGTTGCTTGGGTGTAGTGTAAGTTAAGTGAGTTTATTATGTTTCCTATGTGTTAATGAGGAGGAAGTGTTCATTTTAGTTAAAATGTGGGGTACAGTGTTATTTATCGGCAGATACATTTGTAGGCAGTAGATCCAGTGGATCGCCAGTAGGTGGCAGTGTTGCGACATCAGCAGTGTCTGTGACAGAGAGCCAGAGGGAAGTCTCGCGTGAATACGCGAGAACATGAGAATCTCTGAACAGGATAGAAGAAGAAAGTGCTAAGAAGCGACTGCATACCTAAACATATATATTATATCTTTGTATTTTACAGAACCATTTTCATTAAATGTGTAGCACCAGATTGAGCCTGTGTGACGTCATTCTGTGCACCGCTACATTATTGTGGTTATATAAATGTAAATGATAATGCTGTTAGATTGCTGCTAGACCACCCTTATGCTGCGTTTGCTATTGATGTCTTTTGGGGTTCACTGGAAAACATGGAAATGGATCGGCCAAATGGGGGGAATGGGCCTTTCAGGTACAAAACCTTGGAAAACATGGAAATGGGTGGGGCATGTGCCAAATGGGGCGATATGTGTCTTTCGAGTTCAAAACATGGAAATGGATCGGCCGAATGGGCCTTTCGGGTCCAAAACCTTGGAAAACATGGAAACGGATCAGGTATCACCGTGCAATGCCACGTTGGACCTCAAACATGTCGGATGCCTTTTGGAACTATTTTCCCATGAAATTTATTTTAAATCAAACGTAGGGGACAACAGAGGACAGTCTTTAAGAATCAGTTGGATTTACATCAATACAATGTTCCTGAAAAAAGATAGCTTTTACCAGATGTCTACAGAACTCTCCTTCGGCATGCTGAATCGAGTCATCAGAGGGAGTGTGTGATGCAAAATCCAGGCAGTTTCAACCTTTTTTCCCAGATTTTTGGTCAATTTTTACACATTGCACCAATTTCGGCCCCTGATCCTGTTTTTGGGCACCTTAACTTGGACCTACGACCTCTAAATTTCAGTCATTTAACCTAAACGACCCTCTCTTCATTGACAAAAGAATGCATTCCTCTATCTTGCTTTAAAGTATTTTTAATAAATTAAAAGACTGTTAATGATGTGTACATGCTGCTGTTTGTGTTGGGTGCAATAAAAACACTTGTAAATTACTTTTTATTCTAAAGTTGACATATAATGGACACAAGAGGACCCTCTTCAAGGTACAATTGGATTTAAGTCATTAGCATGCTGCTAACAGGGGATCATTTTTCCAGAGGGTCTGCAGACTTGCTGCTCCATGTGCTCATTCAAGTCATCAAGGTGAGTGTCGCGTTCAATTACAACACAGTTACATCCCTTTTCTGAGAAGTTATGACATTTTGGAGAACGGGCCATTTGGCAAAATCCCCGAATCAAATGTAGTCGGAATGGCACTTGGATTCGCCAAAAAATCTATTTTCACTCTTTGGAGTCGAGAGTTTTTCTCCGGTCCTATAAAAACACGAATAAAAGACATTTTTTGGTATAACATTGACAATTGTTGGACACCAGAGGGCACTCTACTAGGATCAAGTGATTTGATCCCATCAGCATGCTGCTGACAGAAGATAGCTTTCCAGGGGTTCTGCAGGTTTTTCTGCACCATTTTCCTATTCACGTCATCAAGGGGAATGTTGCCAAGCAATTTCCCATCAAATTCAACCATGTTGTGAGAAGTTATGACTATTTGAAGGATGGGCCATTTGGTCATCACTTTCCATTCATTTTACCCAAGCAAAATCCCCCATTCAAATGTAGGCCAATTCCCCCTCTTCCCGTGCAGGCATGCTAAGTGCTAGGGAGTACCATCCAACTTGAATGTACCTCATTGGGGCCTGTCTACAACATATTAAAAAAGCAGGGCTCTGACATGTTTAGAAATAAAATTTGGTCTGATCTCACCAAGAGTACGACAGGGTGTACGCCTTAGGGACGTGTACACCATGCTGAGGTCTGAGTGTGATACAGGCAAAAATCTTTTCTAGATAATCTAGAGGGATTTTGTTCAGGTGACCTTGTTGTAGGCCTAGTCCACAATGTGTGTCCACAATCTGTGGGTTCTGGGACCCATATTTGAGAGATGGCCATTCTTGCATATTCCAAAAAATCCACTAATATAAGGGAACATGGCCCCAATTAAGCCCTTTTGGGCTGTTTTTGGGGACCTTAACTTGCAGCTACGACGACCAGATTTTAGGTATGTAATGGTGAGGAGCCCTTCTTTGAAGGAGAAAAGGATTCAAAACTCTACCCCGATTAAAGTATAAAAGGTTAGAGAAAAGACTGGTAAAAACTGGCTTTCGGCCACTTGGGAACATAAGTGCCATTTGGTTAGAATCCTTTAATTTTGGTCAATTTTCAAACACTTGTAAATGGATTTCTTTTATGAACTTGACATATGATGGACAAAAGAGGACCCTCTTCAAGGTTCAATTGGATTCGAGTCATTAGCATGCTGCTAACAGAAGTTAGCTTTCCCAAGGGTCTGCAGAAATCTTGCTTTAGATCCTGAATCACGTTATCAAAGGGGAATTATTCATGCAAAAATCAGGCAGATTTAATGGCCCGTTTCTCACTTGCCGAAATATACGGCAATATGCTTAAATTTTGACCTTTGGGGCTGTGTTTGGGTACCTTAGCTTGCAGCTACGACCAAAATTACTGCCAAATTAAGTCAAAATGCCATACATTCCTATGGGAAAAGTGTAGGGAATTTCCCATTGTTATTCATACCATTTAATCTGTGGGAAAAGGTTGAATTACTGTGAAACTTTCAGCCTCCTAGCCCATTGTTTTCCGGGGTATTTAGGCAGAATTAAGTCAAAATGCCATAAATTCCTATGGGAAAAGTGTAGGGAATTTCCCATTGATATTCATCCCATTTAATCTGTGGGCAAAGGTCGAATTACTGTGACAATTTCAGCCTCCTAGCCCATTGTTTTCTGGGGTATTTAGGCCAAATAAAGTCGAAATAATGTCAAGATGCCATCCCATTACTATGGGAAAAGTGTACGGAATGTCCCATCGATATTCACACCATTTAATCTATGGAAAGTGGACGAATTACTGTGAAAATTATAGCGTCCTAGCCCAAAGGGTTACTCATCATCCTCAAAATTCAAAAAAGGTACCTGCGACTTTCAACCAATCAGAACAGGGCTTGAGAGGCCCTACCTCCAGCTTCACTCCCGGTTTTTTCAGTTGTCAGCACACTGCATCCACAGTAAGTACAAATCTCATCCCCTCCCCTAATTTCATGTATATTTTATGAAATACTGTATCTAAATGGCTGATTATGTGCTTAGTGTTTGTTAACTAACGTTAGACTGGTTTAAGTCGAAGTTGTGAAGTAATTAAGAGTTTAAAAAGTTTATAACAGACTGCATCATCTTCCTCCTTTAGCTTCCTCTGCGCTTATTATCTTTTAACTAACTGATTTGACTGGTTTAAGTGTGAGATACGTGGAAGTTGTGAACTAATTAAGAGTTGAAACAGGTTATTACACAGGCATCCATCTTGCTACTTGCTACCATTAGCTTCTAATGCAGGGAGTTACTCAGTGCTTATTATACATTAATTAACGGATTTGACTGGTTTAAGTGTGAGAGATGAACTAATTAAGACTTCTAAGAGTTAATCACTCAGGCCTTCATCATTTTTTATTTAATGTAGGCCAATTATCCAAATGGCACATTTGTTCAGTTTTTCCTCCATTTTGAATCTCCCTCATGTGTCCTCCATTTTGTGTCTACCTCATGTGTCCTCCATTTTGTGCTTTTGATGGGGGCGGGCTTCACTGCTTATAATACATTAACTAACTGATTTGACTGGTTTAAGTGTGATATAAGTCGAAGTTATGAACTAATTAAGAGTTTTTAAAGTCAATCACTCAGATCTTCATAATTTTTAATGTAATGTAGGCCAATTATCCAAAAGGCACCTTTGATCTCAAATTCCCAAAATAATATCTCCCTCATGTGGCGTCCATCTTGTTATTTTGTCACTGGTAAAATGTCAAAAAAGTGTAGTGTATTTTTTTAAATTAATTTATTATTGAATTAATTAATTTAAATATGTATTTTTTATTTAAAAATTATTTTGTATTAAAAATTCTGTTAATTTTTTTTATATTAAAACATTATTTTTTATTAAACTTTTTTTATGTCTCTTTTTCTTTTCTCTTTCAAATACAGACATGACACCACCTAAAGAGACCAGCTGCTGCCCTCTGTGCCTTCGGGTGTATGCGGCTCTGCCGCATCACCTGAAGCGCTCCCACATGGTGAACAACGTCACGGAGCACAAGCTGCTGCTCGGGCTTGCGACAGCCCGGGTCAACATACGGTACGAGAAGTGTCCAGTCTCGGGCTGTCAGTCTATGACAGTTCGAGGCTGGACAAACACATAAACCAGGGCCACCCAGAACTCGACGAGAATACTCTCAAGGCCTTTGTCCATGCCATTAAAAAGACAGCCACAATTAAGCTGCTGGCAAAACTGCGGGCATCAAACCCGGCCATCGCCCTGATGACAGCGCTGGACCTGGAGGAGGAGGAGGAAGCGGTGCAGGAGGGGACAGATGCAACCTGTGGGAACCCAGACTGTATCCAGGAGAAGCAGAAGCTGAAGGCCAGCGGCCTTCAGCTTCTGCTTCTGCCAGCGGCCTTCAGCTTCTCCTGGATACAGTCTGGGTTCCCACAGGTTGCATCTGTCCCCTCCTGCACCGCTTCCTCCTCCTCCTCCAGGTCCAGCAAGGACCCTTGTAGATGCCATCATACAAACCGAAAATAAGGTAAATGCTATTTTTGCTTCCTTTGAACTCTTGTGGAGGCCACAGACAATGGGGACGTATGGACTGACGGAATGAGAGTTGGCATTGTGATGGTGAAAGTAGGAGAAGACATCATTGACCCGGGACCCCCACCGACACTTACATCCCCAGGACTCTGTGTCACAGTTCAGTCCTATGTAATTTATAATCAGATACTGAGTGGTGCGGGACCATGATGTAGAACAGTGATGTGTGATTTATTTTTTGCTATTTTCAGTTTTATTGTGACAAGTGATGAAGGGCATGTGGAGTTGAAGAAAATGCTGCACATGTAAACCCTTACATTCTTTTAAAATAGCAATATTGTCACATGAATACTTACGAGGTTAAGTAAATCTTGAGAGACTGTTGAAAAATATGTGTGGCCTAGTACTGGGCTGTATGACCAAAAATTTGTATCACGGTATTTTTTAAGATTCTGGCGGTTTCACGGTATTTTTGTTTTTTCCTTGATTGTGTTTTTATATAGGTTTATAGTGGCTCACTCTACTGTCAGGAGTACATAGAATATAAAAACATTTTAATGTCATCATGTATTAAGGCTTTGCTTACTATAGGGTTTGCTCGTTTGTTCCTATAAGGTTGGGATAGCAGTTTGGCTGAAGTATTTTTGCCCTGGTAAGACGTACCTTGAATCCAGTGTTTTAATCATTGCTCTGAACCCGTCTTTCTCGACTGTCTGTAGCGGCACCATGTCCTTGCATAGGTGGATCGTTATTGTGTTCGTAATGTCGCTCGACCGCTTGCTTTTCTTGTCATATGCAGTGCCTCGAGGAAATGCCTCTTCAAGCGATGTCTGACCCTTTGGCTTCACTGTTTAACTCGCACTAACGTTACTGGTTGTCAGCCTCAAATCCGACGACCGTAATCGCATACAGTCTTGGTATTCCAACTCATGTTTTCTGCTAAGGCAGTGGTTCTCAAACTTTTTCTGTCGTGCCCCACTTTGGAGGAAGAAAAATGTTCATGCCCCACCGCCCCAACAAAATTGTAACAAAATGGTCCATGTTGAATTTTTATTGAAATAACATTTTGTGACTCCTCCGTCCGTGCTTTATCAAATAATAGAATAAAGAAAATTGCAATCACTTTTAAGTAAACCATTGCTCCATCAGACAAAAACAAATAAAATGTGCAATCACTTTGTTAGAACAATGCAAATAAAGTTATATCTGTGCAAAAAAGAACTACAATTTGGCAAAAAATTGCTTATTGCTAATTGGCTGATATGAGATGCTAAGTCATAATTATGAGATGCTAAGTCATTATTTTGAGATAGTATCTCATTATAATGATTTACAGGATCTGTAATTTTTCCTCACAGTGGCGGAAACGGGCTTCCATACTTTTTGCCATGTATTTATTAATTACTTAAAAAAAAAAAAAAAAGATTCTGCATTTCCCCTGTGCCCCACCTGTAATACCACCGCGCCCCACAGTTTGAGAACCACTGTGCTAAGATGATGGAGTAAGTTGCTCGTGTTACCACAAGCGGAAACAACAGTGGCTCGACACACTTTGCAATATATAGTCTTTTGGATGTCGGATTTTTTAAAACCAAAACACTTCCAAACAGCAGACACAGCTCCTCTCTTGGGCACAGACTCTATTGGTGCATCTCCGGTCTGTCTTTGTTCATCCTGCATCGCTCCTTTGTTCTTTAATGTAACGTTACTGTAGCGACAGAGCCTCTCCCAGCTGTTAACAGACTGTTCTGCTACCGGGCTAGCGAGCTATACCCAGCTGTACCCAGCATGCTGTTCGGCGGTCCGGGAATTTTATTTTAAATATGAGGTTTAAAATGTAGCATTCTGCTGTACTCTGAGATGAAAATTAAGTGATAAGACATTTACTTTAAGCAAAAAAACGAATTTATTAATCACTATTTCAGCTCTATTATTAATATTAACCTTTATGTAGACAAAATCCATAGAGACCGAGGTCTCATTTTCAAAAGTTTTGGTCAAATAAAAACAAAGATAGCAAGAGTAGCGAGAACCATCGCCTGTACAAATAAAGTGATTAGTTTTCATTCAACCCTGTTACTGTATGGCTTAATATTAACTTCCACTGTTACTGTACAGCTGTTAGAATTGTGGCCTGTCTTCTATTTGCAATTAATATGCATTCAATCCAGTTCAATTATTTAAATGAAAATGATAATCTACTCTGGCTAAGGTAGCTTATCAAGAGTAAAATAATAGCTGTGATCTATACACACCTCTGCATTAGCAACCCGCTGAAATGAAGGTACAGGCTCCTTAACTCTCATTACTTCAGGGTTCTTGAGAGCAACGTGGGACTGTTGGTACACTGGCTGTGGTCATTACAGTATGTACAGTGTGATGAGAGGGCATGTGAGCCCTTGTTGCTGTAGTTCATCTCTTTGGAGCAGAGGCTGCGTTTAGCATACCCTGCCTTATCAATGTATTTAAAATACTGTGACAGCGGGAAGCTGTACTCACGTCTGTTTAGACCTCCACCTTTATCCAGGCCCAGCTCCACTCACATCTCAGCCCTGCGTCAAGCTGCGCTACACAACCAGCCTCCTCTTCCTGAAGCTCTTTGACCACATCATCTCATCAGTATCTGGGCCTCATCATCGTGGTCATGAAAGTTATTCTGACCACAAAATCATCCTCATTCTACTTTGAGTTAAAAAAAACAACCTGCAACCAGATGTGCCGGTGTTCCGGTTTAACGTTAACGAGTGACCGCGTGAACTGAACCGGAACATGGGCGGGCTGCATGTTTTTTCCTTCTAAATCGCAATGATGACGAACGTTAACAGTCGACAAAGTTCCGCATGCAGTGGACGTTAACTTAACCCAGCAAGTCTGAACGGTAACGGAACATAACGGAACTCAAACTTTAACGGAGGGAAATGAAGGCGCTGTACACATCTTAACGCTGATTGGCCAAGACTCGACACGTCAAAGATGTTCTATTGCGAAGATCACGACGTCACATTTTCTCATCGTCTCACTCCAATCTGAGAAACGCTGGCTGGCAACTCAGCGTAAATGAACGACATGAATATAACACATTTCCATGACTTTTCCAAAACTTTTGGGATTTTATTTTTTTCAAGCACTTTTCCAGGCCTGGAAAATTTTAAAATTCCATGACTTTTCTAGGTTTTCCATGACCTTACAAACCCTGCCCAGCCTGTTCTAGTCACCTCTGAAGACAAATCGGCCGACTTGGTGAGTAGCGGGGCAGTTGCGAGAGTGTTCTGCACGCCGGCTGCTAAGCTGAGAGTTGTCGGCTTCGGTTGTGCGTCCTGCGAGTTCTCTCACGGGGGCGTATGGCCTCGAGGCTGGTCAATGGGTTTGTAGGCAGTGCAGTACGACTCAACAAAGTAACAACCGGCCATCTATACACTCGCTGGAGTGTACCGGCAGCGGGTTCAAATGTGACCACTGTGATCGGTCCTTTGGCTCGCTTAGAGGAGTCTCCCAGCATGAGCGTGCGAACCACATGAGTGCCTATCTTGGTAAGGTGGCCCGGAGCAAGCATCAGCGTGACAGCACTACGGTCGGAAGAGGAGTTCTACTTGGTACGGGTAAATCGGCGGAACAGGTTAGAAGCAACTGCAGACGTTTGTACCTAGTCGCTCTCAGACAGGATAAGAGTCCTCGGCCGACAAGCATAACAACCAACCGGGGAAGAACAGCTCCAGCTACACCACCGTCGGTGCCGCTAGTCAATGTCAAGCAAATCCTTGATGAGATAGTGGCATCTGGGGCAGATGTCGTTATGTCGTTGTTATTCCTGTATCTTGTTACGTTAAGTTACTGTCGTGTTATTGCGCAAGCATCGCGGACCACGGAGTCCCGTTATATTGTGTATTTCCTGCTGTAACTGTTTGCATTAGATCCGTCTCTGCTAGTGGATGTGGAGGTTGTGATTTTATCACTTCAAAGACCAAAACCACGGTGGCGGAGCCTCGTCTCGCCGACCGAGTTTCGGGGTGATAAGAGAGCAATACTCGCATCTCACCGCAGTGATAACGATCTGCTTTGTTTTGGTTTTATTCTCTCTTCTTTAAATCGGCTCTGTGAGTGAGATTGAGAACCGCAACTATCACCGTACAAGCGTGACCGGTCGGTTCAGAAGAGTTTGCGAGTGATCAGCTGTTTCTCACATTCTCACTGCAGCGCCGAGCACCGCGCTCAGAGCCTCTCTCTCTCTCTCTCTCTCTCTCTCTCTCTCTCTCTCTCTCTCTCTCTCTCTCTCTCTCTCTCTCTCTCTCTCTCTCTCTCTCTCTCTCTCTCTCTGCACACACATAGTTAGATTCACTGATTTTTGTTGAACCTCTCAGACTCGTGGTTTCGTAATCTATTGTCCCAACCCACACGCACCTTTTTAGATTACCCACCATCACTGTTTGAGTAAGCCCCCCCCTCCTCCTTTCCACACACACACATATACATGTACATATATCCATATACATATAATTATATGATAGTGTTTGTTGGTTTTGATATTACTTGATTTTATTATTTTGATTTAATAAACTCTGTTATATTTTAAAGAGCAGTCGTCTGTGATTACTTGTGCGTATGTGTGTAATAATAACCGGATGTAGTGGCCTGTGCTCGAACTTAAACCTTCACTTTCACTCTGAATGTGTAATAGTACTCAGACTATTGACATTATGAGTGAACGCTAATTATGAGACTTAGTTTATTGTTTGGTTATTGGTCCCCGTTCGCAGGGTGGTGCCCCGGTATTATTAATAATCATTAATAATTGTTATTGACATTAATAATTCTATTGATGTCAAGAATTTAGTTTCTTAGATGCTGATAACCCAAACACGCTCCTCTACGTTCCCAACACCTGTCCTGCTGAAAATATTCTCTGAAGACACACCACAGGGCTATCAACAGCACTGCCTTGTACTTTATGCACTGCACAAGCCCAAGAAAGTGTCAGTGAAAATTGTCAGCGCGATCTACCTTCATTAGATACCCTTTCCTTTGCTGGTCCAATACCTGTTGAATGACAACTGCTGAGGCATTTGCTCCTCTGTGCACCAACGTCTTTGTCATGAAATTTCACTTCGACCATTTGAGGGAACTTATTGTCGTTGTTGGGATTAACTATTTGTCTTACTGTGCCACACGCACCATTAAGCACCACTGTCTAATCTGATAAAACATACACATCTGAGTGTCATTCAGAAATCGGAAGTAATGCCAGACCATCACATCTGCACATGGTATTCTTTTTATTTTCTAAATGTGAAACTTGGTCCCTAATCACTCCTAAATCAGGAATATTTGTACAGTATGTGATCATCCACTACCTCTTTTTTTATCCCTGCATAATTCTTACTCTGGGCACAGCTCACACCAGGCATCTTCTAAAACACCATCACTGTCAATCGCATTTTGGATACTATCCAACTCATCTGCATCATTTTCAAATTTTCTTCTATTCAAATCAACAGGTCGGATTGAGGCTTGTCCAGTCACGGGCTGTAAGTATAAAAGCTTGCGGCTGGACAAGCATCTTGCAGGTGGCCACCCAGAACTTGATAAGGATGGCGTACAAATGCACCTGCAAGCCGTGAGACGGCAGGCAGCCCTTGCGAAATTGGCAACACTGAGGGCATCCAACCCTGCCATCCCTGTGGCAACAGGACTGGACCTCGAGCTGCAGGAGGAGGAGGAAGAGCAAGTTAGAGAACAAGAGCAGAGGGAGGAGGAGATGCTCCCAAAATGCTCCAACCCTCAGTGCATTGCCCTAAGCAGGCGGCAGGAAAATAGAATAAGACACCTGGAGGATCAACTGCCGAGATACCTAAAAAAAAAAAAATCAGAGGATCTCAAAAAAGCTCCGCCGTTTATCTTTTGCTCCTAAAACAGGGAGTGCTGCTGGCTGGAAGGTGAGAAGCATTATACTGGTTGTCAAAATAATAATAATTATTATACTCTCTGTATTTCTTGTCTTTCTTTGCCCGATTCAGGTGAAGCCATGAGGCACCTCATCTTCCCCAAGCCGATTGGTAAGAAGGGAAAGTAGAGTATGTGTTTGTGTGGTGTAAGACTGTATTTAAAATGTTAAATTAAAACATGATTTGGAATTTTTATTCACAGATTCCTACCTCACAGAATATGAACAATTTCACCAGGGTAGTGGTCCCACTGCAGAAAGAAAACGCTCTTTCAAAAGTGAGCAGGGTCAAATCCTTCATATTTTATATGGCAATGGGGTGACGCTGTGGCACAATTGCCTATCAGTGTTGAGGTGCTCCTCTTGTCATCACTAACGTTCTACCGTTGTTGAATCAGGAAAGAAATATTGCAGCCGTAGGTGTTCACCCAGAGCTCTACGATACCTCATATTAGTAGAGACCGGACCAAACTACGTGTATAAATGTATGTGTGTAAACTATATGGTGAAAAAGACTCTGCCGTATTTACGCCGAGATGAGTGTTACTTTGAGTGTTGATGGAGCTGCTACAATGTTAGCTTAGAATAGCACCGATCGATCCGGGTTCCAGGCTGTGGAAGAGAATCAATTCTTCCGGAATTTAGCTATGTTTTACTTAAAGTTGCAAGCCAAATTTCTCCTTCCTGCCTCTGTGATTCAGACTATCATAGAGGACTATCAACAGATGCATGACATCAGCCAGTCACATCTACTTTTCAAACTAAAAGGAAAAACTTGTAAATCTGGGTCTAGCAGAAACTGACAGAGAATGTAATTGATACCCTTAAATGTGAAGATTTCTTCAGAAAATGTAATACACAAACATTAAAAACAGATCAGAGGAGAAACTGTCTTCAAGACTAACTTTGATTATATTAAGTCAGTGCCCATTTTTCTGGGACAGAATGAGTCAGGCAAGGAGTGTTTTGCGCAATATATCCTCATCAAAGACACTGTTTCATCGCTTATGCAGTCTAATGTGTTTGAACACTGGCATTCAAACCCCAATGACAACTCAGACCTTGTGCTAAGAGATGTGGGATGGCACAATCTTTCAAAACAAGATGTTTGAGCTAGAAAAATCCTCCTTAGGCATTATTCTTTTTCAAGATGCCTTCGAAGTTGTAAACCCGCTTGGATCAGAAAAAAAAAAAAAAAAAGTCCTTGCAGTATATGCCACCCTTGCTAATATTGTACCCCATAATAGGTTGAACATTGACCACATGCAACTGGTGTTGCTATGTAAAGAACAGGACTTTAAGTATTTTGGCCAAGAGCTAGTGTTTGGATCTCTGATAAAGGATCTAAAAGATCTTGAGACAAGTGGCATCACCATGCCTGATGGCAAGACCTACAAAGGAACTGTGTGCCATTGCAGGTGAAAACTTAGATATTAGATAACTTAGATATCTGTAGATATTGTGAGATTGATCGTAAAACATTTGTGGCAGATCCTCTTGCTAAGGGCCAACATCGTACATTTGAAAAACAATTTCTGTTAGAATATAGAGGTGAACTAATAAGCCAGCAAGAATGTGAGAGGAGACAGAGACTTTACCACAACTGCCTTAAGGTGTTCATGTTCGAGTTCCATTTTAATTGAAAACTATGGTGGTGTATTATGTCAATGCTTAGTCTAATCAAAATTAAATGACACAGTTACTGTTATGAAACTAATATTTACTTTGGTTTTTGTAGTGTTGATGCAGCAAAAAAGGATGGGTCGCTTGGAAGGCTTGTAAATGATGACAATGTAAACCCTAATGCCAAGATGAAGTACCTAACCATCCAAGGGAAGCCCCATCTGTGTTTGTTTGCAGCACGAGACATCAGTCAAGGAGAGATCACCTATAATTATGGTGACTCGGACTGGCCGTGGAGATGCAAGGTGGGTCATTCTACAAAAAAGGTGGAAGTGCTGTCACTTACTTTTGCAGACACTAAATTCCTTTAAGTTAACTTAATAATTACATAAATTATACATATTCAATAATTAAAGACTGTCCTTGCAATGATAAAACTACATTTATTCATGTAATGTACAATGTTTAATTTTGGCTATGTTTTTAAAATCCTAAGTTCTAGGAATTGTCTTGTCACTTTTATCATACATGGAAGTAGAGCCTTTTTTTTCATGAATTAAATCTCATTCATTGACAATGATCATTATATATATATATATATATATATATATATCAAATAGAACATTGCCATTTAAAAACAACAATATTGAAATAGCTCTTTATTATTACCAATATCGAATAAATGCCAGTCACACAGAATTACGTCATTGATATTAATGCTACACAACACTTTTATTTTGAAATACTACACTGACCATTTGAGGTTCTTCCTGGATCAAGAGGTCCTTGGAGAAAGTGCAGTGGACAAAGACATTTGGTAAGTCAGATGTCTTACTTCATTTGTTTAATTAAAATATCATGATATATGTGAGAATTTTGAGCGAAGCTTTTAAGTCTGTCATTTGTGTTACTCATGTATTGGCCGCATGGGTAACAAACTGAACATTATAACTGCTTATATTGAACAGTTTAATGATTTTGATTTGCCTGAAAACAAAAAAATTATACAGGCAGCGGAGAGATGGAGACCTTACACGTAGAGCAGAGTACTTCACAAAACGTCGTCACGGTTATGTCAATGATATCCTGACCCAAAAGAGGAAGAAAGTAAGAGATCTAACTGAAAGGGAAAGGAGAGCTCAGAGAAAGGTGTGGTGTGTTAACCAAGCAAGACGTAGACATCTGATGAGAGCAGCACAGACAGTCTTGACCCCCCAATCTTCACCCGAAAGATCACCCAGCATACCAAGGTAGAGCACAATCATGTTAATAGAATTTAACAGAAAGGGAATTCATTAACAAAAAAGGTAATTTAATACACAACATTGGAAAACATTGAATCACCCACTTTCCTTATATGGGGTCTAGTGTTTTGTCACAAGTGGGTTTCAGACCTCTCGCAATGGTGACACATTTTAATCTTTAACAAAAAAAAGAGAAAGTAAAGATTTCCTAAATAAGACTCCTTTTATATTCTGACGTACAGCATTTCATCAATGTTTTTGACAGGCAACGACAACAAGGAAGAAATGGCCAAAGGACCACTCAATCTATGTGAAAAGATTGAATTACTGTGAAATTTTCAGCGTGCTAGCCCATTGCTTACTAGGGGTATTAAAATGCCATAAATCACTACGGGAAAACTGTACAGAATTTTCCATTGATATTCACACCATTTAATCTTGGGGCAAAGGTTGACTTAATGTGAAAATTTCAGCCTCCTAGCCCATTGTTTTCTAGGGGTATTTAGGCCGAATTAGGTAAAAATGACAAATTTTCCAGAGGGTCTACAGACTTGCTACTCCATGGGTTCATTCACGCCATCAAGGGGAGTGTCCCGTTTAAATTGTAAGACATTCCCACACTGTTTGACCAATTTATGAATTATTAAATTTTTTAAGGGAACTTTCTTTATAACTGGATAAGTGTCATCTCAACTACATTTGATTGGGCTCTCATGTCAGCCACAAATCCCAACCCGAGTGGCCCTTTTGTTCCCATTTCAGCTTCCTAGCCAAAACTATTGTTTGAGACTTTAAACCAATCAGAAGAGGGCTTGAGCGGCCATCTTGAGCGGCCATCTTGCTGTCTGCTTCCTCACTTCTCATCAGACTGCAGCAGGTGTAAGTATGAAGTCTGTCCACCGCGCAGGCCCACCATCCTCATGGTGGAAGGCCCCTCTGTATGTTGCATATAGTTTTCTATTAGATCTGCATATGTTTTTACATTGGGATTATTATATGTTATGTTTGATAGCTATTGTACTGTGCCATTTTGCAGGGCGGTGAGGATGTTGTTGTGGTCCCTCCATGGGATCCGGTGGTGACATTGACCATCATATTTGACCTGTCTGTCGTCCTGCTGGTGACCTTCATCACCCTGCTGCTCATTTTTTACAACGTTTATCCCTTATAATGTAAGGTGTAGCTTTTAACATCTATTTTCTTCCGAAATTGATATGCAGCTGTTGGATTGATGTTTTTTTCTATATTTTGCAGATGACAAGGACCCATAAATGGACCATGTTGAGTTTAGATGTCCATGTTTTTAATTCTTTTCATCCATTTCCGATTCATTGTGCTCCTTATTCGCACAATTTAATCTTTGGGCCAACCTTGAATTACTGTGAAAATTATAGCGTCCTAGCCCATTGCTTTCTGGGGTATTTAGGCAAAATTAAGTAGAAATGCCATAAATTCCTATGGGAAAAGTGTAGGGAATTTCCCATTGATATTCACAACATTTAATCTATGGGAAAAGGTTGAATTACTGTGAAAATGATAGTGTCCTAGCCCAAAGGGTTGTGGAGATATTCTGCTTCCTAGCCCAAAGGGATATTCATCTTCCCATCAAAAAATCCCATCAGCACCTGAATACCCCTCAGACATACGGCGCCATCGTTTGAGACTTTCAACCAATCTGAACAGGGCTTGAGAGGCCCAACCTCCAGCTTCACTCCCGTTTTTTCATTTCTCAGCAGTCTACATCCAGAGTAAGTACTAATCTCATCCTCTCTCCTAATTTCATGTAAATTTTATGAAATACTGCATCTAAATGGCTGATTATGTGCTTATTGTTTGTTAATTAAGTCGAAGTTGTGAAGTAATTAAGAGTTTAAAAACTTTATAAGGAGGACTCCATCATCTTCCTCCATTAGCGTCCGCTGCAGGGCAGCACTCAGTGCTTATTATCCATTAATTAACGGATTTGACTGGTGTGATATAAATCGAAGTTATGAACTAATTAAGAGTTTTAATAGTGAATCACTCAGATCTTCATAATTTTTTATGTAATGTAGGCCAATTATCCAAAAGGCACCTTTGATCCCAAATTCCCCGAATAATGTCTCCCTCATGTGGCGTCCATCTTGTTATTTTGTCACTGGTAAAATGTCGTAAAAGTGTAGTGTATTTTTTTAAATTAATTTATTATTGAATTCATTTATTTTAATATAAATTTTTTATTAAAACATTTTTTTAATGGAACTTTTTTTTTATTACAATTTTCTTTTTTTTTTATTACAATTTCTTTTATTATTAACTATTATTTTTTTATGTTTTTTTATGTCTTTCTTTTTTCTTTCAGAAATGACTCGACCCAAGTACTCTACCACCAAAAGGTCTACGCGGCATTGCCGCACCATTTGAAGAGGGGCCATCTGGTCATGAACCTGGAGGAGAGGAGAATTCTGCTTGGCCTCGCAACGGGCCGAATAAATATTAGAAAGGAAAAATGTCCAGTCTTGGGCTGTCGCTATGACAGTTCAAGACTAGACAAGCACCTTGTCCAGGGGCATCTGGAACTGTCTAAAGATGCCCTTGAGGTCCATCAGCAAACTGCAAGACTGTCTGCATCTCTACAACTGTTGCGCAATTTGAGGGCGTCCAACCCGGCCATCCCCATGGCCAAAGGGCTGGACATGGAAGCGGCAGATGAGGACGAGAATGTCCTCTTCGAGGAGTAGGTGGAGCCTCAGGTGGCGTGTCTGAATCCACTATGCATAGCAACGGCCCACGAGAACCAGTTTCTGAAGGCGCGCCTGAAGAAGGTGGAGTTTGAGCTCACCAAGAACCTCAAATACACCCAAGATGCATAAGATGCATCTTACTGGTTGTCAAAATAATAATAATAATTTTACCCTCTGTATTTCTGTTTTTTTCTCTTTCTCAGCAGAAGCAAGTTGGACCACAAGAGGAGGAGGTCCAGGAGGGGGGCAACATGATGGAGGAGGCCGGGCCGAGCAGGCAGACGCCAGGGCAGAGCAGCAGCCCCACACCCACTGGACCAGAGGCTGAAGACATCCATCAGCCAGAGCCTGAGGACCAGCTCCCGAGTCGGCAGCACCCAAAGCTTTTCAGAGGCAGAGGCCATGGCATGCGCCATCTCCCCCTCCCCCCGTCGATTGGTAAGAAGGAAAAGTACATTATGTTTATGTGTGGTTTAAGATTCTATTTCAATGTTACATTTTAAAAAATCATTTGCAATTTCTATTCACAGAGTCCTACCTGCAGGAATATCGGAGCTTCCAGCAGGGCCCGGCACCTTCGACAAAGAAGAAGGACAACGCCCTGTCCTCCAGCAGCCGGATCCGCTCGTTTTTGTATTTTCTGTCCGTGGGACAAAAGGAC
This sequence comes from Anarhichas minor, assembly GCF_050575085.1. NCBI lineage: Eukaryota > Metazoa > Chordata > Actinopteri > Perciformes > Anarhichadidae > Anarhichas > Anarhichas minor. Next base: position 1,963,742 of record NW_027466492.1, on the reverse strand, counting down.
GTCTGCACGTGGCTGTTCCTGGACAACATGGCGGGGATAAGGAGGTAACCCTTGTATTCCCATGCAAATGGAGCGGTTATGACACAAGACTGATGTGAACAGCAAATAAATTGCAGTGTTTCTTTCTGCAGCTATGCCGACTCCCTCCTGGCCGAAGGAATAACAGTGACCATGGCCAACTTTTATTTACGGAACATATATAAGTTCTGTCAGTACTTCCGGGAGACCCCAGCAGCAGCCTCCAGACTTTCAAGAAGTCAGCAAACTGCTGTGGTGAGGGCAGTGAAGGGGACGCTGTCCTACCTCTCCAAGTCTGTTGTGCTGCACCAACTTAATGTCAAGGCCAGGAAGATGGACCGCATCATTTCAAGGCCAAGCCTGAGGAGATGCCAGGAGCTGGCCAAACAGCGGATACCTGAAATACTGAGTAAGGCAGTTACACGGATGTAGATGAAAAAAAACCTGTGTCGCTCTCCAAGGTGCTAAGGTGCTTTTTCTTCTTCTCTCTTTTTCCCCTGTCCTCTTTCCAGAACGAATGGAGAAGGAGGACGATTCGTTCCTTCGCTATACTTTTTACGGATACTTTTCGGCCTTGGTCGCCTCGATCTACGGCCACCGCCCTGGTGTTCTCACCAACATGACCGTGGGAGAGGTCGAGGCGGCCAAGGCCTGTAGAGCCCCGGACGCGGAGGGATACGTGGTCTGTGTAAGTACCAGGATCTACACTGAAGTGCCTCATCGACTGTGTGTTTTATTTTAAATGTTTGATGTTGTTTTCTGTGTATTGCAGGTCAACAATCATAAGACGAATAGAGATTTTGGTTGCGGCGCAAATATATCTCACAGACCAGGAGTTCTCCTGGTTGGTCAAGTGGATAGAGCTGCGGGCCCGCAGCAAGCCAACACATGACAGGCTCCTGATTACAGCCGGCACGGGGCCGGTCAAGAACCTGGTCCGATATTTACAGACCTCATGGGTGGAGGTGGAGATGGGCCTGCCTGGGAGGCCCACCTTCACAGACATTCGCACGACGGTGTCCGGGCACGTAAGTTCATTTTTTCAGTCACTCTCCCCTTGGTGCTTTATTACAATAACACTTGGCTGGCTTTACTAACAAGTACAAACATTTTGTGCTCCTCTTTTTTACTGTCCAGGCAAAGAACTTCCACCAGGCGGCGGTACGAAAGCAGATCGCGACGTTCATGTGCCACAATGTCGAAACGGCCGACAGGTTCTACGCACTTGCACTCGACAGGCACCAGGCCAGGGAGCTGAGGGGCCAATTTGAGGAGGTGATTGCCTCCACTTCCGCCACCTCACCTGCTGCAACCAGCAGCGGATCGAGCACACTCTCCGTCCCCTGCAAGCGGAAGGCGTGAAAGGACGACACCACCGACGACGAGTCTGACGGTGGTGTCATCTACCAGGAATCTGGAAGCTCCGACACCACTCCCAACGACGACCTGGAGGAAGAAGACCCAGAATTGGGTCTCTGTGTAAGTAAAGATATTTTCTTTAAAGTACATGACAGTGGTGTGAAAACAAAACCTCCAATGATACAATATGTTTTTCTTTGTGCTTCCTCAGAACACTGCGGAGAAGACTCCAGAGAAGTCCCAAACGCAGCTGGAGAAGAGAATGCTGAGAGTCAAGCTGAGCCCCCTGTGCGTTTCTTCTGCCAAGGCTTGCTCCCGGAGGGCCATCAGGATAACGAGGGCGGCGATGGCGCGCCAAAAGAAATAAATTCACACACACCACACACACACACAGTCCAGTTGTTGTTATTTTAATAATGTTAAATTTGTGATTGTTCCTCTATTTTAATATATACACACACACACACACTGTTGTTATTGTTGTGATTGTTATTATGTTGTGTGATCATTTTATATATAGTAAAAATAAATATATATTTTTACTATCAATCACTGTCCTGCTTATTCACACAAATAAGGTATTAAATGAAAATGGCAGCAATTGTCCCAAAAGGCATTGGGGAAACCCGAGACAATTGCTGCCATTTGGGTTGGGATTTTTGGCTGAAACGAGAGTCCAATCAAATGTAGTCGGAATGACACTTTTTGGGTTATAAGAGAACTTATCCTTATAACTCAAAAAGGGCCATTTCAACTACATTTGATAGGGATCTCGTTTCAGCCAAAAATCCTAACCCGAGTGGCACATATTAACCCGAAAGGCATTGGGGAACCCGGGACAATTAGTGCCTTTCGGGTTGGGATTTTTGGCAGAAACGAGAGCCCAATCAAATGTAGTTGAAATAATACTTTCTGAGTTATAAGGGAATTTTTTTCCCTTATAATTGAAAAAGGGTCATTTCAACTAAGCGATTTATCAAAATCTATCTCACTGTTTCTTTATCTGTTACTCGTTATCTGTCTATATATACACTATATACACGGTCTCACTCTGGAAGGGGCCTGTATGGCGAAAAAGTCCACCTATTACATATCTACGTGTGTGTGTGTGTGCGCGCGTTGGTAGGGAGAGAGAGACTTGGGTGCGGTAAGAGCAGACAGGTGTTGGCGATGCAGCAGATAAAAATAACTGTCATCGTGTTCACTCTAGATGTCTTAAGTATGTCAAACTCAGGTACATTTTCACAATTTTTGGGGTTGTGTGTACAGCTTGTTGTTGTGTTTCAAAGAATCACGAGGGAAAGTGTCTGAATTTCTTTAAGTGCGTTTTCTAGATTTTACTTTTAAAACTGCCGTAAGTTGGTCTAAAATTATTATAATGTATAATTCATCATCAGATCTTCTTAAATTCAAATGTCACTAGCAGTCATGAAACAAAATTTGTTGTTGTTTTTTTTCCTCTTAAATCTCATGAGCATTTCTATGATCAAACATCACATTCTGGGTTTTTGGAAATGAGACTTTGCAATAACCGCAGTAAGCTAGAGGAAGGTCAGCGGCCTTACAGTAGACACGAGAAAAAGAGATGTTGGACTAAGTTCTGTGCATGATGAAGGGGACAGCAGTGAAGTCAGAGAGCTCATCAACCTGATGAAAATACAGAGGCCTTCTGTAGACATTACAACATTTCATCAATGCAGAAAACATTCACTCTGCACAGATTGTCAATATCCAAACATTCCCCCACCAAGGAGGACATCTTCCAAGAGTATTCATGCTTCTTTGATATACCAACACTGGTACGTGTCTTTTTATGCCCTTTGCTTAAACTAGGCATACACACAATCACAGGACATGTGCGGCAGCAAATAAACTCATATGTACATGTAGGATAAAGTAATTATAATTCAGGCAATAATTATCGAATCTCATAGAAATACCAAGTAAATCACTGGTCATTAGCATTTCTTTGACAGTCGCCCAAATGTCATGGTAAAATATTGGTCTCATATCAAAAATGTGTCTCTGTTACTTTCCACTGTCTAGGTCAGGGGTCCGCTTGCGGCTCGTCAGCCCCTCTGTTGCGGCTCCCTGAGTCTACATCCACACTAATACATTTTTGTTAAACGATCTCCGTCCACACAGTGTTTCAGCATCGTTTTCTAAATCAGTGGTCCGGGGCCGTGGATCATTTGGTACCGGGCCGCACAGAAAGAATAAATATTATATTATTTCCGTTTTGTTGATTATCAGTCTGAAAGAAGTTTTATTTTGGAAAATGACCGGATTCTCTCGCAATTTCATCCACCTGTGCCTCTTGACACATGTCAAGACGCTTGTCTCGGTCACGTGATACGTTACCTCAAAAATTAAGCCTACAAACTAGTGAAAATGAGTAAATAACTTAGAGAGTAAATAGAGAGTTTAATTCTGCGTGGACGTATTCATTTGCTTTCACTGCCAACGATGCTGGCGTACCTGTATGTTTGATATGTGCAAAAAATGTAATGTTGAATGTCACTTCCAGAACAAACAGCATTTGCTGAAAAGTATCACGCTGGAGATGATTTCTCAACTGCTGCAGCAAACTCTCCTCTTCATAAGAGTTTGATATTGTTATATCAGGTAAAATAGCAATAAAATGTCAAGAATTGTCTTTATTCTTGTTCTATAATTTCAGAAATACAACAAACTATAGTTGTTGTATATATATAATATAACTATATACAAAACATCAGCTGTGATATCAAATAGCTTTTGCGGCTCCAGACAAATTTTATTTGGTGGAAAATAGAGCAAAATGGCTCTTTGGATAGTAAAGGTTGCCGACCCCTGGGTTTTTCTATTTTCATTTTTTATGCTTTTATTTCTGCCTATTTTTTTATCCTCTGCGGTTGCTCCCCTGGCATGTTAGCTTGAATGTATGTATTTTGCTGTTTCTTATTGACAATTTGACGAATTTTAGATGTGCGATTGTTCAACAAAAAAATACAAATAAAAACCTTGCTCAGAGGCCATCCATACTATAATAACACTACTTTAGGAGCAACATAAATCAGACAGCACCTAAAGGTACCACAGTTGACAACTTTGCTGCTCAAATTACCGCAATTTCACAAGGGTGTCTAAAAACACCGTGTCGAGAGCCAGGGTTTGGTTTGTCCATTCTGGGCTGCTGTAGAAACTTGACAGCGCAACATGGCTGACTCCGTAAAGAGGACTGGCTCACTATGTATATATGAAGGGCTCATTCTAATGCTAACGAAAACACAACGACTCTACGTTTCAGGTGATTAAGCACTACTGAAAACATAGTAATTCATATTATTATGTCTTCCTTGAATAAAGAGATTACCTGTTGTCATTATTAGACACACAAATAATAAGAACCTCTTCCAGAAGAAAAGATGCAAACTTAGCGATATTTTTTTTCCGGTGAAATATCTGTCTGTACTGTATTGGTGTTGCATGAAAGTCTGTATTATCAGTTTTTTATGTGCAGCCACAGATGAATGAACTGCTGTCATACTTGAGTTACCTCTCCAGAAATGTTCACTGATAAAATAAAGAAACACACATTTCTTTGTTGCTGTACTTGAGATGACGCTAATATAGATTTTTTTTTACTGCTTTGACCTAATGGTAACAATGTTAAAATATGGACTCAGTACACATCAGGTTTGGGGAATAAGTAAAAGAGAAATCTAAGTTCATTACTGGTGGTCCATACTTTTTTTTTATTTTTATCTCTAGCCTATGTTTACAGTTACTGACTTGTGATAGACTTGCGTTGCAAATGTGAAAAAGTTATACAGCAACAAAGGTGGGCCTGTGTCAGGTTTAAGTAAATGGTAAATGGATTGTACTTGTATAGCACGTTTCTAGTCTTTTCCGACCACTCAAAGCACTTTCACACTACTTGTCATCATTCACCCATTCACACCCATTCATACACTGATGACCAGTGTTGAGTTCAGAACCTCTCGGAACTGTGGAAGACCGCACGTCTCCCGCTGCTGCGTGCCAAAAAAGTCAGCTGGATCCGGTTTATAATCAAAAAAGTATTTAATAATTAACAGAGGCTAAGACAGTTGCAAACTGAATCACACTATTAATAACATAATATTCCATGAAATATGAGATCCATATTTAACTGTACTTAAGGTTACAGTTACATTAGCTCTCCTATATTACAGTTAAATTAGCTCTCATCCTGTTTGAGGAATTTAAGTTTTAAAGCGCTCCTAGCGATGGATATTATGTGTTACAATACGTTTACTTGTAGAAGGTTTAAACTAAAGGGAGAGTTACTGAATTTGTTGTGCACTGTGAGAGAAACCAGAGAATTTATGACACCGCCATAAAGTCAGAGAGAGGGGAGGGGGATGTTGCAGGAGAGTTTGAGCACAGCCTTCAAGAAGGGGGGAGGAATGGGTCAAGGAAGTGGCCGACTGAAGTCCGAAGGGTTCAGCCAATCATTGAGCTGATCGATGGGCTAAGGAATGTGTAATATGAGACATTTCAGAGACTTTGGAGAGACAAAGAAACTGTGAATCCCCGGAGATAATCAGACCTCATCTGGACCATGAGGCGGACACACCAGTCTGTCGTGTGGTGCGGATGGGGCCTCTATTTCATGAAATATTACTATTGATAGTGTAATTCAGCTTGTAACTGAATTTGCTTTTGTTAGTATATTAAATTCCTTTTGATTTAAACTTCAACCAGCTGATTTGGTCCTGCTTAATGATGGAAGAAAGAGAGCTGGGGGGGGGGAGGGGGGGCTGCCTGTTCTGCTCTGCATGCTTCTTCTCCTCTGAACAAGGAGGGGGGCTTTTTCCTTTACCTTTTGTTTGAGAAATTTTGAACATAACACCTGTACAAAGCTTTCACTAATAAGACAACCAGTAGTTTTATACAAAAAATATAAAGTATATAAAAGTATGTGCATGTGTTACTGCAAGTTAATAAACACGTTTGCTGACTTGTTTTGCTGCTGTTGTTAATGTTAACTGTCTTGATTGATTTCCTCTGCCTTAGGATTGCAATATATATATATATATTAGTGCTGGGCAAGTTAACGCGTATCGCGTTAACGCATTCATTAATTAACGCCGACAAATGTATTATCGCGCGTTAACGCGTTTTTTAAATTTATTAAGTGGACATTTTTAACACAAGAACCGGGCAGCGAGCGGTGAACAGCTGTGTTTGTGTGGCTTCACTTCCTGCTGCTGCTGCTGGATAGAGGCAGGTGAGGAGAGTTGTGCTGATGAGGAGGGAGTGCTTGATTAGTGAACAGAGGCAGGTGAAGGGAGTTAGGCTGATGATGAGGGAAGCAGACAGGTGCACTGAATGAGCTGATAGGTGAGTGAGAAATAAAGAGACAGGAGAGAAGGGGCAGAGCTGTGACAATTGGACACGGGACTCTAACCCGACGACGCGGGACTCTAACCCCGTCACGGGACTCTAACCCGACCTCCCAGAGGTCTTTCAATGATGCTTACACTTTTTATCGGTTTACCAGGACTTTTCAGACATCGTAACGTCACTAATTTTCACTAAATTTCGTGTTTCCAATCAGCAGTATTTGGTCATATGACAACAGGTTCTGCTTACCTTTCAGTTGTAGATGGCGCCAGATGTTACGAACGAAGCCGCTGGTCCCACCTCATCATTTCCCTGTTTCTTTATTCATTCTCATGAGGAGTTGACCTTGTCCTGCACAGGGACGAGTTATCTTCACACACACACACGCCAGGGTTGGGGCCACTGTGTGTGTGTGGGAGTCCAGTCGTTCTCAGGGATAGCGACGAAGCTGTTCCTGCTCTCCGCCTGTTGCTACATAATATCTCACGGACTAACCCGCTTCACAACACATCTAGTTACGAGTTTAAGCTAAACCACCTGTGTGTCAGAGCGTCTTCTTTGTACGGGAAGCGCGTGCGTGCCTCACCCGGAGATTCAAACCTTTGCTCTATGACACACGCAACACTACTGCAAATGAGCACACACATAATACTTATACGTTTAATGCCTGTAAATACCGTTAGCATATTTCTACACTACTGAGAATTTAACAAACATGAAAAAAACATGAAGTAGATAGGTTTGCAGTTTTCAAGGTGTGAATGGGATTGGCCAGAGTTGCATAGTCCGGACAGTAGCTGCCGGTAGCCAGCCTCAAGCAGATTTCAAATGATCATCAGTCATGGTGGAACGGTGTATGGACTTAATGTTCTTCATGTGGGAAAAGGCTGACTCACATAAATAAGGAGAGCCGAATAATGCAGTCAAAAAGGTATCACATTTCCTCATGTTTGGGTACTTTTCCTCTGTGAGAAAACTGTCCATGAGCCCTGGACTTCAGCTGAATGTCAGCTTGCAGTGTCAAAATCTAGTCCTCCACTCCAGACGAGTTCAGGTGAAACAGCGTTGCAATTTTTGATGCGAGTAAATCAACCTCAATATCTTCCCGAAATGTGCAGCACATAAGTGTAGCAACTGGCTCGAGTAAAGCAAAGTCTCGAAAGCGTTTATCAAACTCTGACAGACACTTGTCAATCTGCTCTGTGTAGCGCGCACTGTCAAGTTACGCACACGCCTTCCGTTGAGTCTCCAGTTCTGACGCGAGGTTTTGGAAGTTTCCCAAATCATGGCGCTACAGCTTTAGCTTCTTTAGTAGAAATACATTGGAAGGAACTAATTAGCTCGCCGGAGTTTTGCAGTAGCTTGCGCGGTTGACCGCGCATACGTGGTGACCCGTGTGTTAGAAAATCAAGTGGCAAATGCCATGCGGACATCTAATTTTTTTTGAATGCCATATTGGCACCGCTTTTCGGTACCCAACCCTAGTCTGGACTTCAAGTCCATACTCCAAAAGTTCACAAGTCGAGAGAACAAGGTGGGGACAATTGGAACAGCAGCTTACTTGATGACATCACCACCTCAGCTGGTCTTGCTAATGAGTTTAATCCGTTTTTTTACTGTAAAGTATTTTTACAATCAAACTAAATATGACAAACCTGCTGTTTTCTTTTTCATTTAAAATAAAAAATGATATATTTGTAATTGTATGTATATATGTGTGTGGATCAAATCCGGACTGCTGTACTCTTTGCCGAGGAGGAAAACGCTACAGAGACGTCAATACCAGCAGCAAGTTTCAAAAAGACTCGCCGAGATCAGGCTGTTCTAGGCGGGCACCGTGAGCGCTGAGCCCCCGGTGCTGGTTTACTGCCGGTCCCACTAGCAACACCTCACATCTCCGAAATCGTCGGAGCATATTTTTAAATCGGCTGAATCTTGACAAACCGACCACAGATTTGATGCTTTAACAACTAACTTCTCGCCTCAAAACATCCTAAAATTACTTTCTGTGACTTAACAACAGTAGTATTTAGAAAGTTTCAACTTCCAGTTGTGTGATTTCTCCTCCGCCATTGTTTCCTGTTGCTGGTGCAAAATGCATTCTGGGATATTTGGCTGTCCCAAGTACAGACAAGTCACCTCCGATGCATACCCGGTAAAATGGGCGGAGCGAGCCACATCCATGCATTTGGACCGTGCTTGGCTTGATGTGAACTTTACATTGGAACAGTACTTGGGCTGAGACTGATGACGTTTCAAAAGTCCACAAGTTCACAAGTACAGAGAAGTATGCATATTGAGAAAGGCCCCATGTGTCTTCTAGTTGCTGCGCACCAACTAAATGTGTCCCCAGCGCAACATAGGACATAACAATAGTTCCTATCACATATAAAACCAAACTAAAATCCATATTCATAAAAACAAGTTGTACAAATAATAATATATAAACAAGCATATTGAAGCTACTGCAGATGTAAAAACAAACGCAGTTCACTTACCAAAGCTGCTGTTCACTATTTTAAAGACAAAGTCCATACTCCTTTCTTTGTTAACAAAGAGTTTAATCCCACAGTTGTACAGTAACGTTACATCCGTGCGTTTTAGTTCCAGTAAGAAGTCCTTCTCTATTCATGGACACCAGTGAAGACAGTCGAGCCTCCCCAGTTGTATTTCTTGAATACGTTTTAATGAGTTTGAGGGCTGAAAATGTCCGCTCGACAGAGGCAGCAGATATTGGGATTGTCACTTCCCAACATGCAGGGTAGGAAATTTACATATTTTTTTAGGGGGCAATTTTTGCCCCCACTGACTGAAATCCAGGGGCATTTTCAAAAAATTGGGGGCACTTTTTGAAACTTGTGAAATAACATTTAACCTTTGTTCAAAATAATAAGTATACTTATTTAGGCTTACAATATATGAGCAATTGTCATCAAATGACAATACTAAGACTATTAGGCAGTAGTCTACAGATTCAAAGTGTTTTCTTAGATTTTTTTAACAAAAACAAACAAATCAGACAATCATATTCAATTTTATTCTTTCTTTGTGGTTATTTGTTATTATAAAAATTTTTAAACAACTATTAACGATTATTAAGTCAACGATCAACAGTCATTGTATGGAAGTATTGAGAAAGATATTTTTGTAGCACCTCAAATATTGTGATATTACCCATTTTTGTCCTGAACTTATGCATTAGTCAGTGTGGAATTTTTGAGAAAAACATTTTTATAGCACCTTAATTTTTTTTTAAATGTGCCATTTAAATGTACAAATTCAGTTCAGAGTTTTTACTTAGTAAAATATCTTAATTGACTGTCAGGTATTATTCAATTCCAGCAACCCTCAAATCAAAGAATAAAGACACTTTACGCACAATTTAGGTGTATTTTCCCTTTAACTCACGAGATGCAGGTAGCATGTTTTATACTTAATGTGAATATAATTCATTTAATCTAATTTCCATTATCCAATATGTATACTTTGTTGGCATCTTATTCTGAAAACCGGATGTTGTCTCACGTTAATCTTTCTGTTAACTTTCAAAGTCCTTCGCTCGCTCCCGATCTGTGCCGTTTGAATGCGTTTACCATGAATTTCAGCATATAGGTGCACTAAAATGTAAGTGTCTGCTGAGTTGACCGCAGTCTCACAGTCACAGGTCTGATTAAGAAGCGCTCCATTTATTTATTTGTTTAGAAAATTCGGGGGCATTTTTTGCCCCTGTCCTAGTGATATCAGGGGCAAAATGATATTTCTTAGGGGCAGTTTTGCCCTTTGCCCTCGTGTATTTCCGACGCTGCCAACATGTCACGCTAACCCAGTGGTTCCCAAAGTGGGGGTCGCGACCCCTAGGGGGGGCGCGGTGGTACTACAGGGGGGTCGCGGCTTCATCACCAACCCACACACACAGACGCACACATACACCGGTAAAACAATATAAAATAACCGACGTGACATGCACTGTGTTCCAACCACGCCACCAGAGCGGCTTATGTCACAGACCGACTGTGGCAAAACCAGCGAGAGCGAGAGCGAGCGCGCGCGAGCGAGAGAGCGCGAACGAGCGAGGGAGAGAGAGAGAATGAACTGAGAGTAGCTATCTCCAACCAGCAACCCCGCTTTGACAAAATCTGTAAAGCAAAGCAAGCCCACACCAGTCACTGATTTATATATATGAATAGGAATATACATAGGAATATGATCACAAAATAATATGGTCCATGTAGACCTGCACACCTTGTTCATAATTGTTATTTTATTGTTTGAGAAAACCTGCTGTTCAATGTGAGGAAATACAGTATATGTTGTTTGCACTTTGTTTGAAATTAAGTTAATTGTATTTACAAATCATTTTATATATTTTTTATTTTATATATATTTTATTATTGCTATTTTTTTTCCCAGTTAAACAAACTGAATAATAAACTGTGAAGTGATATGTACTTATTTTAGAAATAAATAAAAATATTTTATACAGTTCATGCATTATAATGCAATTCATTAAAAACCAAGAAAAATTTGGGGTCGGGTTGCGGGGGGGGGGGGTCGTCCAATGTACCTATATCATCAAAGGGGGTCTTGACAGAAAAAGTTTGGGAACCACTGCGCTAACCCATTGACCAATCATGTATGGCTAGGCCAGCTAGAAGGCTCTGACATGTCAAAACAATACGCCCAACATGTCAAACTAAAGATCTGATTGGTTGAAGACTATGACAATCAACACTATCGTCCCCATTCACTTAAACTGCAAAGGGATTCACTTGTAATTCTGCAGGCTTCAGGCCTCTCTTTTTACCTAAAGACATAGGGGTGAAATCTGATTGGATAAAAGCTCTACTTAAAACAAGCTGCACCGGAAGTGAGCAACTGAGGAAGACAGTAGCTGTGCAATGAGAAAATAAGCTACTGGAAAAAATAATTATAATACATGTAGTGTATTTATGAAAAATTATAAAATTATAAAATAGCTATAACCTTGTGATTCTGTTTAGGCCAGCAGAGAAGGCTTTACTGACCCTGACGGCCCACCACTGCTGATGACGGGGGGCTACCATGCAAGGTGCCACCTGCCCCATCAGGATCTATCTAACATTCATACACATACACAAACCGTAGGCAGAGCTACAGGAGCAATTTAAGTGTGGGCGTTAGTGTTCTGAATGGATTCTGTTGCAGGGTACAGTGCTGTGGTTGTGTAGATGTGTGAGTGGCCTTATTGTTAATGATATTAGCCTTGGTGATGTGCATGTAAGTGTAAAGCCGAGTTGGTTGATGGCTTGCATCCATGGGATCTTGTATAATGCGTATTGAGTCTGAGTAAGACACTGGAGTATTAGGCAGGGGGGATCCCTTGATTTCCACCGGGTATTTTGCACACTGGTTAAAGAGCCCCTTATTATGCTTTTCCTCTTTTTCCCCGTTACTTTAGTGTGATATATATATTTTTGCACATATAAAAGGTCTGTAGAGTTGTAAAGTCTGAAATCCACGCCTAAAGGGGGGTTACTCTCCTAAGAAACACTGCTCCTGAGCTGCCTGAAACGGCTCAATTGAATTCGGTCTTTACTTCCCTAACGTAGTGAGTCATAATGTAACACATTTGCATTATACCTCCTACCAGCTAGTTTGGCACGCCCTCAAACAAAGCTAGAGAGACAGAGCTGGAGCTCAGTCGGAAGATTTTGAGAGTTACTAGGAGTTAGGGAGTCTAATGGCTCGGGGAAAGAACCAATTGCAGAACCTGGTAGTTCTACACCGTATTCCCCGGTTTCTTTTGCCAGGATGGCAGAAGAGCAAAACGTCTATGATAGAGTCCCCGGCAATGTTCGTAGCCTTGGTCCAGCAGCATGTGTGCACTCCAGAAGTGATGTATTAAAGAATGGAATGAATGAATTTCAACACAGCTACAGAGTGTGCTCAGGGATAACTCATTTTGTGTTAATTTCAACAAAGCAAATGTGTTGTTTCTGCACATTGTGTTTAAATCATGTGTAACCCAGATAAACACATTACAGTGTTATCAGGTGACTGTAATGAACATTTTCTTTCAATAACAATGAAAAGCAAAAATACATAAAATGTTCAACTCTTTTTAAATGCACATTTTTTTAAATGAAAACGGCATTAATTTGTAATACAATATAGAAAAGTAGAAAAATTAATTAATTTCTATAATGTCGTTATTGAACATGAGATCAATAAAACATTGATAGAACCACATCTACATAATATTATCAGCTCATCAGTGCTAACATTTGACACAGTCTTTAGTTTGTTGGACTACAGATATAGTATAGAAATACAGTATAGAAATGCTCATCAAAGTACTGAACATCAAGCACTTTAATAAGAAAGAGGAATGTCTCATCCTGGGGTATAACATAAATTATCTCACCAAATAAGTGCTCCCCATGATGCCGTGTTTTAGTGGCAGCACAGATCCAGCTGTCGTATCTCCTTTGGCCACAAGTAAGTGTGAACTCCAGTCCCTCTGACAAAGCATGTATTTTCCAAAGATGACAAATCAGTTTCTTTATCTGTGCGAATTGTGGTTGACATTTTGGACAAGTTGGTGTGTCTAATTAATAGACTCGACTTTTGCAATAAGGTCCAATACAGTTGCTCTCCTGTTTGTTGACCTGGGTATCGTAGATGTAGGCCAAGTTGCATACCCAGTAGAGCTTGAGCCACTTGACCACAGTGCATGCCAGACCTTCACCCAAGGGAATAGCAATCTTGTCAGATTTGGCCACGATGACGCATTGCTTTGACCCTCCCCTTAGATGCAGGCTAGTTGTGGCTGTATGCTCTGTGCTGGATCCTGGGATGCATTGTGGAGCACTGGTACTGTCACGTCCAGGCCGTGCCTCCTGTTTTCCCCTGTGTGTGTTGTGGGAGTGACTCCGAACTGGTCTCCTCCCGGCTCCCTCCTGATTGCTATTCATTCACCTCACCTGTCTGGTTTTACATCCACCCTCGCCCTCAGTCCCCTGCTGGTCCCACTACAATGCCCCATTGTCCTCCGGGAATTAAACCGTTTCACTTATTTACTCCCTGATCTGTGTTTGCATTTGGGTCCATATATCAGAATATAGACATATAGAAATAAATGTGTCCAAAATTACTTTTTTACGTTTTATTATATTCAACTACTGACTACAATTTATCAAGGGAGATGCAAACCTTTAACATGAACTCAAACTCGATTCACATGAAATTCACATGCGTGTAATCGCAGAATTGACGCTACAGCGGCTTACTGCAATTGGTGGATGAAGATGAGCAAGGACGACCGGCATCGTGTAGCCCTTCTCATCTGCAAATGAGAATCGGGGGTGGGGGTGGTTTGGGGAGAAGAGAGGTAATCATTAGCACATTCAATAATTTTGTTGAAATATTTAAGAAATTCATTGTAACATTCAGTGCATACCTTCAGTCTTGTTTTCATTCCATCCGTCTTGTCTTCCATTCAGTTACAGATGCGATATCACCCTTCTCCCTGGCGGCAACAGCTTTCAGCTTCGGCATAATGCTGGCCTCCCACCGCCTTAACAACAGGTCCCCCTTTCCTTCATGCATTTTGTCGGACTCTGTATCAAGCTGAGTGATTGGTAGGACCTAGACCAGGGGTCGGCAACCTTTACTATCCAAAGAGCCGGTTGCTCTATTTTCCACCAAATAAAATTCGTCTGGAGCTGCAAAGCTATTTGATATCACAGCTGATGTTTTGTATATAGTTATATTATATATACAAAAACTATAGTTTGTTGTATTTCTGAAATTATAGAACAAGAATAAAGACAATTCTTGACATTTTATTGCTATTTTACCTGTTATAACAATATCAAACTCTTATGAAGAGGAGAGTTTGCTGCAGCAGTTGAGAAATCATCTCCAGCGTGATACTTTTCAGCAAATGCTGTGTTTGTTCTGGAAGTGACATTCAACATTACATTGTTTGCACATATCAAACATACAGGTACGCCAGCATCGTTGGCAGTGAAAGCAAATGAATACGTCCACGCAGAATTAAACTCTCTATTTTCCTCCGTGACCATTTACCGAGGGCGGGGGTCTGCAAATCATGATTAGTCACCTGCAGGGAAAGGCTCTTGACAGGTGTAATAGGATGTGACGCACATTTTAGTTGACTAAATATGTTTATTTAAGGTCAGGTATTACTGACCTTGTTGTCTTTACTAGCAGCTGTTGTCCAGTTAAAGTCTGCATTATTACAGAGGAAGCAGCTGTTATTAGAGCGATTAGCGGCGTTATCAGACCTACGGAGCGGCCGTCTGAAGTCACGTTAGCGGCTTTGAGCAACCAATCCACTTCCTGTTTACACCGGCACCCACCCACATGCCCAGTGTACGTGAATAGTCACGTGATATTCGATTTCAGGCGTTTGAGTCTGGACGGAGATCATGTAGAACAGTGGGTTCCAACCTTTTTTGCACCACGGACCGGTTTCATGTAAAACGATATTTTCACAGACCGGCCTTCAAGGTGTGGCGGAAAAACACGACGAAATAAAAGGATACGATCGGCATGAAAACAAATATAAAATGCATAAATAAATACAACTCACAATAACGCTGAATCAGTGGGAGCCCTGAGCTCGTTTCTCTGCAACGAGACTGTCCCATCTGGGGGTAACGGGAGACAATGACACCCGAAGTGTGTTTCTTATGTCCAGTCTACTCCGTAATTTAGTTTTGATTGCCGTCACTGCAGAAAATCCTGCTTCACAAAGAGGATGTGTGAAATGGAAGCAGGGTTTTCAGTGCTTTAGTGGCGATCTCAGGATATTCAGCCTTGATTTTAATCCAAAACACCAGCAGAGTTGTTGTCTCAAACATACTTTTAGGGCCACCGTCATTTACAATCTCCAGCAGCTGATCTTCCTTTGTCGCCACATATTCTGCAGAGCGGGCTTGGCGCGTCAGAATTACTCCTGATATTTAATTAGACTCCTGATATTGTCTGTTAGATGAAGATTTATTTTTTCTTGGAAGTTGTAGGCTCTTCTTCTGTCTCCTTAGTGGCCTTTCCTCTTTGCAAAGACGCTCTCCAAAAGTTATTTACTCATTTTCACTAGTTTGTGGGCTTAATTTTTGAGGTTACGTATCACGTGACCGAGATAAGCGTCTTGACATGTGTCAAGAGACACAGGTGGATGAAATTGCGAGAGAATCCGGTCATTTTCCAAAATAAAACTTCTTTCAGACTGATAATCAACAAAACGGAAATAATATAATATTTATTCTTTCTGTGCGGCCCGGTACCAAATGATCCACGGCCCCGGACCACTGATTTAGAAAACGCCGTGTGGACGGAGATCGTTTAACAAAAACGATGTGGATGTAGACTCAGGGAGCCGCAACAGAGGGGCTGAAGAGCCGCAGGTTGCCGACCCCTGCTCTAACCATTGCTGCCTTGATCTTACAAAGGCTCCCTCTACTTTTATTTTATACATGTCATCTAAATTACTTTGCAACTCAGTTCATTTCAATCTCTCCTCTTCAGATAAGGCTTCTGGTGGCACTTCAGAAAGGGTTGTCATTTCTGAAATAACCTCCTCTGCTAGGATTCGTCTGGATTTAGCGAGCAGGCTGCCATATTTCCTCAAGTACGTACATATTTCAAATTCAAGGAGCTCCCAGTTAATTCCGAAAATTACTTCACTTTGAAATTTGTTCCAGTAAATAGTAATAAGCCTTTCCAGCTCTAGTCTTACACAGGTGTGATTTAATAGGGAACTGTTCATTTTCAATAGGATAGACTTTTCAAGCCAGAATTACCAGGGAAAAGATGTATACTAATTGTTATAGCTTTTTTAAACCATGAATATAAAAACAATCAAACCTATATTATTAACCTTAACAACCAAACTAACAAGGTGGCCATGAATGTCACAATCGGAATATGAAACGCCTAAAATTATTTTTTAAACAAGATACCCCTGCAGAATGCTCTGTTTTGTGGGACAGCCAAATGTCATTGCCCCATTGTGATTTCCAAACATTACTATCTTTTAAGATTTCCCACATGATTATCTAAAGAATTTGCTTTAAGGGAGATTTTTGGGTGCCAAACAAATGTGTGTTGAATTGTCATTGTTGAAAATAAAAAATGTTTTATATCCATCACCAACAAGAAACGAAGTAGGCAGTAATGTAGGTATTTGTAGCTTCATGACCGCAAAAGTAAATCTTTTTTTACAATTTCAACATAAATACTTTAAGGGTAAAACAGGATTACAGTAGCTGTTAATTTAAACTGAAGATAGCCCAATATAATTTTACACAAAAATTTCATTTTTCCACAATTTATCTGCCAGCATAGTCATGATCCCTTAAAAAGGGCTATTTAGGTAGTCAACAAAAAACTAAGTACCTGACACATAAACTTGGGTAGCAATTTTAATTACAATAATGTTCTGCAGGTTCAAATTGCTGGGGTCAAAAATGACCCCAGGATAACAGGTGTTAGTAAATTTGAAGGTAACATGAGGGTTAAATGTTGCAGAAATGAATGTTGACATGTTTTATATGTCAGGTAATGACTTGGAATAAAGTTGACTAAGGAGTTGAAATACAGAGGTGGGTGATAATTTATACTGTATGCTTAATAAACAGTCAAACCTGACGGGGTCATTTTTGACCACAGAGGACAACAGGTGTGATTATGTGCTGCCATTAGAAAAATTCAAATGATTCAAGAACAGCATCCTCACTAAACTTTGATATGTACCTCTCTGTGATAAGTCAAATAGTAAAAAATAATATAAAGTCAAAATAATTCATTGTTTCATTGTATTTTCACTCAAAAACAGGGTATACTTTTATGTAAACAAGGTCTATTGGCCCTAAATTCCAAAATGAAGGGAAACATTTGTGGTAATGGGTTGGACTGAAGTAAGATTAAAGGTGTAAAACAGAATTGATTGACAATTTATACTATATGCTTTAAAAACAGTCAAACCAGGTGGGGTCATTTTTGACCCCAGAGGACAACAGGTGTATGGCAGTCGGGTGGACAACACAAGGGTTAAGCAGGGCCTGCTGTGGGCGTTGCCTTGTTTGTTCTCTGTGCTGTCTTTTAGGTCCCTTGTAGGCGGAGCCTCTCGGTACAATTGGGAGCACCTGTCCAGTCTCCCAGGGGTATTTAGGACCTGCCTGCCGCAGTCGGGAGCTCTCTCTGTTCCTGCAGCACCATGTCTTTGTTTTGTTAAGAATAAATTAAACCTTTTCCGTCTAACCACCCGTGTGTCTTCCGTTTTGTCATGGCTCAAGAGCCGGGTCGTGACATTAACTTCTACTGTTACTGTATGGCTTCATACTAACTTCTACTGTTACTGTAAAGCTGTTAGAATTGTGGCCTATCTTCTATTTGCAATTAATATGCATTCAATCCAGTTCAATTATTTAAATGAAAATGATAATCTACTCTGGCTAAGGTAACTTATCAAGAGTAAAATAATAGCTGTGATCTATACACACCTGCATTAGCAACCCACTGCAAAAAGGCACAGTACAATAGCTATCAAACATAACATATAATAATCACAATGTAAAAACATATGCAGATCTAATAGAAAACTACATGCAACATACAGCGGGGCCTTGCACCATCAGGATGGTTTGCCTGCGCTCTGGCCCTGCGCTTACTGGTGGGCCAGTCCTCTCAACATCCTCACCGCCCTGCAAAATGGCACAGTACAATAGGTATCAAACATTACATATAATAATCACAAAGTAAAAACATATGCAGATCTAATAGAAAACTATATGCAACATACAGAGGGGCCTTCCACCAGGATGGTGGGGCCTGTGCTCACTGGTGGAGCAGTTATGGTGGAGGGCCTGGCCTCCATGCTTTCCATTTCAATCCTGAAAAATAAAAGATAAGATAAATATCCACAGCACATAGAGTCAAAATGGCATTTGAGTTAAAAATAAACTTACATTTCCATATTCTTTTGTTTTTTTAAACCCTTTAAAAAAAACAGACATTACATCACATTACAGTCATTTAGCAGACGCTTTTATCCAAAGCGACTTACAATAAGTGTATTCAACATCAGTTTGAGAGAACTAGTCACCAGAAGTAATAAGTGCATCTCCTTTCCTCAAACAAGCATCTAAGAGCATAAACCAGAGCCAACATACAGTGCAGAAACAAACAAATCCAATAAGTGCAGTAAGCTAGTTAAACTTTGACGTCTTTCACACTTGAACCACTCAAATACGTTAGTTAGCAAACAATTAGCACAAAAACAGCCATTTAGATACATATCTATACATGAAATGAGGGGAGAGACAGACTTCATACTCACAGGTGCAACAGTCAGATCACTAATGAGGAGAGTGAGGAAGCAGACAGCAAGATGGCGGCTCAAGCCCTCTTCTGATTGGTTGAAAGTGTCAAGCAACAGTTTTGCCTAGGAAGCGGAAATGGGAGCAAAAGGGCCCCTCGGGTTAGGATTTTTGGCTGACACGAGAGCCCAATCAAATGTAGTTGAAATTACACTTTTCCAGTTATAAGGAAACTTCCCTTAAAAAAAAAAATAATAATTCATAAATAGGTCAAGCAATGTTGGAATGTCTCATAATTTAAACAGGACACTCCCCTTGATGGCGTGAATGCACCCATGCAGTAGCAAGTCTGTAGAACCTCTGGAAAATGTTTGCGTTTTGACCTTATTCAGCATAAATACCCCTAGAAAGCAATGGGTTAGGAGGCTGAAATTTTCACAGTAATTCGAACTTTGCCCATTCATTAAATGGTATGAAAATCAAGGGGAAATTCCAAACACTTTTTGCATGGTAAACTATGGAAATTTGACCTTATTCGTTCTAAATACGCACAGAAAGCAATGGGCTAGGACCCTGCAATTTTGACAGTCATTCCACCTTTGCCCACAGATGAAATGGTGCGAATATCAATTGGAAATGGACTGTTTATTTCACCCAACAAAGGATTCTAACCAAATGACACTTATGTTCCGAAATGGCCTTCACCAGTCTTTTCTCTCAATTTTTACACTTTAATTCAAAGTAGAGATTTGAAGCTTGTGAATATGAATTCCCTCAAATTTAGCGGTCGTAGCTGCAAGCTAAGGTATCCAAACACAGCCCCAAAGGTCAAAATTGAGGCATATTGCCTTATCTGTCGGCCTTTTTTAGCAAATGAGAAACAGGCCATTAAATCTGAGAGAAAGGTTGAAACTGCCTGAATTTTGCATAAATCATTCCCCTGTGATAACGTGATGCAGGATCTAAAGCAAGATCTCTGCAGACCCTTGTGAAAATGATCTTCTGTAGCAGCATGCTAATGACTTGAATCCAATTCAACCTTGAAGAGGGTCCTCTTTTGTCCATCATATGTCAATTTTAGAACAATAAGCCATTTACAAGTGTTTTCGGATGCCAAATATTTGAACTTGTTTTGTTTAGTTTTTCACAGGTTGCACTTTATTATTATTATCTTGGAAATATATTGAGTGCAAAACAGGTGAATTGCAGCCACAATAAGCTGTTTTTTGCCAAATATTAGTTATTCTTTGCAGAGATAGAACTTTATTTGCATTGTTCTAACAAAGCGATTGCACATTGTATTTGTTTTTGTCTGATGGAGCAATCTGGTTTACTTGAAAGTGATTGCAATTTTCTTTATTCTATTTGAAAAAGCACAGCTGGAGGAGTCACAAAATGTTATTTCAATAAAAATTCAACATGGACCATTTTGTTACAATTTTGTTGGGGCGGTGAGGCATGAACATTTTTCTTCCTCCAAAGTGGGGCGTAACAGAAAAAGTTTGAGAACCACTGGATTAACCCATAAATTAGTATAAAAAATTATGGCGCTGACCTTATGCCATAAATTTGACTACCACCCAATTTAGGAAAAATTTGATATCAATTCAATCTTAATCTCAGGGTTGTTACAGAAGTCTTTTCAAGTGTACAGTTACCTATTATTTCATATCCACACAAATCAAATGATTAATGTCTTTACAAATTAAATATTTATTGGACTAACTACATAACTAAACTACTAAATGAAGAATATGATTGTTTTTTATTTCAATTTGATTTAGATCTATAGTTTTAAGATATTTATATCTAAGAATATTTTATTACCCGACTTAAATGTATTTGGCCTGTGAAGATCAAACTCATTTACATTTGGAAATGGTATTGTTTCACCTGATGGTTCTGATGGGCAGAAGGGAGGTTAAGCTGTATGCAGTAGCGGCTGTACCTCTGTGGACATCTCTGCTTGTTGTTGGATGATTGTAGTTTGTTGAATTGCTGTCTTCCAGCTCTGGGGCAGTTGGCTCGGCTTTCTCTGGTATTCTCGTTCTCAGCTTGATGCTGAATCATCTTATCACCCAGCTTTTCAGCACATTGGTGCATTGCAGGTCAGAGCTGCATGGCACATTAGCCGGCACGGGATGGCCGTAGTGGACGAGTCAGGAACACAAGGCCAGAGAAGAGGTGCAACCGGCAGAGCCGCGGGGAGAGATCTAGTGTGCCGGATTCAAAGTGATCAATCATGGTTGTAGCATATTAAAAAACAGGGGAACACATGTTTCAGGTTCTTGTGTCCCATGTCGGCTGGATGTCCTCTCAGCCTGTGGAGATGTCTTGGCTCACACTGGATCTTTCGAGCCTGCAGACGGACAGAACTGCCCGCTTTTCAGACATCACTCAAATAAAGTCCAGAGTCCATATTTGAAAACTGGCCCATCTCAGCTGCAAAACGGTACCAAATAGTTTGATATATAACCTGATCAATTAAAGACAGAATGAAAAAATAGAAGGACCAACTAAGACTAAGACTAGCATATCAATTAAGGTACATGTTATTTCTTTAAGTTTATTCATAATTGGATGCGTCACCCAGAAATGGAGATGCTGGTAAACCTTGTAGTGTCAGCCTTAACGAAGGTCTGATAGTTTATAAATTGGTTTGAGTGTCAAGATTGACCCCAAGTGTTATCGGACTCTGTCCAAACACATGATAAATTGAGAGTTCAACCATTAAGTGATCTAGAGCAGAGGTCTTCAACAGGGGGTCTGCGGAGGTACTGCAGGGGTTCCGTGAAATCTTTGGTTGATTAGACAATTTAAAAAACAACATGAATCTAATAGTTCAGTATTGTATGAAAGATAACAGGTATGTTTATGCATGGCAGTGGCACTAATAGGCCATCACTCATTTTCCATCTCCACATTTATGTTTAAAATAAAAACATAAATTTGAATAGCTTGTATGCATGATCATCATGCAATTGACAGACAATGTTGATGTTGGCATTGGTATCAGTTGACAAGGTATGTTTATAAATGGCAGTGGCACGGCCACCCTGCTCACTGTACCTTGCACATGTTTAAAATAAAAACATGAATATGAACCTGTGTATTATTTGAATAGCTAAGTATTGCATGCACAATAAAGAGGTATACACGGTACTAGGCCCATTTAATATAAAACACAATTTTATACAATATATATAGTCGGGGGTCCCTGCTCCATCTCTCTTATCAGTTTGGGGGTCCTTGGCCTGAAAAACGTTGAAGACCCCTGATCTAGAGGTTCCTGAGAGCCGTCTCTGGACAAAGTTTGTCAGTTCAGATTGTGTCATCGTTGATATTATCACGTTTCAGTTTCATCATCTTTGCGTGGATGTTCGCCACAGACATCGGGGTGGATCATTGTCCATACGAAGTATACAATCTGGAGACGACAGTTCATGTCCTGTGTTCAACCAGCATCTACACTTTTTAATCCTTTTAACCATGAAATTATTCTTTAGTTAGCTAAACCATAACCCTAGAAGGATGACACAATTAAAGCGCTTTGAGTTTTTGGAAATCTAGAAAGGCATTATACAAATGCAAGTCAATTTACCATTGAAGAAGAACTCATTGCTTTGTGGACTACAGTTATGAAGCATCGAGTCCGTAATTTTGGCCTTCGCCATCTTATATTTTTCGCGACCAGAAGTGATACGAGAGGGTGAAACTAAGTACAACCGAATGCTGAGTAAGACAATTTTTGGTGACTGAGAAGTTGCAATTAACTTTCATGAACCGAAAGCACTGAAAGGGTTGAAGTTGCAAGATACAGACGACTCCCAGACCAGACAACGCCGCAGTAACGACCTGCCAATCACAAGGTAGCCCCGCCCTCAGGGAGTCTTGGTGATGCCCTCAGGGAGTCTCAACAGGATTGAGACTTCCTGCTGTGAAGAAGAGCTGAAATCCACATTGTCGCCCAGAAGCGACTTCAAAACTGTCGAAGAGTGCACAGACGTCACTGGAGAGCATTTCTAAAGCAGCTGAACACTACCAGATGAAGACGACATAACATGAAATGTGTAATTACATCCGAAGCTGTTATCTCACGGCCCCATCATCACCCCACTCCAATTTACTGAGCTCCGCGCAGTCAGAAACGAAAATAGTCTCAGCAATCCATGATTCTCTCTGGCAGGAAGATTCCCAATTAAAACTTTGGATCATATTTTTTAAAAGTATGTCAGGGGAAATATATATATATAATAATCAAAGATTCAAGTATCATTAATATGTATGTCCATGTTTCCATCCGTCATTTGCCTCTTTTTGTGGAACTCAATGTTTTGTGTTCTTTCCCTCAGTGTCCATGTCAACCAGTGACATTGAACACACTGGCCAATCACAGCAGAGAAGATGCATAACAAGTCTAACCTTGAGACGCTTTGGACACCAGTTACATCTGAAACACCTGCTCTTTTTCCCCAAACCTGAGGATTTCACACACTGTACAACATGGTTTTGTTGCTGAAAGTTTTCCGCACTGAGATGTCAAAATTACATTATTGATTTAATATATATTAATAATAGATAGATGCCGGAGCTTTTTTCTTTCTCATGTCTTTAAATGAGTAGTGAGATCGAGTGTTTGAGGGAGAAATTGAAGGGAAGGTGACAGAGAGAGTTTTCCAACTATTATATCTCTTTTGTCCACTCATTAGTTTGGTAACAACAAAAAATGCACATCACATTCAACATCTGGTAAGAAGTAGAACAGCCATAGCCCAGTTATTGTGCCGATTTATTGGACACTGGGCCAGGCTTACACTATTTTACAAAACTCCATTTTAGATGACAACTAGAATTTCCACCAACCAGTCAAGTTGCAGTTTACATTCATGTCTGTCCAAAATGTCATCACTTTATCATGACATACCCTTAGTTATCATTTGTCAGTATTTCCTGTTTTATTTTGTGTTACTTACCTTTCTAGTTTCAGGGCACTTCACTTCCTGCCTTTGTATGTTTTCCCGCCACTGTGATGGTCTGCCCCGCCCCTGATTGGATCCACCTGTGTCGAATCACCTACGAGGTGTATTTGAACCCTGTGTTCCCCTGTCTCTGTGCCAGTTTGTCTCAGTCCTGTGTGTCACGAGTTCCAGTGATTTCCTTATGCTGCGTTCACACCAAACGCGTCGTGAATTATTCGCGCGAGTAGATTACATACAAAGTCTATGCACAGACGCGATGAGACTGGCGCGGCGCGATTGACGCGAATCCGCGTCAAACGCCAAATCGCCCCAACGCGCGAGTTGAAGTTTTTCAACTTCTGCTAAATATTCGCGTTACGCCCCGGCGCGATAGCCTATCAGCGTTGAGTTGCTCCCCCTGTCATCAGCGACGTCCTGCTAGTTTCCCGGGATATCTGTGACTTCCACAACATGTAATGAGCAGAAATAGGTTATTTTTTTCATGGTTAATGGCGGACAGTTGAACGGCATTCAGGGCGATAAGCTGCGCCCTCTCTCCGGCGCGATTCGCGCGAATGAACACTTGGTCCCCGCCGTTTTGACCGGCGACGCGATAGACGCGAATATGCAGCGCGATGAATTCGCGACACGTTTGGTGTGAACGCAGCATTAGTGTTATGGTCCTGCTTTCTTTGATCTCTGTCGTAACACTTTGGCATTTGAATTCTTAGCATATGAGTTCTTGTTATGGGCAAAAAACATGTTCTTTTTCAAACTTTGTTCGGTGTTTCGCTATGGGAATCGCCTCGGCGTGACCAACTATGGAAGCTCCAATGACACCTCGTCTGTCAGTGACAGACAGGTCGACTGTGGGAGGGCCCCACTCCTACCTATTATCACAGCCGACTGCCTTCTCGCAAATCTTTCTCGCTTTCTTCCCGTGAAGAAACTATAGCTCCCTTAGCTCATCTAGGCTAGCTTGTATTTCTGCTCTACAGTTCACAGACGACCCCTTAAGGAATCCATCACCAAACGCGGTTCCTGGTTTTAGTCTGGAGTTTGCTGAGTAAGTACTTCGGAAGAAGTATAGTTTAGACGTTACGCAGAACATTAGAGCAGTCAAGGCGAGCTGTTCCCCGACTACCCTGTATTTGCTTACCAGTGTTGTCGGTGACTGTTTGACATTATTTGCTCTGGCTAATGCGTTACGGCGAGCCTACCAGTTTTCGGTTAGCGTTAGCTTGTTAGCCGAGCACTCGGAGTTCAGCTAACGACCTGGTATCCACAACAAAATGGAAAAATGTTGACAAAATGTATGTAAAATGCATTAACACGAGATATATATAGATATATCTATATATATATATATAGATAGATATTGAAAGCAGGCTGAGACCTGTAGGTTGGAGTCTCTCCCATAGGACTTGAAGGTGCGGACAAGGAAATTGGAGGACTAATGTTTGGGGCAGTGCGGTTGGGCACTTTTTCTTTCCTTTTGAGTTTTCTGGCTGCTCCTTGTCACTTTCACTGTCAGAGACCCAGCTTTTTGGGGTTCTGTTGAACAAAATAACGAATGTCATGAATAACAAGAAGCTTTACAGGAGTGTTTATGTAACCAGGGTGACTACAGGTATCAGAGTTCACTATGTTGTAAAACAAAAAATAATTAAATCAAAAATAAACTAACGTCGCAAAATAAAAGTGTTCACTGCTACATAAACAAATAGTAAGACAAAAAAAACCCCATCATTACTTGCAAAAGATGCACATTATATATATTTACGTTTTCCTCCTTTTTAAATAAACTGGGCACTCGTCCACTTCATCCTCAGTTTGGAGGTCTGATATCAGCAGGGCCTTTGGGAGGAGCAGTCGAGCGTCATTGTATGTATCTATGAAGAGAAAATATATATTTGACGTCCAAATGGAAATACTAATACTTAACCAGAAAAGGCATATTTTTCTGAGTTCATGTCATTTTGCTGTACAAAATGTTATGTCAGATTCTTACCTTTTTAGTTGCCCCGATTCATATGGTGAAGCTTTCCCATGAAACACCAGGGAGATGAGCTTTCATTACAGCCTTGTCGCTTCTTTGTCTCTTTTTGTAAGGAGGTCAAACAGCTCTCTCATTTTTAACCCATTGGTCAGGAACAACTTCTGTGTCCCCAGTGTCAGTAAACTCCACTATGTGGTACATTTTCTGTTAATACAATTTGAAACATTTATTTTTAATTAACTATAAGACAACTCGTCACGCCATGCAGGAATCAATGTTAAGGACTCTTTCTAATTGCCCATCTCAAAAACACAGTGAGAAACGAGGAAACATTTGATAGTAATCTGCATGACAAATAATTGGTTTTAATAATCATACGCCTAGTGATCAATTAGACCCAGACAGACAGAATCACTAGAGGTTTCCACTGTACCAGGTGAGTTACAACCAGTTACAACAAATTATGTTCTTGAATGGAAGGAGTACATATTTTGAAACACTATCATCCACCTTCACACATTTTAGATCCAGAGACAAGTCATCAAGAAGGAACACCCCTATCTGGCTGGACTTTATTGGATAGCCAAAGAAGTCGGAAGACTGGGTGTACTCATTATACACCAAACACGGATCCCCCCTCAACCACAATTATATTTCTGACTATGCCTATTTTGCCATTACTCCTGATGCAGTTGTCACCAGTGCATAACTTGACAAACTCTGGAAGACTTATTTATTTGTACTGCGTGACTGGATATATATGTGATGGCACTGGGCCTTCACTGTGAGAGGATTTCAGTTTCGAACCATCTCTTGTATCTCTGCAGCAAGTTACATTTTCAAACTCTGAGATACGTCTCACAACCTGTGCAACTGGGAATTGTGGGCTTCGAATCATCTTCTTAATTTGGCCAAGGAAATTTTCAAAAGGAAAGCAAGAAATGTTTTCCAAGGAGAAACTGTTCTTTTGCATCATCACTGAGATGAATAAGACCATGAACATTGTACACAAGATATTCCCTCCCATAAAGCTGGCCAAAGTGTTCTACAAAAGAGACTAGTAGTGTTTTTGCAAAATCACAGAGAACTGGACAAAGTGTTGGGCACATCAAAATTGATATGACAACATTAAGTAACAGTTATTGTAAACTGGTGAACTAAGGACATCTAGCAGTGCAACTGGCCCAGTATACAGGAGTAATTGCCTAAATTCGCTAGCCTGTGTCTCTCCTCCACAGACCTTGGCTTTCTGGCAAACTCAGAAGGAATGTGGCATTTTAAAGCCAACAGTGCGCTTGATAATTGATTTATTCTCTTGGATAGCAAGCGGCAACTTAGTGGACCTTTGCTCCCTGCTCAAAGCTTTAGGAGCGTTCTCATCAAACCTAAAACAGACCAGGTGTCACGGGGCATGATGAGGACTCAAGCGCAGACAGTCAGAGTAGGGGGAAAAAAGGTCTTTAATAGCTCACAAACAAAAACAGGTAATCCAAGGACAAGACCAAAAGACGAGGGGAAAAATCCGGCAGGACAAGGCAGGGCAGACAGACTGGGAAACCGGGAACAGGATGAGCAAAACGGGCGGGTAGGTAGGAAACAAACACAATGATCTGGCAGTGAGTGAGTGAAAGACAGGGGTTTAAATAGTGAACTAGACAGAGTGAACAGGTGAGACTAATAAGCTGATGAGGTGAGTGTGACTGGCAGGTGCACTGAATAAACTGATTAGGTGAGTGAGGAGCTACAGAAAGAAACAAAGACACAGAACACACAGGGCAAAGCCTGATCGTGACACCAGGTGCATGTAATCATGGGGAAACCTAGACACCATCCCTATGCCTGTTGTCTTTGTGATGTTCCTCATCTGTTTGAAGCCTAAAGCTCTCATCAGTTCTTAAGGTGCTTTTAGTGTCAGGAAAAGTCATTCTGCTACCTATACGAAGCCCATATGATGTGCAGTTATCACAACCTGCATAGCCAGTGTGAGATTTGGTGGCTTTAATGTACACCCGGGCAGGGGCATCACACATAATTGATGTTACTTTCATGAACAAAGTTTTTCCATTTAAAGCAAAACCAGATGACAGGAATTTAATCTCCCTCACTATATCTCCAAGGTATTGTCCCGGAGGGTATGGTTTTGAATTGCCCCAAAACAATTCAATCAAGCAAGGTTTCCTGAATCTAAACCCCTGCACCAACCCCAAAATTGGCCATAACTGGACACTTGGACTTTTAAACAGAGGAAGACCATCAAAATGAAGTTGGAGTGTAATTGTGTGCAGATCTGGAATTTTTGTCCAATTTTGCTACTGGAAATTGCATTCACGATCCCAAGGTAAAAGTATGAACCTCCTGCAATTTGCTTTATCTTGTGGTCCCTTCTATTACCGAGGAGTGTCTTGGCATCTTTAGGCAGTGATGGATGGTGACACCTCAAAATGGACAGCAAGGCAGTAATGCAACGATCCCGGACCGCTATCCAGTTTCGCACATTATCCAATCCGCACAAAACTTCTTATGCATGATGCTACTTCAAGCTTGAACATATTTCAATTGAAAGAACTTCAATAACTCATAGCGCCGCCTACTGGCTAAAGGAAATGTCATATTTTATACTTTTCTTTATTCCTCCTAGCCAGGTGACCCGATGAGTCTCAAATTTGATGATGCATTATCATGAATATTGTGCGTTTTCGTTGAACGCTGTTGCCGTGGCGACGCATTGTTCGCCATGAAAAAGGAAGCTGATGGTTTAGTGACTTGGGATGCTCAAAAACTCATGGAACTTTGTACATGTGTCATAGGTCATAGGAAGACATAGTGTATATGGTTTATTGGCTTCGCCGTTTCAAATTGCCTCTATAGCGCCCCCTACAATATTTCAAAAGGGCAGCCCCAGCGCTACGTTTCAGCTACATGTATGAAAGTTGGTAGGCAGATGTATCCTATGGAGACTTAAATATTATAATATAAAACAATTAAGGTGTTTGAGAGGCTAGAAATGCTCGAAACATAAGCAAACTTGGCATACACATTACAAGCCCAACAGTTACTTATGGAATATGATTTTATTGGTTCAGAGTGGCAAATCGGCTCAATAGCGCCCCCTACAAAAGTTCGACGAAGCAGCGCTCGCAGTATGTTTGACCTAGATGTATGAAATTTGGTAGGAACATGTATCACATATGGACTTAAATAAAAGTCTCTTGGGGCCATGCTCTAAACCCAACCGGAAGTCAGCCATTTTTAATTTTGTATGAATTTCTAGTGTCGTTTTTGTCATTTCCAGGCGCTGCACTTTAACGAACTCCTCCTAAGGAATTAATCAGATCAACTTCAAATTTGGTCAGAACAATCTAAAGACCTTAGCGATTAAAAGTTACTAAGAGCTTTAGGTTTCATCGAACGAGGTGGATATGGTGTGATGGCCATTTTACATGGTTCGCCATCATCCATCAAGCTGTTGTAACTCGACTGTACTTTGTCAAAACTGTCCCAAACTTGACATGCTTGTTGACTGTCATGGCTTTAGGACTTCTGCATGCCAATATTAACTCATTGTCATAGCGCCACCTACTGATAAGCACGGACGTAAGCAGGATTCTATAATTACAGCGGCCCAAACACTGAACATATTGAAAGGGTTTGTGGGCACACCATGAGAAAAAGACTTCTCTGATCTAAATATGTGCATAGTAAGATGCTTGGAGAGCAAAAGTTAGATAACAGTGGATTTTCAAACCATGTCAGTGGGCATTAGTATAAATGATCTGTCCAGAGCTTCTTCATGACAATCAGGTTAAACGTTATAATGAAGATTCACACTACAATCTAAAGTTACAGACGAACTTAAAATAAAAACAGTGTTAAATTAAAGTGTTCAAGTAACAGCAAATGGCACTACTGTTTTGTTAACTTTCATGTAAGTCCAAATACAATCAGCAGGACACTGCAGGGAGTTGAACCCCATCCCAGTAAACTGACAGTCTGTTATGTTACAAACACTGAAGCACATTCATTTTCTTAATGATCTTTAAAGGCTTACATTTATGATTGTATCGGATGTACACTCAAAACATTTGAGGCTTAAGACCTGGCAACATGATCTTGCTACGCTGCTGGTCTAACCAGGAAATATCTCACTCGTGCACGCAGTGTATGACGGTCACAGAAATTCATGGCCAGAGTCCTGCTAGTACCCTCGACGTGCGTGAAGTTGCGAGGGCCCGGTCAATGCTGCTCGCAGCTTTAATTTTAATTTTAATTTTTGCTGGCGGATTCGCGGGCCACATAAAATGACGTGGCGGGCCGGGAGTTTGAGACCCCTGCTGTAAAGTAACTTGGGTGGTGTCCTGGTTCCCACAGGCAAAAATTACTCCTTCGCTCATTAGGAGACTGGTATGGAATGAAAACCCAATACCACGAGGCCAAAGTTGTGAAAACATAACTATGACCATTCCCACTCTTCATTTGTTAAATAAACAAACGGACATAGCCGACATGTATTGAATGTGTTGTGAAAATGTTTTACTAAATATAATGTTGAAATGGAGAAGAACTCGGGGTTTGAGGCAAGAGCTTAAGGAGAATGCTGGCAGGGGGGGGGGGGGGGGTGGTCATGGGATTGGCTAGACCACATTTTGGGAAAATGGGGGTCCGTATTGGTAAAAGCAGGCATTAACGCATTAATAGTTTTAATTGTAGCTTTTCTATTGGCATGTTGCATCGTACCCATCCTGAGGAGACAGTGCCAGAGGAGCATGGACAAACAGATGGGTGTCATGATAAACCTCCAACTGGCTCAGATGATGAACATGATGACAATTGAGCAAGGGACAAAGGCCCAGTTCGCTCAAATGGTGGTTGGATGACCGGACCTGTTTCCCATTCCGGACTATCTGGAGGACTCAGATGACATGGAGGAAACATTACTAGGAGGCATCTCAGCATAAAGAGCCTGAACTTTGTTGGAAGTACATACACGTCCAAAATCACCACGTCACATGTTTTATCTTTCCAAACTGTTTCACTATAAATTGAATGTATTATAATCAGATATTTCTACATTCAAAGTCACGATTCATAGTCATGATTCATATAGTCTGTGTACAAGTATTATAGCGTAAATACATAGTTTTATCATAGACGTTGCATCTAATGAATACCGATATATTGTTCAATATTTAGCAGAAACTAAAATGTGTGATGTATCAGTTAATATATGTTTGTAAGCAAAAACAGGTTCACTTCATGCCAGAAGGTGGTCGCTCGGCTTGGAAGGACCATAGGGGAGTTTTTCCTGTAATGCAACCTGCGGGTTTTTTCGCCCTTATATGAAAGTGGACCTTAGTATTGAATGATGTTATTTGAATTATCTTACTAACTCAAATGTTCTGTATTGGTATATAATCAAGCACATATAAATCACTTGGCAGGATCATTCCCTGATTCTATTCTTTAATCA
The DNA here is from genome assembly GCF_050575085.1 of Anarhichas minor. NCBI lineage: Eukaryota > Metazoa > Chordata > Actinopteri > Perciformes > Anarhichadidae > Anarhichas > Anarhichas minor. The sequence goes on along the minus strand of NW_027466492.1, from coordinate 1,932,245 downwards.
CTTGTGTTGTTGCAATGCTGTGAGGTATCAAAACTTTAGGTTACAGTTCCACCTATTTGACAAAAGTTATATGAAGTTATGTTGGGGGTCAAGTGACCCCCAAAGGGGGGATATGTTGAAGAAAATCATATAACTTAAGATTGAACTGAACACATTTGGCTTCACAAGTAAACAGTTTATATAACTTGTTATGTTGAACACATTCTGTTTCACAAAAACATTCTTAGGAAGTGATTAGGACGCGCCAGACAAATTGTAATAAATCTCTCCAATTGGTATCAAAACATTTCCCGTACATGAATCGTGTGTTCTGCCAAAAGGTTATCTTGACCCAAATGAAGTCATGAGAACATGACATAATGAAGAGACCAGATGTGCTTTGTTTGTGGTTCAACGGACTAGTTTGATTGGTGGAAAGTGACTTAAGGGGGGTGAATCTTGACTATAAAAGTAAGAAAAGTTAGAAAAGTAATACATTGGATTTGTTTGAATTTGCTGAACTCGTATGTTGGCGTGTGCTCATTAAAACACTTCCCGCTGGGTTGCAACTTCAGTTCGTCGTCTCTTCTCATCATTTTGCCACAACAAAGCTGGCTCACATTTGGCCGCATCGAGCCGGAACACTCGCTACCTGGGACGTGAGTCATCTGAGCTAAAGCTGGTTTAGACCTAATCCTCAACTGCCCCATTGAAGTTACCTCCATATGGTTAAAGTGCCCTGCTCAGTGGCACCGTGTTAATTATAAATTTACTCGGCCAAACGGAATTATTTTCAATGTTTCAATCTCAGCTTGTTTTGTACTGGCAACTGGCTGCAGCTGTATTCATACATGGACATCATTTCACCAATGCCCTCAATTCTGCTGTTATTGTCTCAGCTTCCATTACAAATCTACCCACATACAAATGCATGGATTACGTTGAAACAGCACTTAAAGGGTAACTTAGTTTTTTTTCAACCGGAACAATGAAAACATTTCCGACGTCATGGCTGAATAGAATAAAAGATATTTTTCTTCTGAAGGTAAGTCCGAGCCTGATATTGGACAGAATTGTCTACTCGGTTTTCATCATTAGTCCAACATTTTCTCCACTCTTCAACCGATTTCCATATAACCAATCACTTCTGTAAGTCAACACTGCTGTGTCGCCCTTTTGTGTTGCAAACCACGATGTTGGGCGGTATTAAGAAGACATGCCACTGACGCTCACCAAGTAAACGTTAGTTAGTTAGTTAGTTATTTAGTTTTATCTCTGCCGCTGATTGGCATCGTGAAACTACTGCTTCATGTCATGATGCCAGTTGAGTCAGTCAACTCTAGTCCAGGTTTCACTCGCCTTTTGGCTCTGGTTTGGTCTCCACAAAAACAGTCTCTGGCTCTTTAGCTGCTAAATGCCAGATGCCTGCTGCTGCAGTTAATGATAGATGCTGAGTAAATGCTCAGTCAAATCAAAACTATGAGATAAAGGAGACAAAAACATGCAAAGAGCTCCAGAATTGGTTAGAATTGTATGTGCCCTATTTGAGTGACAAATTCATTTATTAATTTAAAAAAATGGATGCCGAGTAGTGGAGTTTTAAAGAAAACCTGGCTACAAGAGACTGTCACTTCAATTTTACTTTATTTCAATAAATACCCAACCGTTCTGTGGTGGAAAGGAAAGATGATGAAATGGGATCCATGAGATTATTTGCTAAGGAGTCAGAGATTACATTTATGGGCAGCAATCATTACAGTTTATTTTAATAGTTCATAATAGTAACATCTCTATCCTTTAATAAGCAAACGTGAGTTCACAGGTGTTGATGCTTTAGAGTGGTTGTGTCACAACAAATCTGTGACATGGTTTTAAGGAATAGCGAGAACGTGCAGAGTGATGGTGAGAGAGATTTGTGGTCAGCGCCCTGCACACACTCAGTCAGCCCCCCGATGCATTACTAGACCGTACTGCCACCTACTGATGCAAAAAAAAAGATGAACACAAGATTATGCGGTGGCGAAATAATAAAAAATGAAAATCACAAAAGTCCTCAGTGGGCATCTCAAGACACAAGTACGGAGCGGATGTAATGCTAAGAAGAGTGAAGTCGACATAAAAAGGGTGTGAGGTGAGGACAGGAGACGAGGAGGAGTGGAGCAGGAGGAGGGAAAGGGAAAAGGACGAGAGAGAGAGACAAGCATGTGTCAGATTTCTGCGAGCCACGTGGGAACAGAAAAAACAAGGCCATCATCTGTGCGGCGAAGTGACAGCTGGGGGGATGTTTGGCTGCACTTCCAACACTTTTGTCTGTTGTCGCTAAAATAGAGCAACCGTCTAACGCTCCCCAGCCCACCGCCTGGAAAAAAAAGAGGATCAAGAGCTTTCGTGAAAGGAGAGCCAAGAAATGCTTCTGTTGTACCACATACTGCCTTCGCTTCTCTTACCTGGCACGCCGCTGTTAAGGCACGACGCAGGGACAAAGAGGCCCTCTAAGCGTTTTGTTCAGGAATGTAACTCAGCTGTCTCAAAACAAACAAAGGACTGCCTTCTTTTTTTTCTTCAGAGTGAGAACTTAATTAAAGGTTTCAATTTCAAACGCGGAAGAAGTTTTACTTTAAATTGAAGGACTGTGAAAGTAGTATTTTAATTCAATCAGTTTAGATTTAGCCGCAGTTACTCGTGTGAGTGCTGTTGCTCTAAAACTCACTGTAATCAGGCATACTGTTAATCCCACTACTCAGATCACTTAGGCTGATGCCCCAGGAGTTTTACTTGTAATGAAGCCGTTTTTCGTTGAGATATTTCTACCTTTACTAATATAAATGTACAAAAGTGTAAGCAATGCAAAGTACTTTCACACAGTAGACTCACTTATTAACATTAATTCTTGATGACAGGCCAAAATAAGACTTCAAAGATCATTTATTGGGCAGAAGAAGCACCACTCTGTTGGAACCGTTGGACATGCAGAAAGACTTGTGGTTGGACAGAGTGGGACAGCTTCTTTCTTGCAGATTGAGTCACGTCAGTTTCAGGAGTCACATTCACCCACTTTCATTCACATCATATCAATAATTTGTGATCAACTTTATAGTTTTGAACCAGGACCTCTAGAATAAGTATCCGATTGGACCCAGTGTCAGCAGATACCTTGTATATCAGGACTAACATCAGGACATCGCTTGTAAGAATAGTGTAATTTTTTTTTAATTGTCATATTTCATACAGACCGTCTGGTGTTCAACATGAAGCTTTCCTGCCATGACTCCTCTTCTCTGTTCACTACACTGGCTCACTGGCGCATCCAGTTCAAGACTCTGGCGCTGGCCAACAGCGCAAGACAGTGAGAGGAACAGCTCCGGTCTCCCTCTCAGCCGCGGTCAACCCCTCGCCGTCACCACATGTAGTCGCTCATCTCAGTCAGGACTCACAGCGGTAGAATGAACTGCTATGTCTTCCAGACAGAAAACCTACCATTCCAGATCACACTCACCCCTATGATCACTTACAAAACGTCTATTTTCATTAAGAACAAACAAACAACCTCTCAGCAATTGTGTTTTAGTGCTCTCAACACACTTTTAATTGTTGCATGAGCGCGATGCACATTGAATTTTTGATGGTATAGCTCTTGTTCGGACATAGTACATCATACATTTTGTAAGTGTTATTTTCATATAAAGTTGTTAGGATTGTGCATACTGCTCCATTGGTATTTCAACATCCTGCATCCTGGAAAATGTAGAAGAAAAAAAAAGGCTTGTAAATCCTGCAAAGCTCTGACTACATGAAGCAGCTTCTTAACCCTTTCAATATTGACCGGTCACAGTCTTTACTCCACCAGTTTATTCCCTCCCCTATAAATCCAGCAGGCGCTGATGACTGTCGTGGTCTTATAGGTTGAGTGATGAGCTCCGTTGACACAACTGACAGGTGAGTCCTTCAATCAGCTGAGGTTTAGCCATCAATAAGACCCCAAGGAGATTTTTGTATTGAGTGATTGTCGGTCCTCGAGGGCATCTCAAACCTCCGATCAAAGGATTAGTACAGCTGCAGCCCGTAATCATCGCCTTCTTATCCCTACGCCAAATCAGGTCCCAGTAGAGCTGAACAGCATCATGGGAGCATTTGACCCACATGTCCTGTGACATGATTGTGAGGAGGAAAGGAAATAAACTCTGTTTAGTGTGAAGTTTTGAGCCACACTGAAGAAACAATACAGTTAACAGCGAAGTACATGATGTAATTCATGTCCCGAGTTAAGGAACTAACATAATTCTACCGATCCTGAGTAATTGTTCACTCAATGTGGAAGCTTTGTTTTGCAGTAAGTCACTTTTCAAAATGTCAGAATAATTTCAGACGCTCACAGCGCGAAATGACCTCGACGTTCAGTTAGCGCTTGCTGGAAATAATGTTTGGCCAGTTCTACAATGCAATCGAACAACAAAAACGAAGAAAAATACCATTGAATTATTTAAATGATGTATTAATGAGAGACAGAAGCAGACAGAAAATAAAGAGTCCTTTGCAATTTGTGCTGAGTGTCCTTGAATGGAGGGTGTGCAGATCCTGTGATCCTGAGGACAGGACGAAGAGGGCAGGCCTTACTGGTGGAGATGAAAGAGAGGGAGAAAGGCTTCATGTATGCCTTTCATCAAAATGTGGTCTGCATGCAGCTACCCTATGAGAATGATAATAAATCAGATTGCAAGCCCTGCATCTCTGCCAGGGCGCTTATTACCAGTCCCAACAGCAACGCTGGAGTTGTTTTCACCTTTGTGTGTAGTTGAGATCCAAATGAAGTTCGAACATAAGTGTGGTCCGACCAAGGGCGCCGGAAGTAGGGGGGTAGGAAGTCGGGAAGGAGCCATTGACCACACACACACTTAATGCCCCTGGACCGAGCTGGCGTCCCGGCTGGTGCGATCCCATTGCAAGATGGTCTCTAGTGCATTCTCGTAATCGGCATTGTGATAAGATCATATTTTTGCATGGGAAGTAAAAAGCTGGCAGAGGCTGTCATGAAAACTAGAGACCATCTTGGGATGAGATCACACCGGTTGCGACGTCAATCGGCAATGACAATGGTGTCTCCAGGACCGCATTTTTCCACCATGACAGACACACTCACAAGGTGAAGACAGTACTGGCCACACCCTTTCACAGCTAGTGATAAACATGGCAGGCTAAGGGGCCGTTGCGGTCGGAAAGAAGACCCAACATTATGCCGCCGTTGCTTTTCTTACACGGACCAAACAACGCCGGCACAATGCTGCCTCTTTAAGAAACGGCGTCGCCGTCTAGTGTGTGTGTTGTCCCATGGTGCCGGCTGTCCTTCTTACACAGACGTTGATTTGGCTCTGTGACTAACTCTGCTGCCGGCTCAGCGGCGGAACAACTCTGTCCCCCAATTTCGTCTCTGTACCTTTTACACAGAACAGCGAGGCGGAATAACCGAGCAATAGTCCCGCCTTGAACATCCTGTGTAAACGGGGCTGCGCCCCCTTCCCTGTGTTCCCTCTGTTCATGTCTGTTTCTGTGTGCTGCCGTGGGTTCTCGTTCTCCCGCTCCCGGCTCTGCTCATCATGCTAATGGCTTTACTGTGGAGTCAGGTGAAGGACTACAGACTCTACAGCAGAGGTAGCCAACACGGTGCCCGCGGGCACCCTGTCGCCCGCAGGGACCACGTGAGTCGCCCGCGAGACATGTTCTAAAAATAGCACCATTGGAGCTCCGTCTAAAATTGTAGTTGCTGTTCTTTTTTAATCAAAAACGCTTGCATTAGTGTAGATTTTGAAATGACAATATTTCTTGTCATAAGAGAGTTGGGTACCCGGAGGCGCACGGCGGACAGCCAGGACGAGGCCGCCGCACTAGGTTTTCAGGTTCCGAATGGCGGGCGCTTCCCGTTGGCGCCAGACGCGCGCCGCGAGCGCACCCCGTCGTCAGGTCTGTAAATCCTCGGAACAGGCCGCGGGGCAACAACTCAGGGGTGGCGGGGGTAGAGGCGAGGCAACACAATCCGACCGAAAAGGCCCAGACTAGAGGTTTGAACGCGGGCGCCCGAAGATGGTCGCGCGCCTCGGAGGGTTGGATCCCCCGCTCCGCTATAGAAGAGACTCGTTACTAGTTTCTTCGTGGAGAAAAAGGGACCATTGGAAAAGCTGGTGTCGGTGATAACAGACGGGGCTCCCGCGATGACGGGCCGGCATGCGGCTTCATTGCGCAATGCAAAGGTGACCCAGACTTCGCAAAATTTCTACATTACCACTGCATCATTCACCAGCAGGCGCTATGTTCAAAAGTAACCGGATTTAATCATGTGATGATACAAAAATATCAGAGATGTGATACCTCTGACTTTCAAATGTTGAAACAGATTAACAGAAATAAAAGTTGCATGTTTAAATATGTATGTGTAGCTATACCATCATTGTTGTGGATATCATTATTAATAATTATTGTGAGGAATAATTAACTGACATGTGATCAAACAGTCTCTTCACATATATTATTATTATTATTAAAAGGTGATCTGTGCAACTTTGTTATTTAGGAAGTTTGTATCAAATAAGTAGCCCTTCGTACTACTCAGTACCCTTGAAGTAGCTCTCAGTTTAAAAAAGGTTGGTGACCCCTGGTCTACAGGGTGTATAAAGACACTGAGGGCTGCTGCCCAAGCCTCGAGCTGTAGGCCAGGCTGCCTGTTTCTAGATGGGAAGGACTGGGACTTTGATTCAGTCAAGTACCCTCTATTTTTCTGCACCAGCTCACTGAGACAAATTCCAGGCATTTCACACAAAAAAGGTTCATCAGGCTTTTTCTATGTTAGGTTAGCTCAGGTTAAAAATACAGAGACAAGCCTCGGGACATGGAAGGAAATGTGTGCTAAATTATTCTACAATAAATAGAGAACCTTTAAACATGCATTAAAGGGTTTATTCACTTAATGGCCATTAAGTGTTCGAATTAAATATACTTTTTAAAGAGAGAAGAAATAGCTATTCTGTAAATGGTGTCCTCTAGAACAGTGATTCTTAACTGGTGGGTCGCGAAAGTTATGATTTTATTTTGAAGGGCATTTTTTATGCAGCGGAATTATTCCAGCATTTACGGCACTTGTTCAGCGGTGCAGGAAAAACACCGACCAATGCGTTGTGAATCACATCACGTGATGCAGCTCAGCCAATCAAATATGGGTATTCTGACGAGTTTCCTGACTTGAGTGAGATGTACACACACCGTGACACACGGGGGAGAGACGAGGAGAGAGACAGCAGAGCAGGACTATTGAGGTGTGAGATGTGAAAGTCAAAATCATAGGATGATTTCCAAAAGAGAAGAATGGCCAGAGAGACCAGAGACATTAGACCTCGTCTGCACAGACTCATATAGGCGAATTCTTCCAACACTAATTTCTCTTTATAGAAGATGAGAAAAATATAGTATTATGGCTTTTTCACTTCACCCTGAATGAACTGAATTTAAAGCTGCAGGGAAATTCAGTGAAAATAACTTTACTAAAATGAATTTCGTTACGTAATAAATTTTTTAATCCACCCGTTATTTTACTTGAAATGAGAAGAACATTTATTCATGTATTTCTATATTATTTATAATCCATCCAGTTAAATTTGAAAAATTTGAATAATATTTGTTAAAATATAATTGATGTGTACTTTCTTTATTTGATTTGGCAGTTGTTTACTACACAGAGACGTTACTACTACTAGACTTCTTGAATTATATATATATATATGAAGCCGGGTCGTGGGTCGCTTGTCATTAAGGGGTGATGGTGGGTCCCGCAGCCAGACCAGTTGAGAACCACTGCTCTAGAAACCTCATATCCACAACTGCAGTATTATTTAAAACTGAAGTTACTTACAATTACTTAATTTATCACTTTTGTAATAATTGTTTTTGTATCCTATTGTAACATTTTCATGTGAAAAACAGCTCACAGCTTGGTCCTGCATTATCCTGTAAAAAGTCATATAAAACATATCAGTATTGAGCTGAGCTGCTGACTCTCTGTGCCCTGCCCAGCTGTGAGCACACGTCAGGTGATTAATGGAGGCAGCCTTCACCGTATTTCATACCAATGGAACCCATTTGAAAACGAGATTGCACATCTCAAGGGGTTATTCCTAATAATATGGATAATCCATGTTGGCAGCCTTTTGCATTGGTCAGGTTTAGTTAGGGTTCAAAAAAACAGTTGGGCTGAAAAAAGTATGCTTGTAACATAATTTAAGCTACCGATGTAATGTCATGTGTCTCAGTGCCGTTGCATCACGTGACAATGTTGTCCATCAAGATCACCCAACTTTTGGTTTCAGGCGGGACACTAACGCCGGTCCCCTGAGTGAAAGTCGTGTGCTTGTTTGACTCTACCTCCCGCCATTACAGGACTTTCTTGTTCTGTATTCTACGTGTGTGTCTAATAATGACAGGGTTGGGGAGTAAGTTGAAAGGCCGGTGAGGACGGATAGGGCCGGTTTCAATTCTTCTTCAATACAGCATGATGTTCATTTAGTAAATGATGGCCCATTTAGAGTGAAATAAAGCAGAGTGTGCTTAAGGGCGGGCTTACTGTGATTGACAGTTTGCTGCCGCTACCAGAGCCGTATATGGCGTCTCTACGTCACTCCTCCGCATTCCAAACATGGTAACTTCCGTTTATGGGTTATATACAGTCTATGGTTTGATCATGTGATCCTCATCTTCTATTAAATGATTCCATATCAATCATTTAAATTATTAGTAGAGTGGACTGACCGTACAACAGCCTTTGCCATCCTTACAGCCATGGCGCTACCACGGCTAAAAGTAAACTCCTACTGCAGTATGCACACATATCATGATTGCAACAAGGCGCCAAAATTACATTTGAATAATTTCCGTATTGATTGGTCATAATTTGTATTCTATTGGGTTGTTTTTCCACTCAATAAAACCAGCAGGTTGTACTGACCATAGTGATTGTGTGTAATAAAAATGTGAAATATTGAATTCACATCAGTCACAGTGACACGGCTGACGGACCAGTTGTCCAGTCAGGTGAGGTTGTACTGGCAGCATTGGTCCACATTGGTTTGTAAAAGGCCTCGGAGGAGACATCAGTTTAGGGATTATTGGTCCTTTGGGGATCCACTGGATCATTTCCACATCATGAAACATCCGATCAGAGGACTGCTGTCCATCAGGATCTGGGTCATTACTGCTGCAGTTCCAGTGAAGGAGGAAGCATGAATGGATAACTGAACGGGCTGAACCGGTATCAGACCCAGGGGCCCAAAGAGTCGGAGGCCCCCCTGTCCTTCACTTACAAAATGTCACTCAAAGAGACACGTGCCACCCAGAAACTCAAGACTACAAAGACACTCACGACTAAGGAAAGCAACCTCAGAAAGACACACAATGATCACAAATAGCCACAAAGCGACTCAAAATGACTACAAAGCAACACAAAATGAGGACAAAAACAGCCAGAAACACTTAAAAGTGACTCAAAAGACACAAAATGACAACAACAAAAAAAGCTAAACAACTATAACGTTTGTGTTGGTGGGGCCTTTTGCATGTCTGTGCTCGGGGGCCCATTGTCTTAAAATATGCCCATAAATAGGTTGATGTTAAACTTTTGACCTCTTCCTACCTTTAACTGATACTGTGACACATTTTAATTGTAAATAAAAGATTTATAAGACTAATAGTTTTAAATAACTACAAAAACATTGCAGTTAGCATCGGTGTGATATCTAAAGAAGAGCCTTACCGCACAATTCAAACTGCATCAACACACATTTCAAGGAGAGAGATGTCATGATTCCACAGACACTGCTCTGGTGTGTTTTTTTGAGAACACCCTCACATTAGTGCTGGCGATAAACAAATACAATAGAGAAAAATAATACATGCGGGGCTACACTGGTACCTACTGCTTGCAAGAAATAGCCTCTCACATCGTCGCTGCTTTTGGACAAAATGAGGCCTACTTCAAGCCTTGTGGGTGAAGACTAACATCCTCTAAATGCCCTTCCTTGATTCTTCAATAACTGTTCAATACAGATGAATAAATGTAGCTGATGTTTGAAATGTTAGGTGCCACTTTCTTGAAAAGACACATTTGAAAAAAACAAACATGCATTAACATACCAGAGCAATAATCTTTCCTTTGACACAGTAATGCTGTCATTGTAAATCATATACATTTACAACAGCTTTATTAGTTTTTAAAGAATGTAACAGTAAGGGTAAATTCTCATTCATTCCATGCACAAAAGTAAAGATCACCGGTGTATAAAATGATGTGCAAAGTTGTAAGCAGCATCTAAACGTGTGTGTGGCAGAGATTGCATGAGAAACAGGATGTTGGAACAGAGGTAAGGAAAAGGGCAATGGCCAGTGAAAGACTGGCTTTACAAAGGTGACAGTCAGAATTGGAACAAGGAAACACAGAATTGGACTGAATGATTGGATTGAATTAAGATGTAAAACTGTAATACATACAACCTGTTCAACTGTATTTCGAGCTCTGTCCCAGTAGAAGATTGTTGGGAAAAATCTAAATGACTAATTAGTATGCGTTTAATAATTAGTGAATGTTATACATTTAACAGAGGCTCATGTCCTCTGTAGTGTTTAAGGCCTGTGTCCTTGTGTGAACTATCTGGGACACCAGGCATCTTCAGCAGATGTTTAGTCTATTAAGAAGCAGTTGATTGCAGAAAGAACACTTCAGCTGTTTGTCCTGAATAAGAATGATAATAAACTTGTAGAAAGCGTCAATACTTACGCAGGGCTGATTTGCGACCATGGCTTACGAGAAAGTGACCTTTGTACTAGAACGAATTGTTAAAGTGTCCAGATACGTAGACGCCTGTGTGAAACGCGAAATGTGTGTATGTTACCCTGTGCCAGCATGTTGTTTACTTAGTATAAATACCAGAGACTCGGAGAACTAAAAGGGATGAGATTACACCTTTTAAGCCATTAGAACTAAAAGGGAAAGAAACTCAGTTTGCACACTCCGGACGTATTCCTTTTTTTATAAAAAAGTAAGAAACTGAGTTTGAACGCTGAGCATTCATTTTAACAAAAAAAGAGTGCGTACAACATTAGTAAAACTGAGGGAGGTCTAAGGATGATTTATTCTTCTCCTTTTTCTTTTTACTACTAAAATCAAATAAAAAAAAAAGGGGGGAGGTTAAGATTTGAGATTCGTCTTCTTCAGATAATTACAAAATTTAAAATTAATAGGAAGCTAAAAAAGGAAAATAACTAAATTTCTTCCCTATAAAGTAAAGATAATAATAATTAAAAATAATAATAATTAAAACTTTTGAGAAGAATGAGCTAATACTAGCAAAGAGAGGATAAAGAGGTTTTAACCGAAGCAAAAATGTGGTTATCAGAGGCGCAAAAAGGGAACAGAAAGACAAAGACTGAAACGACTACAAGACAATGACAAGAGACAGGACAATGACAGAAAACAAGACAATGACAAAGAATGTGAACATAACGTGACTAATTCTCCTGATTTGTATCCAAGCGTACATCTGTGTGAGGTGGTGTGCGGGAGACGGCCTCCTCCGGATGTTCCCCCACCCTCTGCTTCACCCCCAGATCTTCCACAGGCGGCGGAGCTTGCTCAGACTTCACGGGCTCCCAACCATCCGAAAACTCCTCTCCTCTCTCTCCCGCCTCCCACTGTCCCGGAGGCTCTCAGACAAAACACAGAAACAACAACTGAGCTCGCGACGGTACTGAGAAAAGTCATGAGCGAGACTTTTGACAGACTGCTCTACGAGCCAGAATTCACCAGAAGGGGCATAACATACGGTAAGCCACCTTTACAAATGTCGTACAATCCAAATGCTACAGAAAACCTAACTTTAGCAATAGTCAAGGACTGTACTCAAAACTCAGACGAATCAGTTTCTACTTTAGCAACAGTGCTGAATAACTAAAAGAAAAAAGGCAAACAGAATGCTGACACATATGTTATTGACTATGATGATGGTAATGATGAAGTGTCTGAACATGTTTGTTCTAATGTGTATTTCCGAGATAATCAAAGACGTGGAGCCTTCTGCGGACGGAGCGGAGGACGAGGGAAGGGCAGAGGAGGAGGAGGGGGGAGCAGAGGTGGACGGAGCGGAGCTTGCTTCGTCTGTGGAAGGATGGGGCATTTGGCACGCAACTGCAGGACCAGAAAAAGAGCGAACTGGGGGAGGACATCAGAGGAGGGGGACGTCTGGCCACCATATTCAACGGATGCAGGTCATGTAAAAACACGCACACACACTGATGCACAGACACAAACTGACGGTAAAGAATAATAGATAGAAATATTAGAACTATATCAAATAAAATTGTGGGGTTAGAGTTATTGAAGGGTGTGAAGTAGTATTTTTTGTGTGATTTTGGGGCATGTACAAACAGAATATCTATCGGTACCATCAACGATCATAAGATTCCAAAACAGGCTTCAGTTAACCTGTGAGAATGAAAGTGGTTCGAATAAAGGATTGACTGTTGTGTGCAAGAGGTTTCTAACTCACCAAATTATTACTACAGTGTTGATAAACTGGGTCAAGGTCACAGCAAAGGCCGTGCTCTTATCTAAATTTAAACAAAATAAGTGAGACATTTCTCTCTCGTCTGCAGAGAAAGAGGCTTTGAAAACAATTAATGCAACTAAAATAGCTAAATTCGACCCACCAGGGGAAGAAGCTTACTTTATATGGATGAACATGGTCATAAAGTAAGCAAAAACAAACTCCAGCTTTGGAAAGAAAAAGTTAAATATTTGGGTTATGATTTATCTAAGAATGGCCGATACAAAAGAAAAGAAGCCATTCTCAAAGTAAACAAAAAGACAAATGATGTCATTCTTAGGACTGACTAACTTCTGTAAAAGTTGGGTTCCTAATTACGCTGAATTAGCTAAACCTTTATCAAAATTGATTTATGATAAACCTAGGGCAGCACACAACAAATTGTGCTGGACTCGTGAAGCAGATGAAGCATTAATGGTATTAAATAAGATGTTAACAAGTTCATCAGTGCTGGGATTGCCAAATTATGACAAGTCATTTACACAAGCAGTAGACTGCAGAGGGGGTTTTACATTCCATTTGAAGATGCAGATGTGACTGTTTGTTGATGGCTCGTGTAAGAGGAATTTAGATGGTAAAAATGCAACGGGATATGCAGTAGTGACATAATAACCAGATGAGGGATTTGAGGAAGTATGGTATGGAGGAGAGAGTGAGATAGAAAAGTTATGTATGGCAAGAGGGAAAGACAGAAATGTTTAAGTAAAGTGGACTGGAAAGGATATAGTATGTAGAAAAGGAAAGCACAAGTAAGAGATTAAGGAAAATGTTGCACAGCAAGAATAAAAAACGTATTGGATAAAACAAAACTGCAAAATAAACAAAATTTCTGGAAATGACCTGAGGGCAAACTAATATTACCTAAGACCTTATATAGATATACGGCTCTTTTGAGCCATGGGTTGGACCATGTCTCAACAGGTGGGAAGGTATCTATGATAAAGAGGGTCTTTGCAGCATATGGTTTCAAAAACTACTAAAAAATTATTTTTTGGGTCTAGCATGCACTGTATGTGCAAAATATAATCCATTTACTCAAGAATAGTACTCAGTAGTAGTAGATACTCAAAATAGATCGAGACGCTATTACGGAAGCAAAAGATTTGACTAAAGACATAATACGTGTGTTTAACGGTTTGAAATACCAGTAATAAATTATTGTGAAAATTATATACATTTTGTAAACAAAGTAATAAAACATTTGGCTGAGGTATTTGGAATAAACATGAAATATCATTGCTCTTATCACCCACAGTCAGCAGGGTTAATTGAAAGAACAAATGGTACAATTAAATCAAAATTAAGAACACATATCTTGCCAAGCCTAAACCATTTGTTAGACAAGATGAACATATGGGAGAAAATACAGAAAAATGTTAAAAAGGAAAGAAATTGTTGTCTCTCCCACTCGGGAGGATCATAATAGTCCACGCACGTGAAAACTTGGAATGCACCGAGGTGGGAGGGACCGCTAAGCACAAAACAACAAAATAGTGGCACTGATAACTCTTAATCTTGGGGCACCTGTTCCCTCTGGGTGAGTCTGGAAGAACAGGGATTTGAAAGCCTCTGGGGCCATTTGTCTGACCAGTGAAGATACTAACACGCTCAGAGGGGTTAGTGGTGTCTGTAAGAATCAAAAGAGCTCAGTGGTAGAACTAACATTGCGGAAATTGGTAAATTTAGACAGCCAGGACTATGTGGGATAAGGGGAACTATATTTTGCTTTGCTTTAATAATAATTCGTCCAATATTATGGCGGGAAGTTAGGAAGATAAAATTGACAATTAATAAATACAAAATACAACCACATGAACATTACACGCTGGGAACAATTCTGTTCCGCATGACACCAGAAAATGACCAAACAGGTTTCAAATGTGCCTTACAAGTTGTTTTCTCCTCCTCAAACTGTCTAGTAGCGACAATTGTGTCACTCTGCACTATCTGTTGCCACGTGTTAGAACAAAATGCCATCCTGTTTCTCACCCGATGCAGCAAACTATGTAGAACATCACACAGACAGCTGATGGATATGGACGATGCCCAGGGCTGGCACCTGGTGGTTCTGTGGAGGTAAGCTAAGCAGTGGAGCGGAACTCGTGCCTTGGCACAGTTGGTGAGGTCATTCTATGCCTATGGATGGCGCCTCCCTGCGTAACCTCCTAGAGACAGACCACGACCATAAAGGTCAGCCCATCTGGCAGTTTCAGTCAGTCTGTGTACATAGATGACATTGGGGTCCCGAGGGGAAATCAAATTGCTGCGGGGTTTGAAACAGTACTATTTTGGTGGGCAACAATACGGTAGAGGGGTCAAGACGTGCTGCTGGCGGAGAGAGGAGGGGTCTACAAAGTGTTTGGTTCATCTTGATTGTACTTTCATACCATGTTTGAGGAGAATGCTGCAGCGATGAATTGATGTTGACGTGACTAAACAAACTCCAGTGTACTTACAGATTTCCCAGCAGGATGGTGAGGAGCTGGGAAGTGACGATTACACTGAACTGTAAAGTAATAATGATTCGTATGTCGAAAATTGAGAGAAGAGACAAAATGATTGCAGTATTACCTGTAGCTAATAAAGACAGTACACAGAATGTTTGTTAAAACATTCTTTTTATTCACTGTTACTCTTGAGTATAATCCATATAAGATTAAAATACGTGTGTTTTTGATCATGTTCAATTCTTATTGATTTTGATGTTTTTGTTTTTATGCTTTCACTTATTAAGTAGTTTGATTGGACATTTATTCATTTATTCACGTTTATTCATTTATTGACTTATTGATTTATTCATTGATTTTTATTAGAGTTTATACTGATAGTATAAACAGGTGGGAATGTTGGGAAAAATCTAAATGACTAATTAGTATGCGTTTAATAATTAGTGAATGTTATACATTTAACAGAGGCTCATGTCCTCTGTAGTGTTTAAGGCCTGTGTCCTTGTGTGAACTATCTGGGACACCAGGCATCTTCAGCAGATGTTTAGTCTATTAAGAAGCAGTTGATTGCAGAAAGAACACTTCAGCTGTTTGTCCTGAATAAGAATGATAATAAACTTGTAGAAAGCGTCAATACTTACGCAGGGCTGATTTGCGACCATGGCTTACGAGAAAGTGACCTTTGTACTAGAACGAATTGTTAAAGTGTCCAGATACGTAGACGCCTGTGTGAAACGTGTGTGTGTTACCCTGTGCCAGCATGTTGTTTACTTAGTATAAATACCAGAGACTCGGAGACAGATCTTCAAGCGGTCTTGATGTACATTCTGTATGTGAATCAACCCTGTCTCCTTCTTTGCAAAGAATAAATGTCCAATGATTAATGATTTTTACACCAGTCTCGAGTGAATTTTTCAAACAAAGATTGACAACCTGGATAAATGCAAATTTGAGACTGATGAGTAACTAAGGCCTGGGTGACATTAGGGTTTGGCTGCTGCAGAGTTCCGGCTGATATTAGGAACACCTACTTGGTTACGTGCCTGATTATTCTAAAGACAACGATGTGCCTGGGTCGTCATGACCTGGGGGTCAATAAGGAAAAAGCTGGATGGAAAAACAGGAGGAATAATTAGACATACATTATTATTATTATCACGGATTTGAATTGTGAGCTTTTAATGTTTTTTAGGTCCTGACACGTAATTGATCGCAGGTGCAGCAGGGACTCTCCGCCATCACTCGGACCAAGGATATAGGGAGCCGTGTATGTCTTTTGTTAGGTTAGTTGACCTCAAGACAACTCGGTTTGATTGTTCTCTATACTGATGCAAATAATCCAACTTTGAGTGAAAACTCTCCAATCTCATTTGTGGTTTGTGAGACCTCGGTACTGAGGGTTCCTTTCGTAGTGAGAGCAAGTAGGGCTCCACGTTCGGCCCGATAGCGACAGTAATTAAGTTAGCAGGAAAATGTTAATTGCACAACAGAAGGAAATGACCCAGTTCTCCTTTAATCTTGATGTAATGTGGAGGAGAACAGCAGCTAATATGTCTAGGCACTCTGGGCTTAATGTGGCTACATTGATGGTTATAATAATTCATTAGATTTGTATGAGTTTAGTAACAGTCGTTTGCGTGTGATAACAAGGTCAAATTAAATGACAGACCAGCCTTTTAATTCTTACTGTGAAAGTTACGTAAACTTTATATCTTTGAATGCCCTCCAAAAATGTCAGAGCTCTTAATCGCCATCGGCTACAACATACACATAACTCTCTGGTGTAAAACTGCCTCTTTCAACCTCTCCCTTACACACGCACAGAGAAACAAAGAGACACAATTTGATAGTTAAACTGCATGTTGTAAGTTGTTTATGTAAGTGCTGGTCAGGTTATGCCCTGAAAAAATAAAGTTGTTTTTAAAGTCACATAAAGTTGTGCTTTTTCATACACACGCTTACTGTAACATCACAGAAAACAACTGAACATGAAGGAAATCACGTACAGTTGTCACGGGGTGTGGTAGAGAACTCAAACGCAGACCAGGCAGAGTAGCGTGAAGCAGGTGTTTAATAAACACAAATAGGAATCGTTACCATAACACAACAGGACTCCTCCGAGGCCGAGAGTCAGAGTCCACAGCCGGGTGGGTGGAGGGGTCCGGAGGAGGGACGGCCGGACTGCCAGAGTTGCTGTCCTTGGGTTGTGATACACTGCTCTTACAAAAGTGAAATCCAGCTATTGAGTTTACAAGCAGTTTAACGGGATAACATTATGACCCACTACTTCATACAAAGTTCTCATTTATTGTGCCCAAAGCTGACTTTAATTATCATTCCATCATCCTGCACATTCAGTATGTTTTTAATCCCGACTCTGCTTTTTCCCCCATATATTTCTTACTTGAACTAATTCAGAGATTTTATTCACATAGTGTATCTATAGTGCCCAGATATGTGCTTAAGAGGAACTGTTATTACTTCGAAGTGCCTGTACAATATTTTATGATTATGTGCATTTGTATGGCTGTGCTGTAGCTTTCTCCTATGCATGACTAAGCTCTTTCCCTACCTGCTAGCAAGCAGAGTGATTGACAGCGTTGTATTCCCAGGACAGACCCTGAGGTGGCACCTAAATGTTGAATAATGCATGCTGTCAGCCTCCTCCGAACACCGTCTCCAAACAGCAGGCTCTTTCAGGGATGGTGAGGTATCACCGGTTAACTTTGCCTTCAACACCCATGCTTTTTATAGACATATAAGCAATACATTATTGTTGATTTAGTTGAGTCCCAAGGTGATGGCAAGTTTCCTTCATATGTCAGTGACAAAGTCTGCTGTCAGCACAGGTTGTCTGGGGTTGAGTTTTTGCATCAATAGAAACATTTCCAAACTGAAGTAACTCAAAAAGCTCCTGTCACTCATCGGTGTCCTACGAAGGCCTTGTAGCTCAGAGTCTCTGATTTTTCAGCAGTTGACATTGTCTCCTGTATAGAATGCATGAACTTAAAAGCAACTAAACCCTTTTAAAATGAGCCCCGAAAGTTCAGAAATACAGGTATCGATGGAAATAAAAAAACACTGAACCTTGGTTAATTTGTGTTGTCATTTTTTCAGTACACCACTTTACAAAAGCCACAAGATTCAGATAGCGCTAGTGTCTTACTTTCCAAATAATGATCATATTAAACTATTTAGAGTTTGTTGTACAGGGACTGGGTAGGAGGGAAGGATGTTGGATAAAGCCCATAAGTGCGAATGAGTAGCCACTCATAAAATGGCACAGTGCTACCTTGACCTGAAGTCTGGACAGTCTGGAAACATCGAGCAGTATTCCACACACTGTGTTGAATATGCAAGAGGGAAAAAGAGGAAATACAAATTTGCTGTAAAAGGAAAAAAACACCTTGCAGCTGACTGCTCTAAGATAACAGCTACATTATGCACAGGTGATCAGCGCTAAGCTGTGTTGCCAAAAACTGAATGCATCAGTGACAAAGTGACACACAAGGAGGTGGAGACCATGTGATCTACTGCAACGAGTCGCTTTTTAAATAGCAGAGCTTCTGGTTGTCGAGATTGTCGTTAGCTTACTGACGGTGTAATTTCAGGCTCCTCCTCTTGTTTGGAGTTCACCCAGAGATAAAGGTGCAAGTTAAAGTAGCATGAGAGGGAGTGTAAAAAAGGATTGAAGGGATAAACCGGCAAAAATTAGTTTGAAAAGTGAAAATCTTTTGGTTAGGCTTACCTATTGTTTAACTCAACGTCTAAAACTCTTTAAGCACATTTATCCCAGTTTTAATCTTGACATCCATAAATCCCTCCACCAGAAAAGCTATGCATCCTGGGATGAGAGAAACTGCCTATATTCCAACCTACACATTCACACACAAATAAACTGTGACATGAATGTTGGCACTATGGAGGCCCTGACTCCCTCTTCACTCCCCCTGAGTAAAATAAAAGTGTCAACTAGCTGCTTAAAAATATTAATAGTCCTGCTCTAATCCGAACCAAAATGTTGGTCTAATTTGTTTCCCTCCTTGACACACTCAAAATCAGTCATTGTGTTGTGATGTTTGCCGTACAGCACGGTATAAGAAAGTAAGGGCTCTAGTGTGATAGCGGACCAAATAGCTTCCTTTATGGTGTCTATCAGGATGTAGTCAAACCTTTAGTGCAGCCTGAATGGCCTCATTAACCTCGGCCTGCCCGGATGCTCTACATGGAGATTTAACGAACTGTCAAACTTTACCGCAAGAGGGTGTGTGTGTGTTTGAAGTTTATTACCGAGCTTGTTAGATAAGGCAGTGGGTGTACACCTGTGTATATCTACCTGTAGTGTCTGTGTGTGTGTTGTACCACAATATTATGGTACAACAGAGAGCAGATATCAGGATGCTGAACATGTCAGCACCGCCTCATTAAAACAACATTCAGAAGCAGCTCTTCCCTTACTTCCTTCCTTCCTTTTCCTCATATATATATATATATATATATATATACATACATACACATACACACACACACACACACACACACACACACACACACACACACACACACAGGTGCTGGTCATATAATTAGAATATCATCAAAAAGTTGATTTATTTCACTAATTCCATTCAAAAAGTGAAACTTGTCTATTATATTCATTCATTACACACAGACTGATATATTTCAAATGTTTATTTCTTTTAATTTTGATGATTATAACTGACAACTAAGGAAAATCCCAAATTCAGTATCTCAGAAAATTAGAATATTACTTAAGACCAATACAAAGAAAGGATTTTTAGAAATCTTGGCCAACTGAAAAGTATGAACATGAAAAGTATGAGCATGTACAGCACTCAATACTTAGTTGGGGCTCCTTTTGCCTGAATTACTGCAGCAATGCGGCATGGCATGGAGTCGATCAGTCTGTGGCACTGCTCAGGTGTTATGAGAGCCCAGGTTGCTCTGATAGTGGCCTTCAGCTCTTCTGCATTGTTGGGTCTGGCATTTCGCATCATCCTCTTCACAATACCCCATAGATTTTCTATGGGGTTGAGGTCAGGCGAGTTTGCTGGCCAATTAAGAACAGGGATACCATGGTCCTTAAACCAGGTACTGGTTGCTTTGGCACTGTGTGCAGGTGCCAAGTCCTGTTGGAAAATGAAATCTGCATCTCCATAAAGTTGGTCAGCAGCAGGAAGCATGAAGTGCTCTAAAACTTCCTGGTATACGGCTGCGTTGACCTTGGACCTCAGAAAACACAGTGGACCAACACCAGCAGATGACATGGCACCCCAAACCATCACTGACTGTGGAAACTTTACACTGGACCTCAAGCAACGTGGATTGTGTGTCTCCACCCTGTCCAAACAGAACCCGTGGCACTTACTGGGCTGGACGCTCATCCCAGTAAGCTGGCAGAAAGTTTCGAGAATGGCTATGTTGAGAGCCATACCGTCCCACGAATCACTCAACATCACCAAATCATCCGCAAATGCCATCGCCGTTAAGGACTTGCCTTCCACGGCAAACCCCCGGCCCTCGCGTTCGAGTGACTGGAGCAACGGATCCAGCGCCAGGTTAAAGAGAAGGGGGGACATGGGATCCCCCTGCTTTACTCCCACCCTCATGGAACCCTTGGTTTCGCCCTCAGAGCACCCCACTTTGGTCGGGCAACGTTCATATGAGCTTGCTACTAGCTCCACCATGTGTTGATCCAGCCCTTTCTGCCTTAGAACACGCAGGATGTGTTCGTGTGAGACGGTGTCAAAAGCCTTCGCGAAATCGACCACCGCTAGGGCGGGACCTTTTTTCATACTCAGCTTCATAATTCCCTCCAGAATCATGAGGTTCTCTGAGCAGCCCAGAGATCATATGAATCCCCTCTGGCGCGGGTGCACAGGACACACCATCGTCATCCTGTGCGTTAGAATCCGCGAAAAGAGCCGCAAGACCACGGACCCGATAGTGATGGGGCGCCATTGATTGACATCCCCATGCCGAGCCGTATCCATCGTCTTCGGTATTAGTGTCGTTCTGCATTTCTTGAAGACATCAGGCAGGGTACCTAAGACCAACCATGAAGAGAACATGCCCGCCAACTTGCACCCCTTCGGATCCCATGACATCAACACCCCTTTTGTGATACTGTCAGGTCCCGAAGCAGTACGGCTTTTCATAGACAAGATGTGAGTAGTCACCTCCAAAGGTGTGATCAGACTACAAAACGCAGAGTTGTTGACGCCACCGACACCTTCAAACTGACCCAGTCCACCGAACGGCTTAACGTTCCCCCACCGACCTTTGAACACAGATTTGATCTCAGACAGGGGGACAGGGCACGATGACCCTGCTTGGCCATCAAGCACAAGCAACGCAAGCTTCGCATGGTCTTCCCTAAGAAGGCGGTATAACCTCTTACTGAGTAGCTTTCGCTTATCGCTAGAACTACTCCCATCTCTGACTGGGCAGCTTCCTCGCATCTGCCGGCGTTTCGCACTCGTGCTTTTTGTCCGACCCAGCTTTCGGGCTAACTCTGAGGCAACAGATTCAACCGCTTCCCGCAAGCAGCTGTCCTCGGTGACAGTTGTAAACGGAGATTCGGCAGTCAACGCAACCTCCCTGTACACCCTGGCACGCACCACATCGTCAAGAGCGTCCTTAACGACGTGTACTGGAATGGGAGGGGGGCCCGGAGCAATTAACGTCCTACGAAGTCTTGTTACTTCGCTGGCCAACGACTGCCGATTACTCCACTGTCGGCTAGGGTTTTCGTACATTAATCTGCAATTGGATCTGACCTGCTCCCCTGTTTTCCCCGTCCCGAGGGTGACTGCTATCCCTTCACATTGAGGGGCTGTAGGCAGATTGCCTCGGGCCAGACTAGCTAGCCGTTCGACTTCTTCTTTCGACCACAGGGCCTCCCATACCAGACCGCGCCTGCCACCGCCCGTACCCGACTTCTCGCGCGCATATTCATCATGATGCACGTGTCGTTTATGCTGTTTTCGTCCGCGAGCCGACTCAAACGCTCGAGGGCAGTGTTCACACTGGAAACTGTCTCCTATCACCAGACTGGGGGGTTTGCCCCCTTTGCACTTAGGTAAGTGACAACTAATCTGGTGGCGCTTCGGCCGGGAAAACCCACACTTGCGACACTCCCAAAGCAACTCTACTGCTCCATGAACCCTGCTGAGATGACTCACCAGGTCCTTGACAGTAGCCTTCAGTGCACCACAAATCATACACGGTCCAAAATCGGGCAGAACAATGACGACCGCACCCACGGCAGGGCTCCCTGTGTTTACTCGATCCATCGAACGACCAACAGGAGCAGGCTGGGGCGACAGGATACCAGAATACTCACCACCGTTGCTTCCTGATATAACTGTTGTCGCTCCCCCAGAACCATCCACTTGGCCCACTCCGCCATGCCTTTCCGCAGATTGGCACAGGGAAGGCCGAGGGCTATGTACGTCGAGTAGGACCCTAGCAATCTTGCTATCAAGCTTGGCACGCTTCTTAGGGCCTCCAGCAATGCTGTCGCCCGTCCTTCTGTTTCGTCCAGAAGACCCTGCTGCTGTACTCCCACCGGCTGGTTTCCAGTTTGAGGGCATGCCGTTCTCCTCCATCAACAAGTGGCAAGGGTTTATAGTGCGAGGCGACTCCTCAGGGGCCTTGTTCCCCTGAGTAATCACACTGGCACTTGGGCCTGAGCTGCGTGCAGGCCTCATCGACACTGTTGTTAGACCAAACGTGGGAGTTGAAGGCCCACGACGTTGCCAGACTTTATTGGTTGCAGCGAGTCACCAGCCCAAGCAAGGACCGAACAACCCGACCCGTAATCGCCTGGTTGATCCAACTTTCCTTGTCCGCTCCATTTTGGTGTTAACTTGGTATTAGTTAACGGTGTCCTAGTGGGTCTTGCACCCTAAACCTAGGACTGGGGTTAGATACATGCGTACCCAACCTCTGCGGCCCCTCAAAATTGGTGCTTGCTCGAAACCACAACTGTCAATTCCGCGCATCCAGCTCTTGTTCCGAGGTGCTGCACCAGCGAGGTTCCCAGTCGACTAAAAGTAAAGGGACAATTACCACTTACGCCCCAGACTTTTTTGTCCTAACCCGGCATCGTTGGGTAGTTGGTGTGTTGTCACCGAGGGTGGGCTAATAGAGGATTTATTGGAAGTCTTACTTCTCAACCTCCGGCGGACAACCATGACTTCACTTAAAATGGGCCTGCAAGCTGGAGAAGCTCTCAGCCCTGAGACTGGAGCCCTCCATAGGCAGGGTACGTGTGCGCATCGTTCAGTATATGTTTTGGGGCACTTACAGACCAGGTTAGCCGTCCGGAGACGTTTCCGCGGACCACCACGAGGAGGTCTGGTCAAGCCGACTGTTTGTTCAAACTATTACCATGACTTCGCCCAGGGACACCAGACTACTCTCGGTCGACCTACGCCTCGAGCGGCCCAACGCACCTGATGGTCGACCTACGCCACAAAGAGAGTCATAGTTACTCCCGCCGTTTACCCGCGCTTCATTGAATTTCTTCACTTTGACATTCAGAGCACTGGGCAGAAATCACATCTCGTCAACACCCCCCGCGAGCCTTCGCGATGCTTTGTTTTAATTAAACAGTCGGATTCCCCTGGTGTGTATATATATATATAATGCAGAAATCCTCCCAATTTGTCAAAAATGCTTTACTTTGGACCGATCAACCGACTGACCAACATTGCTCAGAGCCCAATGAGATCCTTTCATGGCGAGGACAGCTCAAAAAATCCTTTGAGTAGTGTTGTGGAAATTTATCATATGGTTCTTTTAGTTATAACTTGTATCGCTTAAACCTGCATATACCACCCTAACCCTCTTCCCACGAAAAGGCTGGGAACCTGGCCTTGGTGGGTGCAGCGGCCGACAACATCTGCGAGGGGGAGGGTGAAGGGAGAGGAGACGACGCGCATTTATACTCTTGTCTATTCATTGTTAGCCCTCCGAACCATCCGTGGGGAAAGAGCTCTATCCATTCAGCTGAATTGTGATTGAAGTGTCTTCATTAAATATGTTTTTAATACTTTAAGAAGTTTCCATCGTGATTATTTCTCACTGGGAGGTTAAAAAGATTTTTTTTCCACCACAAGTAGCAGCAAGTGAAAAGGACGATGTCAGTGTCTCGCTGTTTGTATACCACTCTCACAAGAACTGTGTAAAAAAAATAATAATCGTAGGATAGAATACAATGTTTTAAATGTGAATATTGTTTTTCCTCATCAGATTTTCACCAGTTATTTAATGGACAAGGATGCCGGCTGTATCTTCTTCCTCTGTGCCGTAGAGCTCCATTGTTGTCCAAAAAGCCACACTGTTTCACTGGATGACATGTTCCTTCATTAGCATGAACACACACTCTGTAGCTTATTTTGACAATCAACCCCGCATACACCATCTTGCTCTAAATACTCACAAGACCGAATGTGTATTGAGCAGCTAAAAATAGTCCCCAACAAATGCTGTTTCAGGAAATTACTGAGCTTTTTACAGAAATGAAACCAACGGGCTTAGTGCCACAGACAGGTTAGGAAAGTAAGACAATGTTGAGAAATGGACGAATACTTTATAGGCTTTAGTTCATAAACAGTGACAGAATAGCTTTCTTTTTGCTCTGTTTCAATATTTCTTCCCTTGCAGGCAGCCACTTGTTTCTGCTTATTTCACAATGTGGAAATCAGCTCAGTGTCTTGAAACTAGCGTAGCATGAGTAAAACATCACAGCGAACATTTCCTCCTTTTTTTCTGTCAAACTAACATTATTGCTGTGTGGTACTGCAGTCGAGAGCGGGGACCATTTACGGAGCCCTCCTCAGCGGTGCATTGAAGATTGATCCAGCCTCTGAGAACCGATCTGTCACTATTGTTTTACGGTGACACAATGAATGAATTTACAACCAATCTCTGCAGCAGTGCATACTGATGATCTAACTTGTCTCATTTATGACCGATGTTCCAGCTCTATGAAGTGTAATTATACATAAAACTCTTAACACCTCACATCTGTTCTGTAGGGGAGTTCGTCATCCTTCTTCTGTCCTCACTGCTGCTGATACTTGAGTGATTGTCCTCGGGTTGAACTCTCCGTTGCTCCAGGATGGTGTTTCTGGATGAACTTTTGCATGCTGTCTTTCGTCCCAGCGGAGCTTACTCGCTCTGAAACGAAGCAGAAATGCAGAAAGCAGAAAACTGCGGGAACAGGGAGACAGGGTCAATGCAATGAAAAACACTCTGAATGATTCTCAAAACAGAGCGGCCAAGAACGACTAACTACCACGTGAGCTGTAACAACGATCTGGCGAGGAGTGGGTGAAGAACCGGGGTAGATATATTGGAGTTGATGGAGTGCAGCTGGTTTGACTGGGCAGGTGAGGTGAATTGTAATCAGGAAGCCGGGAGGAGACCAGGTCGGAGCACCACACACACAGGACAAGCAATATCTATGTATGTAAAAGTCAATATTTATTTTCAACTCAATACTTCCTGTTTCTGCTTTTTTTTCCCCTTGATCACTCAGTGTCTCAAGACTTTTGTGCATCTAAGATTTTGGTAAACCCATTTCAAGCCCCAAAACAATTTGTCCATATGAGTAAGAGTATGTTTTCATAAGCGTTTTGAGGAAGTTCAAAAATTGGACATAATCTTTCCATCTTTAGGGACAAACTATGTCTTAACACACTGCTCAAAGTAATGCGTCTCATCCTGTCAGTGTCAAATATAATGATGAACATTTAATTCATATTCTGATGGCGGCCATTTAAAAAGGATTCAGTCGTTTCACCAACAAATCAAAACAATCCAATAACAATGGAGATGATGGTTTGCACAACATGAATTACATTTGTTCCTCACACTGCTGCATCACGGTATAAAATGTGACTAATGAACATGATGCCATTGGTGAGCGTCTGAGCCTGCAATATAGTGGCTGGCTAAGTAATTAAATACTCTTCCATGCCAGTGGGGGGCAGTAGGTAGCCCAATAATGACATAGTTATATATTGTTTTTAAGACAGTAGAATTAAATGATGCGCGGGAGAGGTTGCGGTGACAAGACGAACAGCGATGGAGAAATATTTGAAAAGGAAAAAAAATGCAGACTCTGAACAACATTCTAACCCAGATGAAAAGCCTCGTATGAGTGGTGGTCAGAAGAAAAAACAAAACGGTGAGCTCGAGGCAATACAGCGAAAGGTATCTTTCGTTTGGATTTACTTTCACCGGGGATCCGACTGCACCGACTCCGTTATGCTTGGTGTGTGGGGAAAAGCTATCAAACAGCGCCATGGTCCCAAGCAAGCTGAAACATCATCTCTAAACGAATCACCCGTCACTTACATACACATATGCTGTATTATACTACAATGTGTCATTTTATAACTTTTTTGGTTGTTGGTGTGCCGTGGGATCTTTTTAATGTAAAAAATGTACCGCGGCTCAGAAAAGGTTAGAAAACACTGCCTTAGGGGACAGGATATGCATAAGGTCCCCTAACGACCTTCGGAAGCTTTCAGCTGCATCTCACAGTGATTACAACCCATATGTTGATGATTATGTTGAAGTGAAATTACATCATTAAATTAAATCAATCTATATTTGACCACTAGTAATGAACCAGTAACGGCTTGGTGAAATATGGTGGTTATAAGTCATGGATGAGGTAGCAGAGACTGTGGGCACACACACACACACTTATGAAAAGATCTATAAATAGTCCGGGCTGTTACCAAGTGGATGAGAAAACAGAGTTATTAATATTCAGGGTCTCGCTGTAATTTCCCCTCTAATCAAAAGACGGGATCTGCTGCTGAATCTGAATCACCACTGATCTGTGAAACACACACACACACAAATGCATGCATGAACACAAACAGGCTAGTGCAAAAACTACACACATATTATAAGAACAGAAGGTATATATGCCCACACACACAGCAATACAAATACACAAATTCAAGCTCTATCGCATCTATGAAGCCTTAAATTCAGCGATTTTGCTGTCGCCATCTTGGATTATTGTAGCACCCCGTTGCCACAGAGATCAGGCTCAGATGCTGTTAAGGCATGTACACACAGGAAGCAGCGTTGTGATGAAAATATAAATCTTAGTAGTAGTTAGTACAACACTATAAATCTCAGGTTTAAATCGGAACAGCTTGGTTGGCGTCCACCACCATACTACAGGGAGCGCCTCCCCCGAATGGGTTAGCACGACGGAGGAGCGAGGACTGATTACCCTAGTGCAGGAGGAGCTCACAGACTACGTACACTTAGTGTCGCAGACTAAAGTGTCTGCTTACAACAACCCAGGGTAGGCAAAAAAAATAATTAAATCAAAGCAAAAGAAATAAATCTCCAAGGCAGTGTCTCACTTGCGGCTGTCCAGCAATACAGGAACCCCTATTCGGATGCCCCCCCCCCCCAGCTACCATTGTACGCAACTGCTCAGGAAGCTCTCATAGCAGCAATCCCCAAGCACACACCGTCACCTCCGTGCAGGATGCCTCCTCAAAGCAAAACGTCCGCAGTTCCTCTCGGCCAGTCACCTCAGTCACCATGCACCTCCTGTCGTCACACCCGACACAACATTGGCATACGGCCGCACAGGAATACACTCGTGCCACACTACGTCCCAGCTCGTCGTGGCGGAGACAAAAGAACGACTCACCTGATCACTGTCAGTGCACTCCATTACGGGTCCGGTGGACCCAATCATCTCTCTACGTCAGTTCCACCTGGTTACATCTACCCCCCCCCTTAATCACTCAGTGTCCCACTGATGCAATATGTCCCATCCAGATCCCACATCAACCTTCCCAAATCCTTCAGCTAACCCTGAAAAAAACTCCTTCAAGTCTGTTGCAACTGCGCCACCCCTACAAGAGCTACTCCTTTCTCCCTTAGATTACTTACCGCAGACCTCGGCAGCCGGTGCGGGTTAGAATGAACCCCAGCAGTAGCACGCCTGGATCTACGAAGTGGAGGTGGTGGCGAAGGCACAGGCGATGGCAGTGGATGCGGTGACCTCTCACCTGCACTCTCTCCTACCGGGCGGTAAAGAACCTTCCCCTCCAAAATGCTCCCTTGCGCCCCTGGTCTATTGCCCCCGATGACCGCAAACAGAGAGTCGTCCGAATCAGACTCTACATCAGGTAGTGGAGACTTAACTATGGCCGTTGCCATGTTGTTGTTTTTGCAACTGATGAATGGAAGTTACCATATTTGGAATGCAGAGGAGTGAAGTAAATACGCCATATACTTCTCTGGTAGCAGCAGCGACCTGTCAATCACAGTAGCCCCGCCCTAAAGCATACTCTGCTTTATGGTCTATTAGACTCTAAATGGACCATAATTTACTAAATGAACATCATGCTGTATTGAAGAAGACTTGAAACTAGAGATTCAGACATAAACTCATGTTTATAATGTTTACTGAGGTAATAAATCAAGTGAGAAGTAGAGTCATTTTCTCATAGACTTCTATACAACCAGACTTCTTTTTGCAACCAGAAGAGTCACCCTGCGATGGTCAGTATGTCACGGTTGGGTTTTGCCTTGTGTGTGTGTGTGTGTCTCCTGATCGTGCTCATTCTCTTCACCTGTGCCCAATCACCTGCCCCTGGCTTTTCCCTCTGCCAACCCCACTCATCTCAACTCACCTGCCTGCAATCTTCTCATCACCCCACACATATTTATACTCCCCTGCTTGCCCTGTACCAGTTGTCAGATTGTCATTTGTTCTTCCCCCGGGGTGCTTCATGTTTCGGCCTTGTTCCTCCATGTGAGCTCCTCGTGTCTCCAGTGTTTATCCCTCGTGTTGACCCTCTCTGTCCCATGGTTTGTGACTTTGCCTTTTTTGTGACTTAGCCCTTTTTTGTGACTTTGCTGTTTATTTGAGTTTGGATTTTTTCGCGCTCCCTGTTGGAGTTGGTTTTAGTTCCTGTTCTTGACTGCTTGGTGCCCAGTAAAGAACCTTGCATTCTACCTCACCTTGTTTCCTGTGTCTGCGCCTGAGTCTCTGCTCTACACTGAAACCCTCACAGAAAACCGTGAACCCTCACACAGTAAAGAGAATGCAGGTATAAGACACTTCCGCATTGATTTCACTCGTCATAAACGGAGGTTATCGCCTGACACAAACAAAAGAAGTCACATGAACACACACATGCCAGCATGCAAATCATTCCTCATACATACCGTAAGCACTGACAACCAAAACACACACAAACACTTTCCTCAGTCTCCCTTTTGCGAAACAAATTAAATACTAATGAAAACACTCAGGGTCAGGATTCCGAGACTCGCAGGAACGCAACTCAATCCCACACACAAACACACACACACTGGCGTTTCAATTACATTACACACTGGTGGCTAATTGCTGGAGCGATGGTTTCTGTAATGACTTCTCAGGGAAAAGCTGAATTAACATGCAGAGGACGTTCCAGCTTCCCTGATTGACCAGCACACACACACACACACACACACAATATATACACACAAACTGACATGCAAGAAAAGAAAAAAATCGCGACACACCCATTTTGAGTAGTCACAGTTCAGCTGAAGGGCTTTGGGGACGGAGCCAGCGAGGCTGCTAATGTAGCCGTCTTGGTTTATGGTTATTAAAATGCCTGGAAATGGCTGTAATGAAATAGTTAAAATTAAAGATTAAAGTTTAGAGGGTAAGCGGGAAGGAAGCATGACCGCTCTTTCATAATGGAACAAGGCCCAGAAGGCTCAGCAGATTATTGGTTTTTATTTGGAGTTCTAAATGAACAGCATGGTGGGTTTTTACCACAATCGTTTTTATCCCACTGATGTTTTTTGTAGCTTCGGTAATTATTGTTAAAGGGTAAGTTACTGAGTAAAACGTTTTGCATCAGAGGTGAGAAACAGAGCTATTTGTGGTGTGTGTTTTTTTCTTTTGTCCATGTTTTGCACATCTGTCGCTCTTTGCCCGAAAAGATTGGTATTAGAAGAAATCTGCAGCTCGGAGACTCAATACTTTGGTGTTTATCTTTTCCTTACTTGAAATAACAGGGTTATAAAGTAAATGATTGTGCTGACCGAGGTCCACCAGCCTGAGCCTGTGTTGGTTACTATTAATGATAAGTGAAAGTCACAGATGGCAAGCGTTCTTTCCTCTATTGTGGATGAAAAGTGCTGCTAGAGTATTGGTTTATATTTTGAGCTCTGAATGAACATGGAGGGGAAAGTATGGGGGAAAGCGAAACAAAAGTGTCAGTTTCGAAGCAACTTTTTGGATAGTTGAGTTTTTCATAGTTAGTTGGAAACAAACCTGTCCAGATTTATATAGCAGACATCTACTGTCTGTTATTAGGAGTTGCCATTTATAATTTACTGCAGTAGCTCCCAATCTTGGGTTTAGAAATCCCTAAGGGGTCACAAGATAGCTCTACTATTCCACTGATCAACTAAAGGCAGCTACACACCAAGATATGCTGCAATGCAAGTCAGTAAACATGAATATAAACAATGCTGGCTTTTCAAATGTGTTGTGATGAAGGAAACGCACTTTGATGTTTATTAGACCTCAAGGATACACAAAATACGTCATTGCAATAGGTTTTTCATACAGAGTAATTGCATATAACCATTGAAAATGTAGTTGAAACAGTTGTATCCACAGACTGTCTATAAGAAGTGGACATTGTCTTCGTGACGTCACCCATTGGTCTGTGGCCTAATGTTTTGGAGCCTTGAGTTCGGCGATTTGGTCATCGGCATCAGACCAGTGAACAGGAGTGACCATATTTTGACTGCGTAGGAGTGACGTCGAGACTCTGTATACAGCTTGGTAGCAACTTGTCAACCACAGTAAGCCCGCCCTAAAGCATACTCTGCTTTATGGTCTATTTGACTCTAAATGGACCATAGTTTAATAAATGAACATCATGCTGTATTGAGACCATAAACTCATGTTTACAATGTTTACTGAGGTAATAAATCAAGAGAGAAGTAGAGTAATTTTTCATAGACTTCTATACAACCAGACTTACTTTTGCAAACAGAGAAGTCGCCTCTTGCTGGCCAGTAGAGAGAATGCAGGTATAAGATGCTTCTAAAATTCTTCCACTCTTCAGGTAAAATCCAGTGTTCTAGACTTGCTGATTTTCTTTTGACCTGTAAATCATTAACACCCTGCATACTGGGACAGTCTGAAGAAGTTAGTAGTGCTGTGTACAATCTCCCAGATCACGTCATCAGTCGGATCAGTAGGAATGTCTCAGTGCGTCTCTGAGCTTGTTACTAGTTGATTTCTCCTATTACTAATCCACTCTTTAAGGCAGAATGTCAAACTAGTGCACAGTGATGAGACGACTTCACCACATGCCAAGTATGAATGCTCCAAACGTTGCTCTCCCATTCACGGTGATTTCTCTGACATGTGGCGGATCGTGGCGATGAATGTTTTTTTTCCTCTGCTCCTCATAATGAGTCATCTGCTGCCCATCAGCAGCAGATGACTCAGCACCGCCAGAGGGAAGGTGATGGAGCCCGGGGAATGTAAATGGGGAAAGCACACAGAATTCATTCTAGTTTTCTCTTCCATGTACCTTGATATGATGGTCAGGTACAGCTGCGGTCGTTTGAAATACATCCAAAGACATATAGAGGCATAGACCTGTCTGCTGGAGGCTGATGGCTGACCAGCAGCACATCAAACAATGTGCACCTGAAAAGCTGGAGCATGCCTCTCTGAACTGCACCCAAGTATCATTTTCAGACTTTGATGCGGCTGTTTCTATACAGAACATAAACATGTGTTTTGCTCTGGAGCCACCTTAAGACTGTAAGTTGAATTAACCAATCAGCTTGTTTTGCTGTGCAACCCTGTCTCCCACTAGATTACTTTCCTACAATTAAACTGCATTCTCAATAACGTTATGAGAAAGACGTGTTATCGCCCCCATCGTGGTCACAGTCTGAAACACTTGCTAAAACAATAAAAGATACAAAACCACTTGGTTAGGTTTAGTAAAAAACATCATGGTTTGGCTTGAAATGACTACAAAATTGAAACAAACCAAAACGCACAAATCGACTTGGTTTGACTCGTCCACAACCTCCCTAGGACTCATTTGAAACTTGTTTGTGATACGTCAATAGTGAAAGTAAACCCACACCAGAATACCCTTGAAATGTTGTTCACAATGCAGTTTGGTTGTATGGGAGCGTAATTTATAGGAGACAGGACTTGCTGTCTCACTCACATTGTTGTTATACAGGAAGTATGGCTCCTATGCGAGCCTCTGCAACCTCCAGTTAGCCATAGACACGCAGAAACAACGATGTGTATGGGAATCCAGGTGGAGATAGTTTGTCATGGGTGAATTTCTTTTATTTTTTATTCCTGTCAGCTCCTCTATCACCAGGCCAAACCTCTCACTTCATTTTCAATAAATACAACATTTATAAATGTAATTGGCACTGCAGAGATATTTGACTCTCTGAATGTGCAGGGAACGTTTGTCGAGTACATAGGATTTTTTTTCCCCGTCACCAGCCTGTTTAACATGCCCGTTGGAAACCCTCAACAGCCAGCTAACACTTAGCAGCCCCGCTGAAATGCACTAGAGCTGATGTATCTCGCTAAAGTTCATTGCTCGTTCATTGCTCTCATTCAGTTAACCTGCCAATGTTGGCCAACACGATCACGAAAACAAACATATTTTACCAGAGAACATATCCCAAGTGTCACAAAGCCCATTGTTAGCTGCAGATTTAGTAAGCACAGCAGTAACATCACATAATGTCATATAGAATCACTGGAAACGGTCATTTACACAAACGGCAGCAAACTGGACTGCAGATTTAGCATCAACAGTGAAATGTGAGAATTCTTTTCAGGATTTGAATGACTTTAGATTACGTTTCTTATTTAGTAGAAATGTATGTAAATCAAGCTGTGGTGAAAATAAGCCCTGCTAAGAGCCCTGCACAAGTCCTTTTATCACTGACTATAAGAACATTATGTGTCCTGGCTCTGAGACTAATCCACTGGGACTCCTTAAGGGATTTCTATAATAGGAGGACTCTAAGCATTAAGAACACCGGTCCTTGTGTTATCAGCAGACTGTCCGTCGTCTTTCAAAATGTAGACCATACGCAGAGTGATCCTTCTTTAGTATTTGTTGTTCTGTTAGTGTGACAGTTAAGTTAGGTTTTGGAAAAACATCATGGTTGGGCTAACATAAGTAACATATGGTAATAGAAATTGCCGGATCGTGTGTGTTTTTTCCAGACCTTGTGACATATAACTCAAGGAACCAGCTGACTACATACTTTATCATAGTGACCAAGCAGAAAGTGTGAAGAAACCCTATGTTTTACCTCTCAGTAAAGAAAGAGATTCTATGTGTCTAACGCAGTGTTCAAGGACAGGACAAGCTGTGAGTCCGGCTGCAGATGCTTGAATTCAACTTCCAGAAAGACAAACTTTGAGCTTTATTCAACGGAATGTGCCACAACAATATGTAGACCAGTTACGAACATAGCTTCGTGATAACACTTTGGGACATGAACACTGGTCTCTTGGTTGAAAGTCTTGTGTTTGTTTGAGTCATCCACCTCCTGTTCTGCCCCGCCCACCAATATATGTGTCTCTCACTGTTTATATTACGTCATAGTGGCTAAGGCTGACCGTTGCCTATTCATGTTGATACGTTGACTTTGTGTGTCCACCACAACAAAGGATCCCTATTGAGTTTCCATTATCATTGTTTCCGTGGTACCGATATGGAATTTTAACACATGCCACCAGCACGTAATGCACTGTTAAGAGGTTGTGGTCATTTTACGTGTTTCCATGAGACCAGGCTGACAACAAAGGGTGATTTAAAAAAAAAAATGGGACTCCCTCTCAGTCTCGTTCTCCCTCCGACTCGCTTTGTTTTGCGTCTCATAAATACACACTGGTGAATCAGCACTCCTCCTACTTTGCAGAAACACACACATAGAGTGGTCGGATCTCGGCCAGATCGATGATTAAGCTTGAATGAATAATTAAAACACCGCAATATTTTATAGTGATCGACTCTCGGGGGAAATCTGTGGATTGGACGGCTCTCACTCTGACACTGCTACTCAGCTCTCTCTTTCATTTTCTTCCACTCAAACCCAAAACCCTCCATTTCTTAGTCTCCAAAGCCACACAAGCCCAAGGTTAGTTTTAGTTTAGTCATTACATGTTTAAAAAAATGTTGCTTTTCATCACATTATCCCTCCCTCTTTCTTTGTGTTCATCTTTCGGCCCACTGTATATTACCAGTGCACTCTCAGGTGTGGAGGGAGCTGTGGAGTTATAATGTCATAATGTCAAATATCTAAGACCTGAATATATATGAGAGAGAGAGAGAGAGAGAGAGAGAGAGAGAGAGAGAGAGAGAGAGAGAGAGAGAGAGAGAGAAAACAGTGATTTTCAACAACTACCTGTCAAACATATGCCCTTTATACCAAAACCATGAGACTAATCAATAAAATATGGATACCGTGAGAGAGATAAGACCCTGGCAAACGCGGAGATGTGTTTTTTATGTGTGTGGTGTTAAAATGTGAGCTCCAGCGCAATATGCAAAACTGGTACCGTCTTTCTTTGAGAAATGAGTGGTCAGATTTAACATGGAGTCTAATGGAGCAGTTGGTTGGAGTTCATGTCGCTCTGTGGCTCTTTGAGCCAAATGTGTAAATCTGTGGGATTCCACAGACATCTGTGTGCGACAGCACAACATTTCCAAGCTTTTTGGCCAAAAATGGTGTATATAGAGTAAAAATTGTGGGAGCTAGAGCAATTTGTTTGGAAAAATCACAGAAGATTTTCCTGCTCCGCTCCACTCTGACAGTTATGCTCTATACACACCCATTATAAAATCTGAAACAGACCCAAAATTTTCCTGAAACTTAATCTGCGACTTCATGAAAACTGTGCTAGCTATCAAAATGTCCCTTTGGCTCAATAAAGTCCAGCGTTCTGTCTACGTTTTAAACTTTGAATCATGTTTCTATGTTAATGTACGGCTAGTCAATATGGGCCCAAAGTTAAGTGTTTTTTTAGTTCTCTTCACGCCGAAACCCCATTCAAGTGAATGGAGAAATTTTGCTCAGTTTTTGGGGATTTTCGGGAAAACCGCTAGGCGAATCTCTCCGGAAAATAGATAGCACACTATTCCCGATCAGGCCGCACATTTTGATGTATTTTTCACGCCGCTGTTGGCAACGCTGTGTGAGGAGAAGCGCGCCAAACTTCATTTTGCTCCATTTTTCGGGAAAACCGCTGGGCGAATGTGTTCGAAAAATAGTTTCTCCTAGAAATTCTCCTTGTCTTGTCCAAGTCTGTACTTTTTATCCCACGATAAAAAATTGTTGCGCACAGAAAACTTGCACACTGAATCCGATGCATTTGAGGATTATATTTGTTGCAAAAATTTGCAATACAAAAGAAAATGGAAATTAATTATTTGGGTTTCGATGAATAGCGCAAGTCTCAAACAGGGCCAATAAATAAATGACATTAGCAAGAAGCTATCGTTTAATCTACCTTTCATTTCTGCTTCTCTGTATACTTTGCTTTTGCTTGTTGTAAAGTCCTTTTTTGCTGGGAGACGAATGAATGAAGTGAATCAGCTTTTTAGACGCTATTTAGGATGATGGCATTCGCATTTGGCTCTGAGTGGTCAAACAACTCTGACGGATATCAAACAACGCAGAAGATCAAACCTGTTCTTTAAACTTTAATGATGGCCCAAAGTCAGTGTGTAAACGTCATTGATTAGCAACGCAAGGTTGTATTTGTTCATAAATGTGCGACATTTTCAGACGAATAATTTAGTGTGCAAAGAACTTTGCACACTGCTGCCCTGTAGTGGCGAAGCTTCTTGATGTACTGGTGTACTCCAGCACCCTGTGACATCACTGTGGGGGTGTGCTTACAGGTGCAACACTTGTGACCACACCCATCACTGATTTTGAAACAGTCTTAGAACAGCCGCAGAAGGTGATAAAACACTGCTTTACAGCGTTACTCCTTAATAAATCTGTCCAAACAGCAGGCTTTCGTTCTTGATAGGGTTCACACTGTTTACCAAGAAGCACTGGGTCAGCAGGCAGGTGAAGTTTTCTTAAGTGCAGCTCTGCTCTCCTAAGACGTGCTGAACTACCCAGCATAAAATCCCCCACACGGCTCAGATTGTGGCGAGAGCAGACATATCACAAATTAACCAACACCGAGAGCCATAATGAGGCTTTTGTGTATATCGAACTCGTTCAGCTTACTTTCTTTTCCAAGTAATAAATCTAACATGTTGTTAATGTTTTATTTTCTTCCATTATCATGAGCTGCAGAGTCGCAGGCTTGCCAGAGGGAAGCATTTTCTACATCACACCAACACAAATCTAACCCTGCTACCTCAAATTTCTTTATAGCCGAGCCAATGATTTCGATAACGCTGCCAGGTCCTCTATGTGTATGTAAATATGTCACCAACTGTTTACCACCAAGGCCAAGCTTTTCATATTAGCACTGATGTGGTACTCAGCGTTCTTTATAGCGATGCCAACCGCTGGCTAGGACAGAGCCGGCGTGTCTGGCATCTGTGTAAATCTTATCACCGTCTGCCACAGGGACAGACGCAGCATATTTGCATCGACGCTCCACAATAACAGCATTCGCGGCTGCGGCGGTTACCAAGCAGTGCGAATCAGAGACCAGAGGGAAAAACAAACAGTGAAAAGGGAGGTAGGGAAAGAATGAGAGAGGAACAAGGAAATAAAAAACGAAAAAAACAGGGAAAGACAGAAACAAAAGGAGGACGGTCCAACAGGAGGATAAAATGGAAATAAAAATAAAAGGGATATTGAGTCAAAAAGAGAGAGGGTTGGAGCTGGGCATCTCTTGGCTCTAACTGCTGTCCAGAGAGGCCACGTTTTACCAATAACACTCAAAATACCAGCTTAGCCTCATCATTCTGTCTTCACACGCAGCCAAAGAGCAGCATTACTGCTGACAGGGCCACTGTGAATATAACAGCATCCACAGTAATGATAGGGCCAGGTGGCCTTGTGCATTTGGCCCGGCAAAATTGGGCCTCCTTCAAGCTTCCCACTGCTGTTATGAGAACAACTGATGCACAAATGTCCCACATGTCATTTCAAATTTGTCAGGATCTTGGCACCAGGTTAAACCTTTTCAAATACAAAGCACAGATGCTAATCCAGGCTCTTCTCATATAGCGTTTGTAGCTAAACCTACAAACTAAATCCGGTCTTTCACCCAGGAGACCGCTGTTTGTGCCCTGTGTGTAATGAGAAGTCAACATTTATTTATTTGTCATGTAACTTCAGTACTGAAATAATGTAACTGCTGCAGTTATTTTAACCAAAACCAAGAACTTTTCCTAAACCTAACTAAGTAGTTTAATCGCCTAAACCCAGTGGCGGGCCGTGTATTTTATACCTGGATGCACAATGCATATAGTCAAAATCAATGTAATTAACACAATGACAAGAACAAACTCACAAGAACCAGTCGTATATATTTACTAGTGCTGGGCAAGTTAACGCATTATTATCGCGTTAACGCATTTTTTTATTTTGAAAGTTCGTTGCTCACTGGCAGCTGTGGAGGAAGTCTTCAGACTACGTGGATGCAGCGTGTGGGAGAAGTTTAGATAAACAAAAGCAACATAAGCAGATACTACAGAGAAGTGGATACAAACTGCAGCCGGTTGGTGTTGTGGAAGATGTCGGTCTGAGGAATGTTCTCAAGGTGCGTTCGCGTCAAGAATGAGCTGAGAAAGTTAGCGGAAAGATTAACGTGAGACAACATCCGGTTTCTTCAGACGAACATCCGGTTTTCAGAATAAGATGTAAGTATAGATTTTAAGTATAAAACATGCTACCTGCATCTCGTGAGTTAAAGGGAAAATACACCTAAATTGTGCATAATGTGTCTTTATTAAAGTCACACACTGAGCACAGATGGTAAAGGGAATACTGCTGTTAAAATTGTAATCGTTGCCCAGCACTAATATTTACATAACAAAGCAGGTAGAATAACATAAAATCCAAATAACACAATTCAACAGGCCTCTGCACATTCAAGCAAAACTGTGGTGCTAAAACATGCATTCCAACACACTCAAAAGCACCATTCAAATATTATTCACATCAGAGGGAACAATATTAACCATATCATAAAAACGACACCATAGAAAAATGAACACAGTAGTAAAAAAACAAAAGCAGTTTACTTACCAAAGCTGCTGTTCACTATTTAAAGACGAATCCATCCTCCTTTCTTTGATTACAAAGAGTTCAATGCCGAGGTTACATTGGTGCGGTTCAGTTCCAGCAAGAAGTCCTTCTCGATTCATGGACGCCAGATAAGACAGTCGAGCTCTACTTAAAACAAGCTGCGCTGGAAGCAGCGCAACTGAGGAAGACAGTAGCTATGCAATAAGATAATAAGCTAATGGGAAAAATATTTAGAATACATGTAGTGTATTTATGAAAAAATAATTTAATTAGAAAATAGCTATAACTTTGAGATTCTGTCTTGGCCAGCAGAGAAGGCAGTGCTGGCCCTGTCGGCCCACCACTGCCTAAACTTAGTTGTTTCCTGTGAAGACGGAAGTTTATTTCGAAAAAACTGTATGCATGTAATGAGCAGAAATTGACACTTGTTGCTGAGCTTTCGTTGAAAAATGTTACAGGTCTCTGTTTAAAAGAGCCTGATAACAGATGTCTGCCTGAGAAAAACAGGAAAAATGATACGGCAGGCAAGTGTGTGGCTTCTCTCATTTAACATCTTCTCGACCTATATTTACTTCATCATTTTCTCAAGTGACAACATTAAAAATTATATTTTTCCTCATTTTGACATCACAAAGTACAAAGTAGAAAAAATGCATTAAATCGTGTTAAACAAAATCACATCAAGCATCACATCAAGCAACTAAAATTATCAAAATTCACACTACTATCTCATTACTATGTTTAATCAACATATTTGGTGTAACTTGGGATAAAATCCTTCCTAGTTGTTCTGCACTTTGGGCTCACAGTTAAGGTGCGTTCACACCAAATGTGGCGCGAGTAGATTACATCCAAAGTCTATGCACAGACGCGATGAGACTGGAGTGACGCGAATTTGCGATCGCACGCGTGATTGTGGCGTTTTGGCGATTGACGCGCCAAACACGTGAGTTGAAGTTGTTCAACTTCGGCGAAAAAATGGCGTGACGCTGCGGCGCGATTGCCTATCAGCGTTGATGCTCCTCCTGTCACCACTGACGTCCTGCCGTTGTCGAATCAGGAAACAAATACTGTAGCAGTCTGTGTTCACCCAGAGCTCTACGATACCTCATATCAATAGAGACCGGACCAAACTATGTGTATACGTGTGTGTGTGTAAACCTTGCGGAGAGAACTAACTAAACATGAATTCAGACTTTTTACAAATCGGCATCATTACGTAGTTATTTCGGCATCCCTTTTTGTCGGTTTATTGCCATTAAATCACAGCCAAATCAGTTTATTTGGGGTTCATACAGCTGTAGTAAACAGTGATGTGTGGCTTGCTAGACACAGTGAATACAGCTCGATAAAATCCACGGAGCTCCTCTGGACAATATTATGACCCAGACATGACGGAGTTTAGTTTCCCGGGATATCTGGGACTTCCACAACACGTACTAAGCAGAAATGGAGGTTATTTTTTCCATGGTTGATGGCGGACAGTTGAACGGCTTCCAGGGCGATAAGCCACGCCCCCTCTCCGGCATGTCCAGCGCGATTCACGCGAATGAACACAAATAGTCCCCGGCGAGACCGGCAGTGCGAATGACGCGATTAACACGGAGCGAGCAATTCGCGCCGCGTTTGGTGTACGTGAAGAAGATGCTATTACAAATGGCGGCGCTGCTCTAACAGTATAGTGAGACGCTAACACATGCTAACTAACATGCACAACACTTATATTCATATTTAATTAACATATTTAGCCTGAAACGACTTATTAGAACATAAAGAGTTGATTCACTTTATTATGTAAAAATATTAGGGACTTTTTAGAGGTGTGGCTTTTGTTACACTTCGACAGAGCTACGGTAGCTATTTACCCATTTTCAGTTTGTGTGCTAAGCTAACCGACTTCTGGCGGTAATTTTACAGTTACTGTTCAAACATGAGAGTGGCATCTAGAGGCCTTTACACACTCGGGTTGTAAGGAATGAGTAACAAGAAAATGCAAAATATTCACAGTTGATCTGGTCTGCACCGCCCTTCTCAAGGTTGAAAGGAGCAATAAAGTTTGCCGTCTTTGTTCGGATTACGGAGCCTCCATGTTGTTGTACACTTTAGTGTACATTTTGAATATGTCCGTTCCGCACGTGATTGGCCGATGTCTTTGGTCGCGGTGCGAAAGCTTTAGAAAAATAGACCTTGTACTGAAGAAAAATTGTTTTTTGCCACATTCTGTGTGTATTCACAACAAAAACAGTTACAAAAATATATTGACGTGTAAACTAAATGCACGTAAAAAATGCCCCGTGTGTGCCCCTTAACTCTTGGCAATAAAGCTAATAAGCCTATTTGCCAAAATGGCCACCTATTCTTTCAATTCTGCTTACACATTCACATTTTAGTCAGCCCGTCTTAGTTCTCAAAGATATATTAATTCTAGTGCTGGGCAACGATTCATATTTTAATCGCGATTAATCGCATTGTTATGCGCAAAGTTCAATAATAAATTCAAAAGTAGTGTATTGCGCACTTTTATTTTAAAAGTACTGCGATATGAACAAAAGGGCAATAACATTTGGTTTGCAAACACTTTAAACAAATCAGGTTCTTGTTAGCAGCAGTATTCCCTTTACACAGTAGCAGTTCTATCTCTTCACTATCTGTGCTCAGTGTGTGACTGTATGTGAAACCTTCCACTGCTGTGCAACAGGAATAAAATGTTTCAGCACGTTTCAGCAAAAATGTCTCTTCATGACAGTCAGAGCATGTGAATGCAGCTCTACTGTTCATCAATATAATGCTGTAATTCCAAGGTAATTATGGTTATCCAGCGATCAAAGAATAAAGACACTTTACCCACAATTTAGGTGTATTTTCCCTTTAACTCACAAGATGCAGGATGTTTTATACTTAATGTGAATAGAATTCATACTTTGTTGGCATCTTATTCTGAAAACCGGATGTTGTCTCACGTTAATCATTCTGCTCGCTCCCAATCTGTGCCGTTTGAATGCGTTTACCTTGAATTTCAGCATATAGGTGCACTAAAGTGTAAGTGTCTGCTGAGTTGACCACGGAGATCTTAGTGTCTGCTGACTTTACCGCAGCGATGTCCAGTAGTCTCCATTCCTCCACCGCTGCCAGTGAGCAACGGACTTTCAAAATTAAAAAAAATTAAAAAATGCGTTAACTCGCTATAAAATAATTGTCGGCATTAATTAATGAATGCGTTAACTTGCCCAGCACTAATATATATGTATCTAAATGGCTCTTTTTGTGGTTATTGTTTGATAACTAACTTATTTGAGTGGTTCAAGTGTGAGAGACGTCAAAGTTGTCTGTGTTTTCTGTTTTTTTAAAGGGTTTTAAAAAACTGAAAAAGATGCAAATGTAAGTTTTAGATGTATTACTCAAAGAATGCCATTTTGACTCTATGTGCTGTGGATATTTCTCTTATCTTTTGTTTTTCAGGATGGATATGGATATGGCACTGGCTGCAGGCCCACCATCCTTATGGTGGAAGGCCCCTCTGTATGTTGCATATGTTTTTACATTGTGATTATTATATGTTATGTTTGATAGCTATTGTACTGTGCCATTTTGCAGGGCGGTGAGGATGAAGTTGTGGTCCCTGAATGGGGTCTGTCACCCTCCTGGTCACCTTTATCACCCTGCTGTGTATTTTTTACAGGGTTTATCCCTTATAATGTAAGCTGTAGCTCTTCCGAAATTGATATGCAGCTTTTGGATTGATGTTTTTTCTATATTTTGCAGATGACGAGGAGCCATATGAAAATGGACCATGTTCAGTTTAGATGTCCATATTTATATTTCTTTTTTGTTGTTTAAATAAAGTTGTTGTTTTTCATCCATTTCCGATTCATTGTCCTCATTCGCACCATTTAATCAATGGGAAAAGGTTGAATTACTGTGAAATTTTCAGCGCTACGACAGCTCAAGACTGGACAAACACCTGATCCAGGGCCACCCGGAGCTGGAGAAAGATGGCCTGGAGGCCCAACAGAATTCAGCAAGGTACCAGGCAACCGTAAGGCTGCTGGGAAAGCTGAGAGCATCAAACCCGGCAATACCCATGATAACAATGCTGGACCTGGAGCCTCATGATGGGGATGAGCACCTGCTCAGGGAGGAGGAGGTGGAGGAAGAGGAGGAAGAGGCTTGCGGCAACCAGAAGTGCATTCAATTATGTGAAGACAACAGGCACCTGAAGCTGAGGCTGGACAAAGTGGAGCTTGAGCTCACCAAAGCCCTCAAGCTCAATCAAAGGTTGATTAAGCAATCACGGCGGGTACCCTCAAAAAAAACGGTGAGTGCGGCTGGCTGGAAGGTGAGAAGCATCATACTGGTTGTCAAAATAACAATAGTAATTATACCCTCTGTATTTCTGTTTTTCTTCTTTATCAGCAGAAGCCAGTTGTAGCTGACGCCGGGCCAGCTCCAGGGGAGGAGGTGCAGGGGGAGGAGGTGCAGGAGGACCAGGTTGAGGAGGAGCAGGTGCAGGAGGAGGGGGGTGACTCAGGGGAAGAAGCCGGGCCCAGCAAGCCGCCAACACCTGCCACAGACCACCAGGAGCCCCAAGCCCGG
Source organism: Anarhichas minor (assembly GCF_050575085.1). Taxonomy (NCBI): domain Eukaryota; kingdom Metazoa; phylum Chordata; class Actinopteri; order Perciformes; family Anarhichadidae; genus Anarhichas; species Anarhichas minor. Next base: position 1,889,269 of record NW_027466492.1, on the reverse strand, counting down.
ACCAGCTCAAAGACAGCATTCAGGGGCAGCGGGAGAGGCCCGGGGATACGTAACCTGCACCTTCCCGAGTCGATTGGTAAGAAGGAAAAGTACATTCTGTGTGTGTGTGTGTGTGGTTTAAAATTCTATATCAATGTTAAATTAAAAACAAAATCATTTTGAATTTCTCATCACAGTTTCCTACCTGGAGACGTACAGGAGGTTCCACGAGGGAAGCGCTCCCACCACTAAAAAGAAGGAGAATGCCCTTTCGAAGTGCTCCAGGGTGAGGTCGTTCCTCTTTTTCTTGTCCCGGGGGAAGACCAACATCGCTACCTGGAGGTTCCTGGACAATGCAGAGGGGATAAGGAGGTAAGCCTTGTTTTCCCATGCAAATTGAGCGCTTATAACACAAGACTGATGGGAACAGCGAATAAATCACAGTGTTTCTTTCTGCAGCTACGCCGCCGACCTCCAGAGCAAGGGGAAGAAGGTGACCACCTCTAACTTCTACACGAGGAATATCTATCAATTCCTCCAATACTTTTCAGAGACCCCTGCCCCGTTCTGCAGGCTTTCAAAGGCCCAGATCACGGGAGTGGTTAGGACAGTTAAGTCCACCCTGACTGGCCTGACCAACGCCGTGGTGCTGCACCAGCTCAGGGTGAAGGTGACAAAGATGGGCCGCATCATCCCCAGGGCCAGCCTCCGCAGGTGCCAGGAGCTGGCCAAAGAGAGGATCCCGGCGATACTGGGTAAGACAGTTGGCATATCTGAATGCGCAATACAAAGATATAGATGGAAATAAACCTGTGTCTCTCTCCAAGGTGCTGAAGGTGCTTTTGTTTTCTTCTCTCTTTTGCCCTGTCCTCTTTTCAGAGCAAATGGAAACTGAGGACAATCCCGCCCTCAGATATACCTTTTACGGGTACTTTTCCGCCATGGTCTGCTCCCTATACGGCCATAGGCCGGGGGTATTGACAAACATGACGGTGGGGGCCAAGGAGGACGGCGAAGGCGACGGCCACGTCATTTGTGTATGTACCAGGTTCTACACTCAAGTGCCTCATCAACTGTGTGTTTTATTTTCAATGTTTGATGTTGTTTTCTGTGTATGGCAGGTGGACGACCACAAAACCAGCCGGGTTTTCGGGGCGGCCCAGCTGTACCTGACGGGGCAGGAGTTCTCATGGTTGGAGAAATGGCTCCAGCTGCGGGAGCTCTGCAAGCCGACCAACGAGCTGGTGTTCATCACGGCCGGCCACAGGCCGGTGAAGAACCTCGTCAGGTACATGCAGACGGCGTAGGTGGAGATGGGCCTGCCTGGGAGGCCCACCTTCACCGACTTGCGGACTGCGGTGTCTGGACATGTAAGTTTAATTTTTCAGTCAATCTCCCCATGGTGCTTTATTACAACAATACTTGGCTGGCTTTACTAACAAGTAAAAACATTTTGTGCTCCTCTTGTTTACTGTTTCCAGGCCAAGAACTACCACCGGGCCGAAGTGCGGGACGAGCTGGCCAAGCTCATGTGCCACTCGAGTGTGCCAATAGTAAAGTATAGACGATGTACATAACTATTACATACAGGGTGTTAGGGTTACCTCCCATTGAGAGCGCCTAGGGCATTAGCCGTAAAGACTTTCAAGAAGACAATTAATTCCGAAATCCTAACGATTTAGCTACGGGGTGAGATAAAAGGCCGAAGGTATTGTTCTGAGACCTCAAGGAGGAACACATATCCTCAGCAGGTGGGACAGCCGACGGAGTAACCACCGTGTTAGGTGCGAACTACTTCCCCGCGTAGAAACGGGGCAGGAGCCGCTCACGCTACAGTACGGTGTGCTCAGGGTTGGAGGACGTTTGACAAGATCTAGTCTTCACCCACATGTCAAGCATCCTGCTATCGTACCAAAGGCAAGTCATGCGTCTTCTTTACTCATCAAGTACTACCATGAAAAGGTGCATCTTCAAGGAAGAGGAATAACTGTAAATGAAATGCGATCCAATGGAATTTGGGTTACAGGATGCAGCAGTGCAGTTGCCTCACACATTTACAAGTGCACAACATGCAGAAAGTATATAAGGAACACACAGGATCCGAAGATGGCAGATTTGCCAGAAGAAAGAATGGAAATGACCCCTCCATTCACATATTGTGGCATACATTGCTTCGGACCGTTCTATGTGAAAGAAGCTAGAAAGGAACTAAAATAGTATGGTCTACTTTTCACTTGTATGTGTTCTAGAGCCATACATATTGAAATGCTTGATGATCTCACTACAGATGCTTTCATAAATGCATTGCGTGCATTCATTGCACTACGTGGAAATGTAAGACAGTTGAGAAGTGATCAAGGTACCAACTTTGTTGGCGCAAAGAGAGAGTTCATGAATGCAATGAAGGACCTGGATCATGAGCAGTTAAAGGAACATGGATTTAAGTTTGTAATGAACTTCCCAGCATCAAGTCACATGGGAGGTGTATGGGAGAGACAAATCAGGACCATCAGAAGCGTTCTAGCAGCAATCTTTGATCAATCTGCTAAAAGACTTGACAGTGCATCACTTAGGACCTTTCTGTATGAAGTGATGGCTATTGTAAATCGCAGACCTCTGACAACAGAGCACTTAAATGATCCAACAAGTCTTGAACCTCTCATGCCCAACCATATCCTCATGATGAAGTCTAACATCATATCTCCCCCTCCTGGTCAATTTGTAAGTCAGGATCTCTACCTACGCAAGAGATGGCGACAGGTACAATTCTTGGCAAATGAATTCTGGACAAGGTGGAAGAAGGAGTACCTCCTTAAACTTCAGCAAAGACAAATATGGCAAAGGGATAAAAGAAATACAAAGGTCAACGACATTGTCATCCTACACGAGTACAGCTCTCCACGAAATCAATGGAGATTAGCAAGAGTGGCAAAGGTGTACCCTAGCACTGATGGAAGAGTCAGAAAGGTAAAACTGTTAATGAGTGACTCAACCATAGATAACCAGGGAAAGCGCACCACTAAGCCAGTCTATTTTGATAGGCCTGTTCAAAAGATGGTTGTACTGCTTGAAGCAGAATACAATTTATGGTTATTTTGTGAGTTGAAATCCCAAATTATTGTGATTTGATGGGAGTTTAACTGCCATAAAGGTTATTCATGTCATTGTTTAGTAGGCTTGTTTATATGTTGTTGTTTTGTATGGTTTGTTTATGTCAGTATGGGTTTGCTTTGTTTTTGTATAAAAGGGGGGAACTATTGTTGTGTGCTGGGTTGTACTGGGATGTGTTTGACCGTGACACAGTGACAGCAGGATGACACGTGAAGTCACATAAGTCACTCAAAGTGGTAAAGTAAACTACAAGTTAAAGTGTTACGGTACAAGTTAAAGTGATCATCTTTGATCGTGTTTCAAGTGGACTCATTCCCTCTTGGTTGTGTGCAGCCAGTGAGGTACGTTACGCATGTTAAATCTGTCATTGTGCATATTTGCGTTTAAACTGTGTTTATGTAATGTTAATGTCGGATTGTTTGTATGTCTAAATGTAATTTATACAGTTCGACGGTGGAGTAAAGGGAGGAATAAATCCATCAGTAGAAAAGAACTAAAGGTGTCGTGTATTTCCTGGAGGGAGTGATAGTCGAACTCAGACCTGCGTGAACGTTGCAGCTCGTCAAGACAGATTCACAGATAAGACACTGTTTAGCGTTAAAGGACACACACGTTCATCCGTTTTTTCATGAACGTCCATGAGTCAGACACTTAAGTTTGTGTTCTGAAAGGGGACACAAGGATTGAAAAAATAAAAAGGACTATAAGGGGCTGTGTGTAGCCAATTAACATAACGGTGTTCCATACGATGTTAAGGGCCATTAATGTAAGTTATTTAGTGTTACTGCTGATCATTGGAAAGGTAATTTATTTACTTAAGAGAAGAAGGGTTTTGTGTATGTGCATTTAAGAAACCTAGCATTTGTAAGGGGCTGAAACCAAACCAAATACTCTGGTTCTTTCGAACAGTTTAACCCTCTTCCCCTGTCCGTTAACCGTGTGATCCAGATGTGACGACAGAATCTACCAGAGGAGCTTACGGTAAGTTCCCTGGGTGAAGACTTGGCAGTGTTAGTCATAAATGGTGAGACGTTCTCAATAGGCAATAGTAAAGTATAGATGATGTACATAACTATTCATACTGGGTGTTAGGGTTACATCCTACTGAGATCGCCTAGGGCTTAGCCGGACAACACTTTCAGAAAGACAATAATTCCGAAATCCTAACGACTCAGCTACGGGGTGAGATAAAAGGCCGAAGGTATTGTTCCGACACCTCCAAGAGGAACCTAATCCTCGCAGGCGGGACAACCAACGGAGTAACCATCGTGTTAGGTGCGAAAGCCTTCCCTGCTTTCCCCAGGGCAGGAACCGTTCACGCTACAGTCCGGAGGAGCTCCGTAAATTTTATCGAGCTGTATTCACTGTGTCTAGCAAGCCACACATCGGCTGGTTTACTACAGCTGTATGAACCCCAAATAAACAGATTTTGCTGTGATTTAACTGCAAAAAAGGGATGCCGAAATAACTACATAATGATGCCGATTTGTATAAAGTGTGAATTCATGTTTTGTTAGTTCTCTCCGCAAGACGACAAGCAAATAACTTTTAAAATACTTGTTTTCTCAATGGAGCTCAGATCAATCGGTGCTATTCTATGCTAACATTGTAGCAGCTCCATCAACACTCAAAATAACATCATCTAAGTCTTTTTCATTGTTTGTACCATATGGTTTACACACACACTTTTATAAACATAGTTTGGTCCGGTCTCTATTGATATGAGGTATCGTAGAGCTCTGGGTGAACACAGACGGCTACAGTATTTGTTTCCTGATTCAACAACGGCAGGACGTCAGTGATGAAAGGAGGAGCATCTCAACGCTGATAGGCTATCGCGCCACAGCGTCACTCCAGTCTCATCATGTCTGTGCATAGACTTTGTATGTAATCTACTCGCGTCCGGTGTGAACGCACCTTCTCACTAGTGCCCAGAAGCGTCCGGGGTTTCCGCCTCTCCCCCATCAATCACAAACAAATGCACACACTTACACACACCTGTGTGTGATAGCCTGCACTGTATTTTGGAACTAGGATGTCGCTTTGTTTCTAAGCTTTATTTAATAAGGCACGTTGAAACAGAACAGACGGGGGACACACACACAACGAACATGTCTGGAGGGGACAGTTGCACAGATTAGTGTACAGTGGTTTGTCCAGCTTCTTTATGGTCTCTTTCATCCATTAATGTTGTCTGAGAACAAATCAAAAGTCAAAGTGAGTCACTGCCCCGAGTGAGGGAGTTAGAGGATCTTAGGGTCTTGTTCACGAGTGAGGGTTCAATGGGTGGGAGATATGCAGGCGTTCAGTGCAGTGATAATACAAGCAAAACAATGCTGGGGGAAGGAATGGAATACCCTGCGAAGCTTGCTGGCCCAGCAACCCGGCCTCAGATAGAAAATGGATGGTTGGACTCCGCTAGCAACAGACGGCATCTGAACGTACTCCAGTGTTTCCGTATTGCATTTAGATGAAGTTGTGAGGCTTGCATGAGACGGTCTCTAGTGTGGGTCAAGAGCCAAAAAACCCTGGATCAACACTTTCCATAATTCAAGTCGACAGCATCTTTTTAATAGAACCTGGATAAAGCTCACATCTTTCAATCTGCGTAAGAATAATTTCAATTCAATTCAATTTATTTTTGTATAGCCCAAAATCACAAATTACAAATTTGCCTCAGAGGGCTTTACAATATGTACACATTTGACATCCTCTTGTCCCAGGACCCTCACATCGGAACAGGAAAAACGCCCCCAAAAAACCCCTTTAACGGGGAGAAAAGAGGAAGAGCAATAGAGGAGGGATCCCTCTCCCAGGATGGACAGAAGTGCAATAGATGTCATGTGTAGAACAGGATAGTGAATTACAACACATTCAATGTAATTACAGCACATTCAATGTATGACAGAACCACGGCAGGAGGCAAGACCTGGTCCAGGTATAACCCGGATACACAGGAACCTGTGAGGCAAGAAAGCACAGAGACTCTGGTGAAGAAGCAGGTCAATAATGTGCATTAATGGTATCGGTAATATGAAATAGTAATGCGAGTAATAATAAAAGTGATATTAGCAGTTGGAGTCAGCAGGGCCATGGTAGGAGGAAGGACCAGGGTCCAGATGAAACCTGCTCCATGGAAACCTGTGAGGAGAGAAAGCACTCCGGGGAAGAGACAAAATCAGTACTGTGCATTAATGGTATCGGTAATAGGGTTAATAATGAAGATCGTAGTAGGTGTCAGCAGGGCCATGGATGGTTGAAGGACCAGTGTCCAGATAAAACTGCGGTCATGGTAACCTGTGAGGCGAGAAAGCACAAATACTCCGGGGAAGAAGTAAAGTTAGTAATGAGCATTAATGGGATATCAATGCATACAGACAGAGGTGAAGAAGAGGAGAGAGGTGCTCAGTGTATCCTAAGGAAGTCCCCCTGTAGTTTTTGCCTATACCAGTTTGTCTAAGGGCCGGTCCAAGGCAATGGCTATGAATAATACATTCATAGTGGAGCCAAGATAACCTTGATGACATAATCGGGGTTGTTTTCCCAAACTCGACAAAGCTTAATAGGCATTGGACCTTTGTTAACATGCTGCATGGCACTGCTCAAGAGTAGTTACTTTACTGTGACATGTAAAGTCATTTTAAGTTGCATGTCACGTTTAAACCCTTATACAGTAATAGTGAGTTCAACATGAAATGAATGTTCGCGTCACACTCCTCACTGAGCTGTAACAATGAAAATACTGTATCTCGATCCAAGTATAATAGACAATCATGGAATAAAATAATATTAAAAATCACATGACATTGCAATGTTTTATTTGATAAGGAATACAACATCTGACCGTTTGTGTTCTGAGACTCCTGTTGGTTTGTCACTTGGCTGGGCTGAACTGGGCTGTTCAGTCATGTCTAATAAACCAATGAACCTCTACATTCGTCCTCAGATAGCCTCTTCAGGGTGCCACAGTCACCCAGAGTCAGACAGGATTTTGACACCCATGTTTTCAAGGTCTGTGGCAGTCCAGGTTTATTCCAGGCTCTGCGTGAATGCTGTTCACAATTTGTCTTTCATATCCCATAAATATGGCAATAAATCAGCTGTGTTTGGTGCAGTGTACCGAAAGGGGTCTGCAATTTCAATCTATTAGGTTTGCAAATCAGGTCAGTGCTCAGTTGAGGTTGGAGCGGAGACTTACCAACCAGAACGCTTCTGCTCACCTGGAGTCTATAAAACAAATATCATCCCATGGCAGAATTTCCCTTTTGATTTTAGCATAATTCACATTTGCACGTTCTCTCTGTCTTCCATCTGTGTTTCTGCTGGACCGTGGAAGCTCTGGCTGCCTGAATCACAAAAATCCTGTAAATCCTTTAACTTCACTCTTTTGATTAAGTGCTCCAAGCATTTGCATTTTTACATACCAGGTCTGGACCTCCACATTTACAAAACTTTCAGGGTTTAGTGGTTTTCCAGTGTGGAGAATTTCAGTATTAAACGCATTATTAGTAGGATTTAATAACACCCCTAGTGGTGAGTAGAAGTGTTACAATAATAAATATGTTAGTCACAATATGTTTCCATATGGAATGTATTATAGGTTTACAATATTCTTACTTATAGAGGATATTATATGTTACAGTATATTAACTCATTGAATGTATTAAATCATAGAAGTATAGTCACTGTAGGTATTAAAACACTAAGAATAGTTTTGAGGGTCAGATAGGGATTCTGAGTGAGGTGTCAGACATGCAGCAGCAAATGGAGGCGACCTCATCGATGGAGGATGGGGCCAGTGGGACGGTCAAATGCCAAGCTGACCAGCAGGACAGAGAGGAGGAGTCCAAGATGTTTTGCGAAGAGCCAAGATGTTTTGCTAAGGGATCGATAATGGGAGGGGGCAGAATTCAAATGGAGCCAATCACTAATCGCCACGGAGGGTCATTCACATGTTTTATGACAGTATCGGACACTTTCCGACTGTCAGGGGATACAAAAGACAATGTTTTAGGGAGTTTACCTCAGATCACTGCAGCTCTCATTTTCAGCTAACTGGCCGCGCCGGACTGTGAGGAGATGCGTGTATGTGGTCTCTGCTCTCGAGAACATTACTATTGATAGTTAATTCAGTTTGTAAGTGAACTTTGTGTAGTACATTAAATATTGTTTTAATTTTGGACCGGGTCCAGCTCATTCTTCTGATGCGCGTGCGCAGTAAGAAGCTCGCAGCAGAAGAGTACCTGCGGCCTGCAAGCTCCTTCATCCTTTGTTCTAACCCTAACACCAGTCTCATGCTGTGGTCACATGACACAAATGTTTCAACGATACCTCACATTTTTATAGAGACCGGACGAAGCTATGTGTATAAATGTATGTTTATAAACCATATGGTACGAACAATACGCTGCTGTATCTACACCTATATGAGGTTATAGAGTGTTGGTGGAGCTGCTACAATGTTAGCATAGAATAGCACCTATCGATTCGAGCTCCATTGGGAAAACAAATATTTTAAAAGTTATTTGCTGGTCCTCTAGTGGAGAGAACTAACAAAATATTAATTCAAACTTTTTACAAATCTGCATCATTGTTGTTTTTTCTGCATGTTTTTCTATCCGTTTTATGCAATTAGATCACAGCAAACTGTTTATTTGGGGTGAAATGTCGACACAGAAAAACCGCCATGGCCAGCAGTTCAGTGTCAATAAAGTCCAATCAAAACACAAATACGTCACTAAAAAGGAGTGTGTTTGTATGTTAGTGAAATATGTTGAAAGAAGTGGAGATTTTATAGTATTTGAAGATTAAAAATGTACATATTCATAACATTGGGAACCGAATGCCAACAGAGTGTTGCATTGTGGGTAGGGGTGTTACGGATCACAAACCTCACGGTTCGGTTTGGATCACGGTTCTTGAGTCACGGTTCGGATAATTTTTCGGATAAACAAAGAAAAGGGGAGCAGACAAATATAACTTTGCTTTCCATTTATTAATTAAAGAACTTCAAGAACACTTAAAGCAAAGAACTTTGGGCTATAATCTTACATGAAAACAAAAATATTGAAGATGTCCAATTTGAAACAAAATGAAATAAATAAAAATAATACATTCAAGAATTCTGTTAAGTTTAAGTGCAACATGAGGTATGTTGATATCCTCGTCCTTTGATCAATATTGAAAGAAAGAAACAGCCAGTGAGCTAGCTTCCACTGTTTCAACTGAACTGAACTGCTCGGCAACAACTTGGGTCTATGTTTACTTCCTGTCAGGTTATGTCATTCAAATACACTGAAATAATGTTTACCATTACTGTGACATTATTTTCAAAAAGATGAGAATATCTCCATTGTCTGGGGAGAGGGTAGACCTTTCTGTGGTGACTGGAATAGTATTGGGCCCGTCTAGCTTCCACTCTGATAGTTCTGTCAGCACCTGCCCAGGTGTGTGTCTGTGTGACTCTCACAGAGGGGGCGTGTCTACAGCACCGGACTATGAATCACTCCGCCGTGGTGAAAGCGCTCTCTACAGTATTTTCCTTTTCATAGAGGCCTGGAACAGCTTCACACTGAAGTGGGTGCGTGAGTTGATTTCGTAGTGTGGCTCAAGCATTTGAACCAGATTTAGAAATCCTTTGTTTTCTACAACGGAGTGTCCCCCGTCGCTGACAGACCGGATGGTGGCTCTTCATATGTGTGGACATGCCCGATGTTGCCGTTGTCGTGTGTCTTTCTCTTTAAATAACGCCTACATAACGTACCGGTTTCGTCCACCACCCTCATCCGTCATTGTAAGTTACAGGGAAGACAAAATGCTCCCAAACTTGCGACTTAAATGACGCCGGGGGCTTCTCAAGTTCCTCCGTTCGCCATGACTTCCGCCGTTAAATGCTTCTAACCTGCTCCGTTCACGTGAACACACTACTGCTTTATACCTGTTCACTGACACTCTGCATTGATATTCGGGAACTTGTTACTTGAAGAGGAACAGCAGCAGTAAAACTGTATTACACACTGTGATGATTAAAGTGTAAAAAAAAAGAAGAAAAATATTCGATTGATCCGCGGTTCACGAGTGATCCGAACCGTGAGGGGTGACACCACTAATTGTGGGTATGTTCAGTTCTCAGTCCACTTATAGCTTGTGTTTTCACTAAAACGTATGCAGCCAGAATCATTTGAGCTGTCCTAGAATCACATATAAAAGCTTACGCATAGTGGCTTCAGGTGCAAGCCACAGACGGTGATGGTGAAGTTGGACTTTCTTTTTTTCCTAGCAGGGAATTATTGATTTGCATTTGTTCGCACAGCAATAGACACACACAATGTCCAATCAGAATAATCCCCTCCACTGCTCCCTGGATGACTTTTGTTAAATGTTATAAAACATAGAAAGCCTGAGTCGATGTGGAGGAACACAAAGGAGTCCTGACTTGTAGATAACGCTGTCATTTATTAAAGCAAACCTTGGGCTTAACTTGCCTTAAGCTCATTTCAATGATTTCAGTGGACTTGTGTCAGCATGCTCTCAGAGATTGCTACATGCTGATGATCTTGAAATAAGCGTGATAAAAGACAATACTGCTTGTTTTTTTTACATGTATAGTTTACAAAGTCTGCTTCTGTGATAAGATAGAAAGGAGGAGAGAACTGAGGGCAGGAAGCCGCTGCTAAAGATAAGGCTTGAATAAAATAAGAGCCATAAAGGATTGGAAAGGGAAGGGGAAAAGAAGCTCCACAACATGAAGGTTTTTCAAAAAGATAGAATGTGAATAAATTGAGTAGAGTGTGGGGTATAATGAGCTCCATTTGAATATCAGAACGTCAGCACTTTAATTTTTGATTGGATGTTTTATTATAAATGTGCACAGAAAAGTGTTTCCTGCAATCTCTGTGGGTTTCTGAAACACCAACAAAACCACATCGTGTTTCTCCCTGAGGACCACAAGTCCCCTGTCTGTGTGGACCATCACCATTATGGATTTCACACTGTAAACCCTTATGAATCTGTCTGAGTAATTAGCAGGGTTTTGAGTACGCGAGTGCAACTTTTTAAAAAGCGTTTGTAAACGGATAATTTTGCCAAATCAAAGCCTTCTACAGTTTGTGTCTGCATGTGTCTGAGTTGTGCATCTTCTCAGATGGGGAAGTGTGAGCATGGGTTTGCGTGCTATCGTTTATTAGATGCTTTTTTTACCTTTTGCCAGCATCCCATTCATATATTTCATACTGCAGCGCTCTCAGATCCTCCACGACAATGCTAAGTGTAAAAATGTTGTCAAAGCCCTGAGCCATCTGACACGTCTACAGTTACACTGAAAACATGTAGAAGCCGAGGAAACCCAGATAAACGTTACACTGTGTGTTTAATCAAACCTCTGGTGTCAAGGAAGAAGAGAGAAAAAAATACAACACATTTTTAGTACCAACAGAATTTGTAATATATACAATAAGAGTTTGGAACTACACACATTTTACAGTTTTTTCTCCCTCGTACATATTTTTCACATTCAGGATATTTAGAGGGATGAGTTTATCATATACTTGATTTGCAAAATGCATATGTGTGGGATGACGAGAGCAAATGGCTTGTTTTAATGGTCAGCACTAAATATAGAATATGATTTCCTATGTGCAGAATTATTCCCAGTGGACTCAAACACATCAAAGAGAATCACGGTTGCCCACTGAGCTCAAATCTCATGTGGGGATTTCTCATGGGCCACATTGTGTGTGTGCGTGTGTGTACGTGTGTGTGTGTGTGTGTGTGTGTGTGTGTGCACAAGCTTACATACCGGATTGTGTGCATTCAACTGCTCCTATGTGTTCTGACAGCATACATATGTGTAGAACTTGCTGGATATTCCCAGGTGGCAGGAATGTACGGTGCTGCATGTTCATCTGTGTGTGTATGTGTTTGTAAGTATTATATAAAACTTCAAGTGCTCTCTGAGCTGCAGTAGGTCCATTAATTCCCAGGCGTGGATGGATTTCTTTAAATATGCCTACAAATATTGGACTGTATGTGTGTCAATGTTTGCCTTTCATCATCATCATCATCATCAATAATCTGTAAAATGTGTTTGGCTTCTTGCAAAGGATGTGTCCTCATGTGTCTCCTGATTCCCCCTGTCATTTTTCCAGTGGTCCAGCTGAATAAAAAAAAAGAAGTAACTTTCATCCACTTTAACATTTTCTAAAAATATCAACATAAAGAAACTTCAGCTTACAGAAAGTCAAGTATACATCATCAGTGGGTCACTTAAATGTAAACTTTAAGGCACCATGGCCCTCCAGTGTTGCCAGGAATTCTATATATGGTCATTTATCCTTTTGTATAATAATAATAATAATTCTAAAAACCAGTGGCGGCTGGTGGAACATGTTCTAGGTAGGGCTGTGCCACATCCAATCAATTTCAGCAAACATCCCAGAATGATTTAATGCAAAAAAAATGAAGGTATCAAACACGCATTACTACTTTGCAGTTAAATATTTAACATTTATTCCAACATGAAAAAAAGCAGTAAATAACATTAAAACACATCAGTTATTCTTGTCCCCCTCACAAGCAATTCAGTATAATATAATAATAATATATATATCATATAATAATATTCTGTATAATATAAAACACACAGACATATATATACAATTATTTATTTATAACTATATATCCATTTCTCAGACAGGTGCTTCTTATCCCTCAGACCGCTGTGCTCGTTGAAAATAACATGGAGTCTGGCGTAATAGTCTGCTACAGTTTCACCAGGCTTTTGTTTGCATGATGTTATTTTTGTCATGTTGATTCTCGGCGGGAAAGCAATTGTGAAAGCTGTAACCAGTACGGTAATCATGTCTCTTTATGCAGCGTTGTCAGCGTGATCCCAGATGGTTTGTACCTGTCTGGCATTTCCTTGACAGGCTGCTCGAACCTTGGCATAGTTGGCTGGGCAAAGTTTCTTCATGAGGAGGCGTCTGAGTTCTCCTTCAGTGGGGCTAAACTCATGGCAGAATACGATAAGTTCATCACCAAACTTTGTGCCTGATACTTGGGGGTCTGGCAGATGTGCCAGGGCGTCGGTCATGTCTCTGTCAGTCCAGGGTCTGTGGACCATCATTGCCATCGGGAATGAGAGTTCAAGTCTGTCCTCGTCGTCGTCCGTTCATGGTCCTCGTCCACTTCTGGCGTCACATGAGTGGTTGAAGGAACCTCTCACTGCGTCTCCAGTTGTTCACAGGTGACTTGTCTGGGCTGCCTAGTCGGGACATGGCGTGTGTGGCCTGCTGCATGAGGTTGGCGACGGAGGAGATCGTGCTCATGAGGTTGCTGGCAGGTGGGCTGGTTGGAGATGGGTGGAAGTCAGGCTGTCTTGGTGTGGGCGGGCCTTGCTGTGCTGCTGGACCGGGTGGAGGGGCCACATATGGTGAAGGTGGGGGAGGACATGCGTCGAGTTCAGGATCCACCCTGTGCAGTGAGGGATTTCTGAGAACCTTTATCTGCCTCTTTCCCATTTGGTTTATCTACTTTAGACATCTTTTTACACAATTTCTTTCTTTCCCTACTTTCAGATTCATCCTTCCACATTTTCTGTTTCTAACTTCTAACTTCTATTGTGACTTTCTATCATTTCCATAACTTTTTTAATCTGATCTGTTAAATGATCCTCCTTGAGGAAACCCACATTCATTAACCCATTCATTCAGATGTTGACAACTCATTTCACCATACTTTTTCTTCATGAAAATGACATTAGGCCCTTCAGGTGGAGGAACCTGGTTACTTCCCTGTGCACCCATTTTGAGGCACAGTCAGTGTACACTTATACTTTAAACACAGTCGTCACCGTGAGTCTTTGGATTTGTTTAGGGCACAATCAAAGTTAAGCCGACCTAGACACATTCATAGTCTAACCCTTTATTACAGACACATGTATCCTTACAGATTCAAAGTCTAAGTCTAATCTTTTTCTTTCCAGTCTCCTTACGGATTCTTCCTCTTAGGTTAAAGGACTTCAGTGTTTAATGTCTACCTGTAAGATATTCAACCTTTAAGGTATTTAACGTGTGGAGAATTTCAGTATTAAACACATTATTAGTAGGATTAAATAACACCCCTAGTGGTGAGTAGAAGTGTCACAATAATAAATATGTTAGTCACAATATGTTTCCATATGGAATGTATTATGTTTACAATATCCTCACTTATAGAGGATATTATATGTTACAGTATATTAACTCATTGAATGTATTAGATCATAGAAGTATAGTCACTGTAGGTATTAAAACACTGTAAGTCTTGAGGGTCAGATAGGGATTCTGAGTGAGGCTTCACAGACATGCAGCAGCAAATGGAGGCGACCTCATCGATGGAGGATGGGGCCAGTGGGACGGTCAAATGCCAAGCTGACCAGCAGGACAGAGAGGAGGAGTCAGGATGTTTGCCACAAAGAATCGATCCAGGGAGGGGACAGGATTCAAATGGAGCCAATCACTGATCAACGGAGGATCATTCACACGTTTTAGGACAGTTCGGACACTTTCCGACTGTCAGGGGATATAAAAGACAACCTTCGAGAGAGCATTCCTCAGACCACTTCCGCTCTCGTTTTTCAGAACCTGAATTCAGACCTGTGAGTGAGATGCGTGCATGTGGTCTCTGTTCTCGAGAACATTACTATTGATAGTTAATTCAGTTTGTAAGTGAACTTTGTGTAGTACATTAAATATTGTTTTTAATTTTGAACCGGATCCAGTTCATTTTTTCTGCTGCGCATGCGCAGTAAGATGTTCGCAGCAGAGAGAGAGGTCCTGCGGCCTTGCAGCTCTTCATCCTTTGTTCTAACCCTAACAAACGTGACTATCAAACACTCACCCTTTTCTCCCCGTCCTCCTTTACTCAGCAATATTCTTCGAACACTCCTAAAAGTAGTATCCTATATTACCGTATCTACCCAACTTTTCACGAACAGCAGCATTTATATGAGATGTCAACAAATATCCACACATGCCTGTTAAATGCTGATATGAATATTGACAAAAATATTCTATTTCCTAAATCAGTGCACTTTTAAATCCCAATTTGACTTTAATTGAACAAAAACCCCAAAACAATCCTTCAGAGTCAATCTTCCAAATTTCAGTATCTCACCGGATGTTTAGAAGTCTATCTGGACTCAATCAGGTCCTTTAGGATCCCAGTGAAGATGCTCAGGAACCACTGAACGGTCCTCTCCAGAATGTGTGGAGGCACAGAGGCAGGAGGAGAAGCCTCCTGGATGATCAGTCCCCGTCCGCAGTCGGTTCCCGATGATCTTTCAAGGGATCCTGTTCGTGACGCCAAGTTTGTGGTGGAAAAACTATTCAATAGTACCGAGTGAGTTCTATAATACTGAATACTGAAACAAGAAACATTGAGGAAAGAAGTTTGTCTTTAAAGTATTTATTCTCTGCGCAGAGAAGGCTTCACTGTCATACTGACTGCAACACAGTCTGCAGAGGATGAGCCAAGAGTTCAGTTTGTCTCCTGCTCGTAAACATCTCAGCACACAGCAGGGGGGAACATCAGGTATTTACATTATAACAATTGATCAGCAGTTTCAAGCTCCCCATTGACCCCTCCAGTCATCCCCTTCCTCTTCTGAGCCTCGTCACTCAAAGACACGTGTCTTTGTTACCTTTGATTATCTCTGGGAATCTTCACACCTAAACATTCTCTGGTTAAACTGCAACCCCCATTTGGTTACTTCCTCTTATCAGAGCAAAGGCAGAGATAACCCATATGGTCCTGTTACCACCCTCCTTAGTACACAATCATATGTCACATATATAGTTTTGTTAGTGCTCATTGTTCTTGGGGACTTCAACAGAGCAAACCTCAGCAAAGAACTGCCTAAATACAGACAACATATTAAGTGTAGCACCAGGGACAAAAACACACTGGACCACTGCTACACTGTCATAAAGGATGCATATCGCTCACTCCCCCGTGCAGCTTTGGGACTCTCTGATCATTGCCTGGTCCATCTTCTCCCGACCTACAGGCAGAAACTAAAATCTGCAAAGCCTGTGGTGAAGACTTTGAAGAGATGGACTAACGACGCAAAGCTGGAGCTACAGTCCTGCTTTGCCTGCACTGATTGGAGTGTTTTTGAGGCTGCTGCTACAGACCTGGATGGGCTCACTGACACTGTGACATGATATATCAGTTTTTGTGAGGACATGTGTGTGCCGAAAAAAACCTTCTGCACATTCAACAACAATAAACCCTGGTTTACTGAGAAACTCAGGCAGCTTCGTCGGGCCAAGGAGGAGGCAGAAGTGGGGACAGGATCCTGTACAACCAGGCTAGAAACACATTGACGAGGGAGATCAGGGTAGCAAAGAGAAGCTACACTGAAAAGCTGGAGGAAATGTTTTCAGCCAACGACCCCTCGTCAGTTTGGAGTGGCCTGGAAGTACTCACGGACTACAGGAGACCATCCCCCCCACTGAGGCCAATCACCAACTGGCTGACGACCTGAATGTGTTTTACTGCAGGTTTGATAAGCCTACTCTCACACCCCCCACCTGCCCCATCAAACAACCATCTACACCCACCGCCTCCTCCTCATCTCTCCCAACCGACCCCCCACCGGCACTGAGGATCTGCGAAGAGGATGTGAGTCGGCTCTTTCACAGACAGAAGATCAGGAAGGCACCAGGCCCAGACGGTGTGTCACATTCCTGCCTGAAAGTCTGTGCTGACCAGCTGGCCCCCATCTTCACACAGATCTTCAACCGATAGCTGGAGCTGTGTGAAGTCCCCTCATGCTTCAAACGCTCCACGATCATCCCGGTCCCCAAGAAACCCTCCATCACAGGATGAATACTACAGGCCCGTCGCCCTGACGTCTGTGGTCATGAAATCCTTTGAGAGACTGGTGTTGACCCATCTGAAGAACATCACAGGACCCCTGCTAGACCCCTGCAGTTTGCAGGGGGTCTACCGTGCTAACAGGAGAGAATGCATCTACCGTGCTAACAGGTCGGTGGATGATGCAGTCAACATGGGACTGCACTACATGCTGCAACACCTCGACTCCCCAGGGTCATCAACTTTACAAAGCTGGTCATCTCGTGGTCTTCAAACTGTGCTCCCTTTTAAAATCAGGTCATCATTATCAATATTTGTGTTTTTGAAACATAGAATGCACCCAGTAATGTGTGTCAAATATGATATCTGCGTAAAATATATGCTTTTCCTGCACGTCCTCTCCGCCTGTCTGCATGTCTCAGCAGCGCTGGAAAAATGGCCCACAGGAGGCAGGTCTGTGAAGCAGTTTAGCCAATTGCTGATTAAAGATATGAATGAATGACATACAATTTAGCCAATCAGCGTCGTCAAATAGATTCAGCATGGGGTTAAATTTGTATCGCCCCAAACTGCGCGTCCTCGTCAGGACTAGTCTCAACAGGCGAGCGCGAAACACTACTTCTCCAAGACCCGTTTGAGAGGAGAACTTTGGCAGAGAAACTGCAGGTGAAGCAGTTCATGTGAAGCTTCTCTAGCTGTACACCAGACAGGTTTGGCTAGCTGGATGCAGTCATGCTAATAACGTATTTAGCTTTTTAAAACAACGGGGACAGATCCAGCACGGACAGTTAGGGAGTGAGGGATGAGGAGGTAAGGAGACATGAGAACACCAGGGCACACATGGAGAACTCTGTCAAGCTACATATTAGGCAAAGTGAACATCTTTTCTTCTACATAGTTGTCCTCAGTCTCATCTGCTTAACTTGGTCATGGAGGCATCAACATTTAATTGAGATGGTAAATTAACAGTCAAAACTCATCATAGCTTCATTTAACATCAGTATTCATAATTACACTTCATGTTTACTTCTCCTGATCTTTACCTCCCTATTGGTTTCCCCAACAAACATGTTCTATTCTATATATATATGTGTGTGTTTTATATTATACTGAATATTATTATATGATATATATATTATTATATTATACTGAATTGCTTGTGAGGGTGACAAAAATAAGATGTCCTGACGAATTTGTCAAAGTGTTATTTACTGCTTTTTTTCGAGTTTGGAGTTAAATATTTAACTGCAAAGTAGTAATGCGTGTTTTAAATCATAGATGTTCGCTGAAATTGATTGGATGTGGCACAGCCCTACCTAGAACATTTCCACCAGCCTCCACTGAATATTACAGTTACTGTCACCACTCTCAACCTCTTATAAACAACTACAAGTTTTTTTGTTATGGTTTGAATGTTAAACTGTCATTTGGTATATTTATGCTCAGATTATTTTGATATGGTGTGTGGTTCAGGTATGTTGTAACTGTTAGGGCTATACATACCTGAAAATAAGTGGTTGAATGAAAATGACCTCAATTTATTCAGAAGCAACCCATGCAATCTAAACTCTGACTACGTTGTAGAATGGATGTTGTTTGTTTCATACCTACACCATACCAAGTTCTTCTGTTGCCTAAACCCAGCCAAGTTATTCTGTTGCCTAAACCCGAACCTGTTTCCTAACCCTTAATCAGGTTCTCCTGCTGCCTAAACCCAACCAAGCTCTTCTGTTGCCAATACATGATCAAGTACCTTTGTTGCCTAAACCTAACCAAGTACCTCTTTTTCCTACACATGTACATCTGTTGCTTAAACCTGTTAGATTTGTTGTGTAAGTACATCTAAAAACCTATGGATTTTATTTTCAAAAGACACTGTACATACTGTATAATGAGCGGAAATTGACACGTCGTCTCTGACATGGACTGACAAGAGGGTTACTTCGAGCTTCGGAGTTTGAAGTGTAGGCCCACTGACTAAGCGGTGTTTGCGATGTTGGGAGTGAGAATGTATTGGCAGGACATACATGTTCAGTAGGTTTGCAAACTCAGCCTCAGCTCTGGGTGCATCTCAGTCTTCATTTGAATATATGACACTTTGCCCTGAAATGCAATTGTTTTGGATTCTGTGTACGATTTATTGATTTCTATCACCTTCCACTGGTCTTTTTATGCCTGGCATGTGGTACCACACTGCTGCTTTGTTACATTCGTAATATCTCTTGTAATGTTGTCCATTTAAGAATTAAAGAAATACCAACTTAACTGCTACACCTGCCATTGGTGACTGCACAAACTGTAGGGTAAATTGCCAAAAATCTAACTGCAGGGGTGAGGTTAGGTGAAGGAGGACCTGATGTGAATTTGAATTCGAGCTCCAGCCTCAGGAACCTGGTGGGAGGGGACTTCAGATCTCTCAGTGATATCCCATCATGCCGAGGATTACTGGAGTTAAATTCTTCCGCTCACTGAAGATAATGAAGGGGAGATAATGGAGAATACCGGGGCGTACTGTAGATGACGGGCTGAGACTTGAGACGGCTGTGTAGCTGATAGATTGAGGTGAAACCGATGAAGTAGGAGTGGAGGGGCAGATGGGGGGATGCCCGCTGTCCCAGCAGGGATGAGAGGCACCCCGCTGCGTGTGTTTTCACACCAGCTTGTTTGTTTATCTGCCATTTGTTTGTTCACTCTTGTGTTTTATTTCCCATTGTACTCGGAGGCTTTGATGGAGAAATGGCACATCTGCTCCAACCTCTCTCTTTGCTACCCCTCCCTCACTATTTAAAAAAATAATTGAATTGGTCCGTCTGTGCCTCTCCTCTTCTTTCATTATTTTTAAATTTTTGCACTTTTACATAAAATGAGTACTTCATGATTCATTTAGTTTGACTGATTTGTATCTTTAGTACAGCAACAACCACAACATTCTTAATTGCAGAGGTTTTTGGAGGGTTTGCCCAGCCCGGGCACTGAAGTAGATACCTTTCATATTTAAGAAAATTTGCTTTGGTTGTGAACATTTGCTAAAAATCAACAAAATTACCCCAAATCTCGCTGCTAAAGAACACACTGCTTGAAGAGGCTCTGGATGTTCTGTGTTTCCAGTGGATGTTTGAAATGTCTCATTTCATTTATCCAACTGAGGCTTTTTGGGTCGGAGTCATAAAGGTTGAGAGCTGTAAAATGAGAAAGAGGGAGGGAGGGAAAGAAAGTCAACCGCAACAAAGAGAGAGAGAGATAAAAAAATAAGTAATTTTAACCCACACAACGACCTCAAAACAATGACACACACTTTTAGCACATCTACGGGGTCTCACAGGACAGGCTTGCTTGAAAGTTAATTGATGAATTATTGATTGGTAATGTGAGTTGATTGGAGGGGGCATGATGTGAATACCTACCAGCTCTCTGTGGGGGATGTAATGGTAACCATAGCAGCAGAGGTTCCTCGTAGTGCCGCCTTACCAGTAACAGTGACTCACTGGTGAAACGGACCTAACCACCACGATTGATCTGGTGCTTGCTCTTCTGCTACTTGTCCGCTCTTCTTTCAAGCAGAATGTACTGGTTTGCACACATCAATAAAACAAGTGTCTGAAGAAAACTACTCGACTTCATCACGCATCATCAAAAGCCAAACCAGCCCCGTTACATTCAAGCCCGGAGTGTTTGATGAACAAAGTTGTTGCTGACCTTGAAGACTCGAAGTCCGGTGTGCTCCAAAGAATCCCACAGCGCTACTGTTTCAACATCAAAGACTACATTAATTAATCTGAGCACTCACATAAAATCATAGTACTACATATCAGAATCAGAATACGGTCTATTGCCAAGAATGTTTCATGTATTAAACTGTATATAATAAATGGACGTCGTCATCATGCCGTTTTGAAGCCTTGAGTTCGGCGATTTCGCCGTCGCCATCTTGGATTACGGCTGCCGCCATGTTATTTTCTTCGCAACCAATGAACGGAAGTTACCATATTTGGAATGTGGAGGATTGACGTAGCCGCATACTGTCAATCACAGTAAACCCGCCCTAAAGCGTACTCTGCTTTATGGTCTATTTGACTCTAAAGAAACCATCATTTACTAAATGAACATCATGCTGTATTGAAGAAGACTTGAAACTAGCGATTGAGACCATAAACTCATGTTTACAATGTTTACTGAGGTAATAAATCAAGTGAGAGGTATGGTCATTTTCTCATAGACTTCTATACAATCTGTCTTATTTTTGCAACCAGAACAGTCGCCTCCTGCTGGTCAGGAGAGAGAATGCAAGTTTTAAGACACTTCCTTATTGGATTCATTCGGCAGAACCGGAGGTTGCCGCCTGCACTAGACACAACAAACAATGCTGTCCATGGTTCTGAAACAGCTATAAAATAATCGCTCGAGTCTCTGTTAATAATTGTATTGTTTTTGCCATTTTACTACTGATCCATGAAGCATAAAAAGAGGGCCACCTACAACACACACTGCCACATCTAGATGCACGATTAAGACAGACATATTGAAACAAGCATGCTCAGATTAACCCCTCTGATCTGACACTGAAATTCACACACAACAGGCACATAAGCAGTCAATGGGAGTGGCTGATGGTGACCAATATTGTTTGGCTTGTTTAAAGTATACATTTTGATTAAAAAAATAGAGATACAATTAAGGCTTTGATTCATAAAACCAAGTAATTGTGTTGCCTAGACCTAACCAAAAGGTATATATATATATATACTGTATATATATACAGTACCTATTAAGTATATATCTTTTTTGGGGGTACTCTTTCCCTGCTTTCTGCTCCCTGTTTGATCTTTTCGTTCTCCTCCTTTTACAGTCTTTAGCTCACTCTTCTCTTCTAATCTCTTTCTTCTCCTTTTTTGTATTTCTTCATCCTCCTCTTTATTCTCCATTCTCTCTTTCACATCTCTCCCTCCTCGCTCTTGCCCTTTCCTACCTCCCTCTTATCTCCCTTCTTCCCTCCACACCATTGTCCTCGTCTTCCGTCTCCTCTGCTCTCAGGGTGGGAGATAAACCCACAGAGTGCTAATCTGTAGCTAAATAGGCAGCTGATCCCTTTAAAAAGCCATGCTACGGAGGGGAGGAGAGTGTTTACATGGCCTCCAGCAAATGTGCTGCACCACTGGGAAATTAATTAGCCGGCCCAACTCTCAGATGCTTCCAATTCTCCCCATTTTCCCCTCTCTCCAAGTTATCTCTCCTATCCTCTCTGAAATGTTCTCTCTCTCTCACTCGGCTTTTTTTAATTATGATGTAGCAAATTCAGAAAAGCGGAGACGTAATGGCAAATTTCAAAGCCGAGAAAAAGTTTTGCACGCTCTAGAAGATGAATTTATTGCATTATTCAAATAATTAATGGGATAAACAATGATGGAAATGCATGTGTTGAAACATGTACCACAGGTTTGGGACAGTCTGTTCAGTTTGTTCCACAAGAACTGGCTTTGGAGCTTTTTGTAAAGTTCCCGTGAGATATTTCTAAAACGCTCTGTCCAGCAGGAACTTCAGATGTGCAATATTGAAATCTCAAAGAGTGCATTTTTATAGTTTTTGTCTTCAAATAGAAGCATAAAATATTGCTGTTGCCTGACTAGAAAGACTAAAAACATACCCAGATACTAATCTTTTCTCAAATGACACTCTCCACTTTTCATGTAGATGTATTTTCTTTTGATACAGATTTGTTTGTTTGCATTTGTCAAGTGTAATAAGAGTTTCTTAAGGTAAAAATGTGTCTGAGGAGTCGACATTCTTAGCTGTTGATTTTGCAGTTGGGACTTTAAAACTGCAACTTCTCCCACAAATCTTTTACAAAATGTAAAATTCAGAATAATTTGGCGAGTCTCGCTCTCTGGTGCACTCTAGGTTTCTTCTCTCTGTCATCACTTTCTTTTTTTTTTCAATCAAGGCTGCTATCTGTCTCTGTCTGCCCCCCAAATGTCAGCAGTGTATGTGTTGAGATGAGTGAGCAAAGTACATGGAGAAACTGCTGATGGAAAAAAACTGGTGTGGTGGTGCGATGTGTATATTCCGTTTAGTGTGTGTAACCCAAAGGGAACTGATCACAAAGTGTGTGCGTGTGCGTTTGTTTGTGTGTGTATGCAATGTTCAATCACAACCCAGTCACCAGGAAAATTGGGTTGGCATTGTTGCTCTGCAAACCATGGATACATTGGATTCAGTGACGTGCGGTGAGTTTCGTGGCTGGTGAGGCACTGACACTTTCAGAGTCAGATTTACAAATATATAAACCCAATAGAGTATCTTAAACCACCATTCAAATGGCAGCTTGCACATTGACTACTGGTTGTTTTTCATATTTCATATCAGCATTCTGATAAGTAAGGTACATATAGGTAAGGTACATATTTGATTCCACCGGGAGCGTGTGCGCCGCGATCCGGATGCTCTATCCCTTTTCGGTGTCTGACTTCCTGTCTGGGTCGATCTGCTCTGTGCAGCTTGACTTCAGCGCGGGTCCGTCAAAAATCGACTCTCGCGCACCCCCTTCATTGAGGCAGAGGTACTGTTTGCCTCCCCTCTGTGCTTTTTCACTGCGGTTTCTGTCAGATCACCAACGACTAAATATGTTCTACACATACGTGAAATACATGACCTATTCTATGGAAAGAAAGGACATAAAATAAAAGTGTCTACAAATATTACAGTGGTGACAAACAATGAGAAAGCTAAAGGCATGTGCTCAACCCAGTTGGTGAAGGATTGCACAATCTGAGATGAGGCCCAGCTCGTCGCTGCCTCACCTTGCGTGTTTCCTCTCTGTTTGAACAGGACATGCGCAAATTCAGCGATTTTGATTATAAAAATGATTGGAATCATACAGAAATTACATTTATAGCACAGATCAGTAGAGAAATATTAATATTTATTTTATTTTATCATTATTTGTTTTTTACTTTTCATGATGACAGGTTGGTTTCCCATGAACAGTGTTCTCCTTGGTGAAAGTCCTGTGTATAATCGACCCCCTTAAAAGGACTTTCTCGTTTATTATACTAGTCATTATACCACACAACTTTCAATACGTCACTTGCTCTGAATGCAAAAACATGAATTCAATCAGGGACGTGCGGTCAGGGGAGACAGAGCAACCAATGTGAACGTTGTTGCGCTTGTTACATAACGTTATGCGAGGAAGTCCGCTAAGGCCGATCATTATGTAGTCACCCTAGTTACCCCGTGGCATTGTGCATCTCTGCAAGCGTGACATATATATCGTTTCAGAAATGTCGACATAGAATGTAGAGCAAGCCGTTATCACTCTGTGCTCGTCAAATACTGTCGCTTTGTCAGTGCACCCTCAGCATTGGAGGCCGACTCACATGACTAGTAGTATCGCCACCTCAGTCGTTAGTCATGTGACTCGGTAGTATGGTTAGTCCAGTAAGTCAGCTGATTTGCTAACTGCCACCGTGATTGTTTAGCTAACCAAGTGGTTGTGTTGCCTAAAGCTAACCTCCCGTGAAAACGTAAGTTTACTTTGAAAGGACACCATGCACATACACTTGCACGAGTTTGAGTTGTGTGGCTC
This sequence comes from Anarhichas minor, assembly GCF_050575085.1. Lineage (NCBI taxonomy): Eukaryota > Metazoa > Chordata > Actinopteri > Perciformes > Anarhichadidae > Anarhichas > Anarhichas minor. Next base: position 1,864,740 of record NW_027466492.1, on the reverse strand, counting down.
AGCTGCTGTGTTTGTGTGATCTGTGTTTCTTATGTTTCTTCTTCTACGTGCACGTACACTTCATCCAAACACATTGAAAACTGTGAGAGGCACCTAGTGCGTCGATCTCTGATGCAAAGGGGCACTGACCAAGCCACGAGTTTAAAGTGACAATGTTTTGCACAGAAACATACAATGCCAACATTTTGTCTGCCGACTGGGTTGTCAATCATCACGCAGCCGGTTAAGTTTAGTAATGTTCTGACAATGTGACTTATTGTTGGTTGACTTTTCTGCTCAGGGCCCATGAGAGCAGGGTGTTTGTCAGAAGTTTGAGCTCTCTGCTGGACGCAGCTGGGACGTCTGAAAATGATTTGTTTGGCTGAAATTGTCTCGAGGCTCCTGGACACAAAAGGTTATTTTGTCCTTCCAGCCAGCTGTCCATCTTAAATGAGTGCTCTCAAGTTTCTACCATAAACAACTCCCCTGTGGTTCAAAGACATTGTCTGTGTGTGTGTGTGTGTGTGTGTGTGTTTGTGTGCATTATATGGCCACATTTTTTATATACATATTAGAGATATGCTGATGACAATCTGTAGACAAACTATTTAAAACACAGTTTTGGAGATCAACTCAATGCAGTGGTCTGGTAAGCTATTACTTCAGAAACGACTAAACAAACCCCAAAAATGATTAGACACTTAAATAGATTTATTTTCATTTTATGATTTTTTAATGATTTACTGACAATTGAACGGCCAGATGTGTGAGGCTATTAACACAAACCTGCAGGTAAACACAGATAAATACTTATGAGAACATGCATTTTGTATTTAACAATTGAAATTCATTTTGATCACTTTGTTTTTAGAGTCTTCTTCTGTTTATCATTGTCAACAAAAACTGCAATAAATTCCCTTTGATCCAATATTGTAAAAAAAAAAAAAAAACTTCCAAGAGGGTTAACCCTTGTGTTGTCTTCACTTTCTGTATACACTACTTGTCCTAAGGGTCAAAAATGACCCGCCTTCACTAAACCCCTAAAATAAAACAGCTTGATTGCATTTTAAATCCCAAATCTATTTTGCATGAAGAAACATTCATCACAAACTTTGTGAATATCTAAGTTTTTCCTCTTCACAGTGCAGAAAGACTGTGTTTAATCAGTGGAATCCACTTCTCCCAGACCTCTCTTATGGCCGCAAGTTTGTCTGTCACACGCCTTGCAGGTCTTGACTCACGATTATCAAATCGTATCGTTTTTGATAAAGTATGAAAGACTTTCAGTGACATCATTGCATGGAAAATCGCCCTTCCACTCTCTGCATCCCAAAGACTAGATGCAGCCTCGCCTCGGGACCTATACACACCTGCTAAGAATAGCAGCCCGAGCAGGTCAATCTCATCCATCCATTTCCAGTTGTCTGGGGGTGCTGTCATCTGCAGCACCTCTATAGCCTCTGACTGCATTCCCCATTAGTAAACAATGCTTTCAGGAAATGTTTATTCTCTCTGATCTTGTTTGTATTATGTATGTGAACTTCAGCCAGGTGTGGGGTCGTGGAGGGGACATGCTGCATATTCGCGAGAAAGTTTTTGTTTTCCTTGAGTTCAATCAGTAGCACACGTAATCTCAATTTCTTGTGTGTGTGTGTGTGTGTGTGTGTGTGTGTGTGTGTGTGTGTGTGTGTGTTGTGGTGTGTTTTTTTATGGTTTCTGTAGTATGAAAATGATTTTATAACTACCGGGTCAAAAATGACCCCTAAGACAAGATGTGTACCCTGTTGGTGTACAGCTTTTATGGAAATATGAACAAAGGCAATGTTTAACTTTTTTTCATGTTGGGGTCATTCTAGGAAAAGTCATTGAATTTCAAGTTGAAAAAAGATCATTAAAGGGGTTTCCTATGCTGTTAAACATAGTGACGGGTCATTTTTGACCCCTAAGACGACACAAGGGTTTTAAAGGCACTATAGCGAATATATTGTCAAAGAAGACATAAACAGAGTGCTATACAAAAGCGACATGCAGACAATTCTTTTAAAAGGTGCAAAATCTGAGATCGTGGCCTTTCGATTGCCTCTCAACATGTCGACATCGAGCTAACGCAGCTAACAAAGGCTTGACAGAGCTAACCATGTTCACCTGAGGGGCAACCGGAGGGTGGGTGCTATGCTTCTGCAATGACGCTGTCAGCATTGTCAATATTGCAATATTGCGCCGCTTTTTCCGGCCACGGCATGTAGCTCCCCTACATGTCATTTTTGATATACATGAGAAATGCTTTGCTGGAGGGCCTGGTGCATCAATGCGCACAGCTTCTCTCTTCATGGGGAGATGCACTGACTCAGTGGGGTCACTGCAGGTATTTATTGAACTAAAAACAAAAACTGCTAAAATCAGAGAATGTCATTAAAACATTCCTCATTCATCATGTATTTTTTCACCCACCCACATATGTGTGCTCTGCCAATGCAGAGGCGTATAGTCCGACACGAGCCCGGTCTATACGGCACCAAATCCGGCCAGCGTGTTGGGGACTGCTGACTCTCACTCCTCCTATACCTAGTCACACAGATGATTGCAATCGGACGCAAAACAAAGAGGGAAACTGCACTCAGCTGCAAAACGTTATGGGTGCGTTTGCGCTGTAATATCATTAGCGCTACATTTTTCGGAACTTGAGACGAGGCGGATAGCGGATGCAAGTGATTCGCATTTCATGGTGCTATCGGCGGCTGCAGTTTATTCTTTGTGAATTTGCCACTGAACGTTTTGTGCGGTGCAAATACAGCCACAGAGGAGACGCTGCAGTCTGGCATTGGGGGCCAAACAACTGGAACATTTTGTCTGAGAGGGTTAAATCAGTTTGATCCTAAACATTCATCTCCACTCTGTCTTCGCCAGTTTGTCTAGTGTGCATAAGTATGTTAGATCCACTCAAGTTGCATAATTTTTGCAACCATTAACTTCAGTGCCCTTCATCCACTGACTTTAGCTCTTACTATCAGAGAATCTTGCCGATTAAGGGAGAGCAGAAAGAGCGAGAGAAGCACCGCTGAGTAAACAGCTGGAGTGTCATGTGTTTAATTTACCCTCCACTTAAGCTTATCCTCCTCCTCCTCCTCTCCTCGCGCTCTAACAGACCTGTTTAACCCCCTGCTCGGCCCGGACTGTGTGTTTGTGTGTCATTACTTACTCCAATTTTTGTGTCTGGCAGGTTAGCATGGTATCCTCACCTGTCCTGTACCTGTCATGGACTGAAGGGGGACATTTTTAACAGCTGGTGGCGAGATGAAAAGTCAGGGGTAAACAAAGAGCAATTCTGAGGGTTAATATTATTCAGGATATTTTTCTATCTCAATGAAACTTCCTGAATTAATACATTTTAACCAAGCAAGTCTTGGATACAAATACCATGAATGCCAATAAATAATCTCATAATTAAGTAATAATGTTCAAAAAGTCTTTTTTTTGCTGTTTTCATAAAAATGTTGGTGCAGAATTTTAGATTCAAGCTCCTTTGTTGTCCAAAAACTATTCAACACATCAGTGATCCACACTGTTGCACAGGGCGACACGTTCCTTCATCACCATGAACGCACACACTGTAGTTTATTTAGACTCAATACCACAGACATCGTCCTGCTGCCACAAATACTCACTAAAACACCAAATGTGGATTAATCCGCCGCTGAAAATAGTTCCCAACAAATACACTTTTTATTCTTTTTTGAGTAATGTTTGCTGAAAACTACAGTGTCCACCTATTTGTGGAAATTAAAGATTTATTTTTTTAAAATGAAGTTTTATATTCATGACCCAATTCAACAGCCAACACGACTCAGTTCTAAGAGAAACAGTGTATAAGAACTATACTATTGTTAAAGGTCATTCAAACCCATCTATCACTGAGCCTATCCACACCCAATACAAAACTTTTGACATACGCAGTATTATTTTCTTTCCGCAGCTGTGTCGATTACTGCACATTTTGGATGATGATAAAAACAAGCAATAGAATAATGACTCACGTGTAATAGAATTTCTCAGACATCAATGTTGTAATTCTGTTAATACCTTCATTCAACAGTATGATAATCGATTGATTCATTTGGTCTCCCAGGTTAGTGTCCTGTTTGACAAACTAAATAAAGATTACAATGACAACAAACATCAAGACAGCATCTGGGGTTGTAAAGCAGTCAAACTTACTTGTGATGGTGAGTAATAGCAATGTATATTCATCAACGGTTTGTATGATATCTTACAAAAAGTTACTAATTTTATGTGCACGTTCCAATGAAAGCCTGCAACGCGCGTCAATTTCCGCGGTACTTGCATATGGCCTTTTCACAATAAACTTCCGTTTTACGTGACAAAAACATCAACACTGACTTCTTGCTCCACATGGTGAACGAACAGATTGCTGTAAGATTGCTGTTTGTTGGACCCGTCCACCTCCCCAATGTGTGATTTAGCGGTCTTTGTACGTTCTCGTTGAAGCGTATGTGGATGACTTCAAAAACATTTTGTGTGTTATCAACGAATTATGTATCGTGGGTATTGCTACGAATGCTGGATGATACCAGCCTCGTGACCTAGGAAAGAGGATAACATACTTCATCGTGAAGGTAACGTAAAGAGAACCATGCCTTTCATGTGCGTTAGCTCACGTTACGCTATCGACATTATGCATGTCAGAAAATGACATATAGTCGTTATTAAAGGAGTATTATAAACCCTGACCATATAGGATGGTGGTACATTAATTATTCTTATTATCATCAACAATGAAAGCATATGAGCTCAGTGTCTTTCCTTGAGGAAAATCCACCGAGCCAGGTTGTCCATTATCAAAAAACACATATGAAAACCCTCAGCATTTGTACTCATTACAACACGTTTCTTTGGTGCCCCCCGTAAGAAATGCGACCACATCGTAACTTCTGTGCACAGTCTTGCACACTTGGATTAATGAGTGTGTAGAGTTGAGTGTGGGTTGATTATAGTAAAAACAACGATACAAAGATGAAAGTGTAAGATTTTCGGCACGGATTTCACAGAACGCAAATATCCGTGTTGGCCTTGGTGTGAAAAGGTTTGAAGGCCAAAAATCCTCAATGAAAAATCTGCATTGTTTGTTTTCATTTTGTCCTCGATGTGAAAAGGCCTTAATATAAAAGCAGCTTCAGCACAATAACACACATCGGTATCTTCTCAGTGAATCACTGCAGACAGACAGACAGAACATCTACCCATTTCAGTGATTGAGTTGTGTTGGAGCTGCTGAGCTGAAACAGCTGGCCGCCTTTTGGTTGATAGTCTGGGCACACGCACGCACGCACACACACACACACAGCTTCAGAATGTTCACCCTGACAGCACTAAGACAGCTTTTACAGAAGCTAAAACTGCAGCAGCACAATTATAAGTGAGAAACAACATTTTTAGAATGATTGACTGTAAAAAAAAAAAAGTTTGCTGAACTGACTTGACCTTGTGGATGTATTGCTATTAAAGAGATGACTGTCACTGTACTGCGTACTGCAACAGGAATACCCTGACGCTGCCACCCAACACACCCAGTAGTTGGCTTACACATTTGAGACTGCACAGAATGGCTCAAGTCTTCTTTATTCTTGAGCAAAATGACATCATTCCACTTTTCAATTTCATGTCTGAATGTTACAAAACAAACAACTGGTAAGAGGAAAGAAAGGAATAAACTGCCTCACACATCTTCCAGGGACAAATTAATGTTGACATTTTCATTTCTCAGTGTCTTAATTTGACACCTTTCCAGTGCAGTGCGCGTCCCAGCAGACTTCATTAATTCAATCTCTGTTTATCTCAAGTGTTTTGCATTATGATTCATTTATTTCCCCTTGTCACATTTTTCTTCCCACACAAGTTGTATTTAGGTGTTAAATGGAGCCATTAGTCATGTCAGCAAGATCTAAAAGCAGGCTTAGATCAAACCAGAGGCAGATTTTTACGTGTTGTTGTTGAAAATGTTCTATTTTTACTTTTGTCCCTTTGTTTTTCTTCAAGCTGTGACAGTCGCATTTGCCTGATGACAAAAATGGAAGAATATTTTACTTTGAAGCCCCTACAGGGAAATATGTAATTTGGAATATTCCAATTGGGCTTTACAAATACAATGTATTTATTTACTTATTTATTTATAGTTGGCTTTTACCACATCCCGAGTCTTTGGCCCAGACCGATTACGCTGTTCAGCCCAAACATACCCGAGCTTCATCAGGTGGTAATATTTTGTATCGTTTTGTGCAGACAGCAAACGTTCAGTGGACAATCTGAAAACTCAGCGAAGATGAAACGCACAACTTACTTTACAACAACACAGTCTCACAGCAGTTCGTGAAATAGTCACAAAATGCAATACACGGTAGGGGGACATGAATTCTCTGGGGGGGGGGGGGGGGGGGGGGGGGTTACGCAAGGTTAAGGCAACAAAAGTACTTAGTTGGGTTTCGCAAAAACAACATACTGGTTGGGCTTATAACTAATGATAACTACATCCAGTTAGGTTTAGGCAACAAAACGAACTTTGCCATACACGGTGCATCCAACGGTCTCCAAGTCCTAAGCTTGTTGAATTGTAATAATTTAGGTCAGGCAAATATTTTACTTGTCTAAATACCATCTAAATTAATGACAGTATCATCAACATCAGATGTACTTTGAGTTTAGTTAAGATGTTTATCAGCTGGTACAAATAGGCAAATACTGTCTCCTGTTTGCTGTTACTGTAATGGTGTGTTCACACCAAGCATGAAGCGAATTTTTCACTTGGTGCGATTACATACAAATTTAATGCAAAGACCGGAAAAATAGACGCACATTTGCGACGGGCAAGAATGATGTCATCGGTCTTGAAGTTAGCATGCTGGGTGCCAGAAATCTCCTAAGATTTAGAAAACAATGCTACTCGGTTAAGTTTTGGAAAAGATCGTGGTTTGGGTTAAATAAACCCTTTCTAGCAGAAAACCCTGAAGACTATCCTCTCCCATGTGTAGAAAATATCGCAACCGGGAAGGTCAGAGGATGTCATTTTGCGTAATAATTAGCCATGCGCTTTTGTATTTTGCAGGGAAACTGTAGATGTCGGGGCAAAGGGCCTTCTGTATCAATGGGCGTTCATTTTCGGGTCAACGGGCTGTTGGATAAATGGGCATTTGGTCCAATGGGACATTTTTATTAGGGTTTCCGAATAATAGGCCGTCGGAACAATGGCGTGGCACCACTAAAAGAACGTTAAATGATTCCATCGATGTGAAAATGTGTCAGTGAGATACATTGATTGTGAAAAAGAAGGGCCATCACACTGATGATGGTCACTAATTAAGGCTTCAATGGCGGAATAAGTCTTTTACTGGCTCATTGCTGATGGATTCAAAAAGACAGAAGCCAGCATTCACACATACTGATCCTACCAATGAACCATGGGGAGGTGGACTATTCTCTGAGAGAAGTTTGAGATGTTTCTGTTTTCAGATTTTTGGAATAAAAAAAAAAGTCAGTTGTGACCCAGTTTCATGGTGAGAAAAGTCTAAACTGATCTCAGGCTGCTGTTCCCCAACAAGAAGCCAACCAGAAATGTTTTTACAATCACCTTTCAATCCTGAAGGTGTTTGGCTTTAAAGACAGATTTTGGGGCATTTTTCAGCATCACTTTAACAAATATTAACAGTCAGAGGGGCTGGATAGCACTCCTTATAAAATAAAAGGCACCCTAAATGTCAGACCCTGAGTGAGATGAAGGAAGACTCCCAGCAAATTGTTGTTAGGGGGAAAATCTCATCAGAGGACTCTGAAATCTCCTCAATTACCAACTGCAGCCCTCATTAGCACATAATATGCCCAATCATTCAATTCCGGTTTGTCTGATCATGAAACGAGCAACCTGCCCCATTTGTGTGTCGGATCTGCTTTGTCGGAACGAGCAGAGGTGGAGGGCTCGGGCTCACACTGTGTTTGCTTGGCTTTGTCTCTCAGATGTGAATGTGTTTGATTCAGGGGTTCAGAGGGGAAGCATTGTAAGATGATGTGAAGCTCCACCCTGTGTCGCAACCCCTCAGATCAAGCGTGGCTCGCTGGGGATATCAGCCTCACTGACAGCTCCAGAGCTTGAGTCTTTGAAGGACAGGGCTCATTTGTTGGGATTTGTGAACTTGTTACTTGTATCCGAGCCCTGAGGAACAAAGTATAAAACAGAGCTGCTACAGGAAAAAAAGAAATGAAGGAAAAACATGGATGGAGTTAAACAAACTTCAATAATATTCAAGGATAATTTGTTGTCATTATGAAACACAGGGATGCACAACAAAATGCAGTTGTAGTGCTTTTTCAACACAACAAACGCATGACAAACACAACAACTGGAGTGCATTTTCTGAATTTGCATTACAACAGTGGAGGGCCGTCAGGGCCTGCAAGGCCTTCTCTGCTGGCCTAAACAGAATCACAAAGCTATATCTATTTTATAATTTAATAATATTTCTTAAATACACTACATGTATTATAATTTATAAAAATATTTTTCCCATTATCTTATTTTCTCATTGCACAGCTACTGTCTTCCTCAGTTGCTCTGCTTCCAGTGCAGCTTGTTTTAAGTAGAGCTTTTATCCAATCAGATTCCACCTCTGTGTCTCTAGGTAAGAAGAGAGGCAGAGGCCTGCAGAGTCTCACCTGCAGCCAGTGCAGATTAAAGTAAATGGGGACGATATTGTTCATTGTCATAGTCTTCAACCAATCAGATCTTTAGTTTGACATGTGGGCGTATTCTTTGACTATCAGAGCCTGCGAGCCGGCCTATAATGACGTCAGCATTACATGCCGCTCAGTGTCCATGTGCAGCTCTGCCGCGAGGTGCAGAGCGCACTGTGATTGGTCAGTGGGGGAGCACGTGACTATCGTGAAACGAAACTTAACAGCAGAGGCTGTCGGGTAGTGAATTACATCACGTGATGCAGCTCAGCCAATCAAATATGGGCATTCTGACCCGAGTAAGATGTACACACACCATGACACAGGAGACTGAGACGAGGAAAGACATTGCAGAGCAGTACAGTCAACATTCAAGTTGTGAAAGTAAAATCCTATGATAATCTCTTTGGGTCGCAGCTTGTCATTAAGGAATGACTGTGGATCCCACAGCCAGACCAGCTGAGAACATTATATTTTCCTGAATTTAGGCTTTTGCATTTTCTAAATGCTCTAGCATTATTCAAACGACTCGTACCGAACGGTTTAAGACGAAGACGTATATAGTTACAGCCTTAAAAATGAAATATAACTGTGGTGCCATAATGTGGTTATAAGGTGGTATTTCAGCTGCAGGACAGCAGTGAAGGCACAGCTATAAAATGCACAGCCCGCCACTGCATTACAAGGAATGTAAACAGCAGCAACATACCTCAAATCCATTGCCATTATTGTTGTTCATATATATATACACTTTTAGATATATATATTCATATTTATAGTATACATAGTAGTTAAATGTGTATGCTTACCTCCGTTTTACTTTGTTGTCCTTGTTTTAATTTTAAATTTTTCTTGTTTATTTGTATATTCTATGTATGTACGTTGACAGCAACATGAAAACACCGGTCAAATTCCTTGTATGTGTACACATACATGGCCAATAAAGCTGATTCTGATTCTGATAACATGGCCGATATATTCACATTAAAAATTCAACATGAGGAAAAAAACATTGTCATCAACTTTGACTGTGTGTTGAGCAGCAAGCATCATGATGTGAACAGAGTCCACCTCCTCTCGTCCCACCGGAGTCCTTGTTCTCTGTCCTGCTGCGTCAAGTTCAGCTTGATCCTGGATGAACGATGGATCCAGGTCTCTGTGAGGATGTGGGCTCAACAGTCACCGACCTCGCACTGCTTTCATCCATCTTATTTCCCTGCGACTGAACATCAGACAGCCAGGAGCATGCTGGGTAATGGAGTAGCGTCAGGTCCTAGCTGGGTTAGCTTAGCTTCCATCTCGGCTCTCCTCCCTGGGGCAGTTTGGTGGCATTTGGTCCAGCAGGTCTGGTTGGTCAGTCGGCCATGGGCAGTGATCGTCTCAAAGTCCGCTGCACTTAATCCCAACGCTTCCTCTTCAGAAGATGACAAATATATTCTGTCATATGCCATTAGTGACAAACACAAATAAAGACAAAAATGTAGCGAAATTTATGAGAGCCACAAGCTATGTGCCGTCATTGTGTATGTACCTATGTTACAGTATGTATGTTACAGGGTATGGAGAAGGAGTTGTAAACAACTTGGTTAAGAAGACAAAAAGTGAATAAACATGTCTGTATGTCTTTGTGTGTGCGCACCACCTTGTGGTCTTCCAAAACTTTGAAAAAGAAGGAAAGGGAAGAAAGTGCATTCATCTGTAGCTGTGACTAATGTTTATTTTATAAGTCACTGTGGCTTCCATGAGCACAGATAAGCTGTGTTGCTCAGGTGAGCAAAGGGGTGTTATGGTTGTTCTACATTTGAATTTTAGGTATTTAGCTGATGCTGTTATCCAGAGCGACTTACAGCGAGTGCAACAGGAGGATGAGCTTCAAGTAGCTCATTTGAATTTCACATTTGAGGTATTTTGACTATTCTCTTATCCGATGCGACTTACAGTGTTTACCGTCAGCACGGCAGTACATAATCATTAGTTACTAAGACAGATGAGAAGGGAAAGAGTTTAAGAGAGAGCTGGAATGGATTCTAACAACTGTGCAATTGATGGCATTTATTCAAACACTTGTTTGGTCTTCCTTTTTGGACCATCATGAGTCGAACAGTAGAGTGTCCTGTTCCTGGATCAGTTTCTGAGAGAGAAATGCTTTTGATTACGGTGCATTTTAACAGGTAGATAAGATCACATTTCCCATTTTGTACATCCTCAATTCCTTTCCTCCTCTCCTTGCGTCTTAGTCCCTCCCACCTGACATGCGAGCAGAGGAGGCAAGGAGAGCGATGTTGAGGAAATGGGCATGTAACACAATGAGACATCCTTGGCTCGGAGCTGTCACTTGGAGCAGAAGTTATTAAATATGACATAGATATGTCACAGAGACAGCTGCTGTCTATTGTTTTTGTATACCCCTGTATTTTATGATATCTGTTAGATGAGCATATCAGTGCTCAGGACAACTTATATATTTACTATTAATTCAATTCACAACGTGGCATAATGTGACAAGAATGTGACAAGAATTATATACACACAAACACACTCCCGTCTATCTATGAAATGAAATACAGCCAATGTGTGTCATAAACAGAATGTTTATAAATGTAATATTTGACTTTATTTAGCGGCTGTTTGCAGTTGTAAACATCATGTCATGATCAGAGCAGTGGAATTGGATGTACACGATAAAAGCTTATCTAATATCAAGGTGAAATGTCATTAAGGAATGCAGTTGGAGAACGGTAAGAGGGCAGAAAGTTTGATTCAATTTATGAATACAGAAGGAACAGTTCCATTGTAGAGTCCTGCCATGGTTCCAGATTATTCCGGCTGTGTGTCAAGGCCTCTTTTATTCCTCACCGGTGTCGAAAAGACTTCAGTAGTCGTGGTCTTGGGTTTGGTTAAATCTGTTTCCTGTCTTAGTATGAAGTTCATTGCCTCTTATGCCCTGTGTTTGTTTGACTTCCTCCTTTTTTCTGTGGATCACCTGTGTTGTATTAATCTCATTAGCCTTGCTCTGCTCCCTTTGTTTCTACCATTCACCTGTAACCTTCTCTTTTGCATGGCGTTTTGTTTTTTTGTGGCCTGACTGTTTTTATGTATTTATTGCTTTATTTTAATATTTTATCATTCAACGGCACAATCTGTCTGCTTTGTCTGCATTTGGGTCTTTCCCCTGCTGCCTGCTCTACAAAACTGTGACAGTATGAACCCACTAATTATGGAACCCACCACATTTATTTGAGTTATCCTGTGAAATGGATATGCAGCCGGATAACGGGCAGTTTGACACATCACTGTAAGGAGGTAAACGGCACCAGAACTAGAACCAGGTAACAGACCCACACAATCAAGTATTGGGCTGACTGACGGCTGGAATAGGGAACAGAGCCATAGGTGTTGCACTCTGGTTAGCTTTTCCAGGGAGTTGACACGCGTGACAGATTTAGATATACGAGGGCAATATCTTTTTTTCAACTGCGACCAAAAGAAATGCAGTAGCACTGGGCCATTGTTCTTCCTCATCACCCATTGTCCTGAATCATCATGAGCCAATCACAGCACAGACTCCATAAATTTGCTATAATTTGCTACAATTTGAATAATGGGGTCTCTAATGAAACAGTGATGGTGAGGTGCCCATTACCTGACCAGCAGGACAATGTGCATAAAAATACCCCGAGAGCTTTCACCTTCTCCCCCGGGAAGCACCTGCTTGAACAAACCTCTTCGAGAAGGTATCAGCTCGCGGTTCACTCCTCAGTTCTTCCCTGCGAAACAGAGAGGTACATCCCACAGGGGAACCGCACACAACTCTGATGCGTCATACTTTTTGCAGAACAGACACAGTGTCAAGATTGGCAAGCATCCAGGAGCGTACTACCGCACATTCATTTACACTAACACTAACGCCTGGACGAAGGAATCAAAGGCAGTGGTGTCCCGCAGTATCTTAACCTTGCATCCCGCCAGAGAGACCAAACCGTGTAAACCGTGAATCTTTTAAGGGTGCTGAAACAAAGAATACTATGAAACAGAACTTGTCTTTGTGAGATTTATTCTCTGCGCAGAGAAGATTCAATTATCGTACAGAGTGCTGGTCTCTGCAGGAGAAAGAACAACTCATTAAGAGATAAGTTGGATATTTAAGCACACATACAAACAGGGGGGGTTGAGGGTACCTCCTCTTTTACACCGAGGTTACATCGAGGTTAGACCGTTAAACATTGGTCAGAAAGGGCAAGAGGAGGTCAGAAGGAGGGGGGTAATCTTACCTAATCTTACACCTGCAGAAGTGTCTGATACACTTCCTTTGCAAAACAGGAAGGTACTTTAAACAGACAAGTGGCTAGTGCTTTGACAAAGGTCACCGCACGCTCCGCTTCTTGGAAATAAAGGGTCTGAACACCGAAACTGTCAAGTAGTATCACAAAACTATAAAACCTGATGAACATTTAATAAGTATAAACATTTAATTAGTATAGTGGACATTTTTCCCATTCACCAAGGAAAAATTGTATCCTGCATCATATCTCTCGCCATGTTTACCGCAGACATAGACTGGGCATAGACACAGCTGGACAAGAGCTTTTTGCCTGTATTGCAGCCCTAATAAACGTTCCAATGCCATTTTTTATAACAAAAGTTACAGACCTTATCGGAACTTCACATACTCCTCTCAGATCTATCTGCATGGAGTGAAGACTACACACCTTCATCTCCCCTAAAACGAGCATTGCAAGTGAGTAATTCCCCAAAGTGATGCCTGTGAGTCATCTGCCAAAGCAGCTGCTTCAGACGCAATTTAACTTTATTTTTAACTTTATCACTGATGTACATGGCAATACTTTCAGGTAAGTCATTTCTAAACTGCGCCAAGACCATCAAGTCACACAGCCCCTCAAAAACTCTCCACCTCTATCTCAATGTGTGGTCGCCCACCAGAGCGGTACAGTTCTTTGGTCCTGCCTCCTTCGCGGACTTCTGGCCCATCCTCCAGAGGCACTCCGCCCATCTGGTTATCCAGGACGGCAGCCTCAGATCTCCCAGTCCAGCCCCCTGGCCACTCACCACCTCCTCGCTCCCCGAGATGCAGTTTTGGCATTGGGACATCCTTCAAGGTGGAACCTAAGCGATGGTCAACATTCTTCACCAGCTATATTCTCTAACTGTTGTCTGTCAGCTGTTTGCAGGTAGCAAATGGAGGTGTTGGAAACAGCTGCCTACAGCTGCTGGGAAAACTATTAGCAAAGAGGCCCAACAGCTCTGCAGAGCTGCAGAGTTGGTAATACTTCTCCCAAGCACTCATTTGATTCATTGTTATGACAATCAAAACAGAATGCAACTTTAATTTCTGCTGCTATGTATGTTATATAATTTCAAGCATTACACATATTAATATTACATTAGGAATAACTGTCACTTTCAATTTGGAGAGTATTTCTGCTTTACTTTTGAGAGGCTGTGTGATGATAAATACTATTTCCTACAGACTATTTATTCCTCAGTAGCTGTGATGATTGAGAGCGATGTCTCTGTAATCTCACGATTAATAAACTTTAACATTTAGTATTTTCCTAATTGAGCATTTAGTGTTTATTTTCATTGCCAGGGAAAAGAGAGAGCTTTGAATATCCCAGTGCAGATGAAGATCTGAATGTTTATTTTATTAGTTGCTGTTGTTGACGTCTCGCCCTCTCTGCAGACTTATACATTATCAATCAGAGTACCAGAGTCAGCTCAAGTGAGGAAAGATCTCTTTCAGCCTTGCATTCATCTAGCTGAAATGTGCTTACTGAAAAACTACAAAACTGATCCATGTAGAATCACATTTTCCAAATGTGATCATTTACACAGACGTGAGTTGAGCATAAATGTGATCGATGAGATGGAGGATATTTAAATCTCAGCTGCCGACTTGGGTCAATACTGCAGAACAAATATCTAACGTAAACTAGATAAAAACCGTGTTTCTCATGCCTGCAGAATCAGTAGGTTTTCTTCCAGCGGAGCAGTTGTTTTTGTCAAGTTGATAGTGGGTAAGATCTGATCTGTGCCCACATTAGGACTCTGAGATTCAGTTACAACAAGATAAGAAGAAGAAAAGGTGCCAGGCGGCCCACAGACCAGCGTTCCCCCTGAGATGTGCACACATCGGATCCAGCCTCAGTCTCACTCTCACAGCTGGACGCTGTGTCCTTTTCTTCTATGGATACTGTGGTTGTTTTGGGGCTATTTCAAGTGAAGAAATACCGTATGCTATACTCTAATATTGTCAGTTACGTTTGCTCCTGTGTCGCAGTTGACGGAGGTGACGGCATGGCGCAGATGAAACCTGAAACACAACAGAATAAGGCATCAAGAGTTTTTTGTGATTATTTGTCATTAATGTTGACTGCACAATGTGACGGCTTTAGAATAAAGACACCATCGGCGTTTAGATTGGTTTCTTCTGTGCAATTCAGTCTGCAACTGGTTACGGTTTCTTGAGAAAATAAAGGCTTGATTTACGGCACAGAAAGTAGTGCGTCCACCAAAAGATGAGGAGGATAGCGCTTTTGTGTACCCCGGTAGCCATCGGTTGTCATCCCGAGTTACCAGAGTATTATTGCAAGTTCTTTGCAGGTACCAGTAGTAGCAGAAATAGTGAATGGTGGAACAACCGAAGTAACTGTGGAAAACTAATGCAACACTTCTCCAATGAAAATAGCTTTTCTTTTTTAACCAGCGATAAGTTATTTCCACTGTTTCCCCCTTAACTCCCCATGCTAATGTGTATGCTTTTAACTAAAGGGAGAAAACACTGATTATTTCCATGCTCAGGGGCAAAATGAAAATCCATTTCCCTCAATTTTCTAGCTGTAGAAATCTTGGAAGTAGATGTCTCAAAACCACAAAAAAAAGAGACTAGTGAGATCATCCTTTAATTAGGCTTGAGTTCGTGCAGACACACGGTACAGAGACAGTAAGATCAGTAAGAGTAATCCATGTTGTGTTTCTCACACACACACACACACACACACACACACACACACACACACACACACACCCCTCCAGGGAAATGCCAATGAGTGTATCCCGGTTGTTGACATCTGAACCCAATCAATAATGCTGACAGACCACAAATCATTGTACAAATGTGTTTGCCTGTTAGCCAGGTGATATTGAAAATCTGACACTTTTCTCTTGGCTGTGCTGTTATGTTTTAACACAATCCCTTCCTCTGTGGTTCAAATGTTTACACATTGATGAATTAACATTTACGTCTATTGATTGTCAGACTTCTCCACCGTTGCCTGCGTTCTGCATCCATTAAATGTAGCTGGAAGAGAAAGGAGAGAAAGAGGCACTCACCAGAAGCCTGGGTGTTTTTTGCAACAACCTATTCAGCGAAGCGTTCTCATGGATAAAGCTCTTCCCAAGTTGTTTGGCAGCAACACTCAACTGTTACAGTGTGGGGCGTCTCATTTCACAGGGATGTTGTTAAAAGTAAGATATGAGAGAGCACTAGGCAATCTGTAGAGAATGGTGGACATTTATTGAAGCAAATATGACATTGTTTCACATCAGTATGCTGCCTCTCACAGCATAACATTTGTCTGAGAATGCAGCCTAATTGTAGGGAAAAACATACACCTCCATTGCCATAGTGAAGCAGCTGTACTACCAACAGCAGGAGGATTTCATGAGGGTTTCCTAACAAACCTCTTGAGTTTATTCTGGTAACGTTCACCTGGAACTGATGAGAATGAATCCAGCCTGACATAATTGTTGATCTTCCTGAGCCAGAAGAACTAAACCTTTATTTACTTTTTTTTTTATAGAGGATGTAATCTCAGCTGCGGCACATCATGTTAGTGTAAGACGTGACCTTCTGTCAGTCACATGACCCTCACCTTGCATGTCACGGCCCTATAGACTTTGCTCACATTTTGACTCCTTGATAGCGTCAACATGTTCACTGCTGACAGCACACACATTCCAAAACATCCCCATATCACAAGGTATTAGGTCTTGAAAAACTCAGAGGGAATATGAATAAGTCAAAATATCCTGTGTATTAGTTATTGGAGAAGTTGCACAGTGCAGTTTTAACTCCTCTCGTCTCTTTATTCTCCCCCATCCATTCCTCCCCCTCCTCCTCCTCCTCCTCCCCCTCCTCCTCGTGCTTGGCCTCTTCATAAACTTCTCCCCGGTTGACTCCTGAAGAGGCAGAACAACAGGAACAGCACTCACTAGTTGGCCGCGAACACAGTCAAGTGTGGAAATGAGATTAAGCTTTCTGAGGGGGCGGATAAGGAGCGCCGCTTCCGAGTCAGCTTTTTTGTCTTTTTCATTTTTTTGTTTTGTTTCTGCATTGAAAAGGCACTTCCTCGCTGACAACACCCCTCCTCACAGAGGAGGCTTACCGGCCGCCGACGCCTCCCAAAGCCGAGGCGCTCCGAACAGGGAGATGTGCCGCCTGTAACTGTGAATTGGGTTGTCTTGTTTTTTAGTGTGCAGATGTAGAAAAAGAAGGCTGGAAGGATGAGTGTGTGTGTGGTGAGTGCAAAGATGCATGCTTGGGTGTTTTTGTGTTTATGTAACGAGGAAGAAAAGGGTTAATTATGCTTATTTAAGGGGAGTAGAAGTGTGTTTTTATGAATGCGTCTTCTGTGAATTCAGGGTCACCTTGAGGCCAGAGACGAGAGGACAATGTTATAAAAGGTTCACCCGTGTAAAACTGAGTTTTTTTTATTTGAAATTTTAACTTCAATTCAAATTCCCTTCAAAGCAGATCCCCATTCCCTGCAGCGTCCGTTCCTCTGCCATAGAACAGTCCGCAGGTTTCTGTTCCAACCAAGTGTTGCAGCAGCCGACTTTGCTAATTAGCAGCGTCCCTCTTTGATTGAAGATAATTAGTGAAATCAGCTGCTGCTGCTGGGTTTGGTTTGCGTGAAACTCCGCAAACAGAGAGCAGGAGCTAAAACTCTGAACTCACACACGCAAACTGTTCAGCTCCAATCAAACTCTGGAACATTTAGTTTGTCATTCGGCTGTTTTTTTAGTCAGGTGACAACAGCGGCCGTCAAAATCAGTTGTGTGCCAAATGACTGAGGCACTCTTCCAGGAGAAGTGTGGTGAGCTTCATAAGGAGAGAGGACATGACAGTACGCCAAACTAACTACAAGAAACAGCGTTAACACATGAAGTGTGAAACTTCAAAGGCTTCAGAAATGTGGTGAAAGTATAGTAATGACCTTAGTTTGCACAGTTTCCAAAATAGTTTTATCTTTCGTTCGAGGGATCTTGGCAATTAAAGAGTTTTGTCTGCTTTATGTTTTTCAAAATAGCTTTTCAATAGCCCTCATTCACTTCCCTTCGCCACTCCTGTATTTAAGGTGCCTCTGTGTAAGTAGCCAACACACTTGTATACGGCCTTTGTAGTCTCCCGACCACTCAAAGTGCTTTTACAGTACACGTCATCTTTCACCCATTCACACCCATTCATTCACTGATGGCAGGGGCTACCATGCAAGGTGCCACCTCCCCATCAGGACTAACTAACATTCACGAAACGTTCACACGCCGTAAGCTTATGGGAGCAATTTGTGGTGAGGTGTCTTGCCCAAGGACACATCAACATGGACTGCAGGAGCGCCTGTGTCGAGTTGTCAATGTGTCGGGACAGCGTGCCAAAATATGCTCATTACACGCATAGTGTCCTTTCAAGATAAACCTTCGCCTTCACAGGAAGTTAGGTTAAGGCAGCACAACCGCAGCACAACCACTTCGTTAGGTTAAGGAACAGAGTATGGGGAACATAAACTTGGTGTACTGGCTTCAAACTTTACTACTGTGTGACTGACAGCTCACGTGACTAATGACAAGATGTTAAAGTTCACTCTTTGTTTCCCCCGAGTGAAACTAAGTCCTGTGTTTGTTTGACCCATTCACTAACTCTGACTCACTCTGTACTTCGTCTCGTGCTCTTGCCGTCCCACTAATGCTGCCGGATGGTTTGCATTGGAGTTAATTGAAAGCCCGGTGCGATGCTTACAGTCGCTTAAGGGGGGCTGTGTGCGAATGTGTGTCGATCTCTGATGCCAAAGGGCACCGACCAAGTGGTGGTAACTGATGAGTTGGGGACTGAGAATGGGTTGAAGTAGCAACAAGGAAGTGTTAAGGAAAATAGTCGCTTGTAGCCGCAATGACAAATTACCAACTTCTTCTTCGGGGTATATATACCCGGGCACGGTTTGGAAGGATAGATAAGATGTTTTACATAACTTCCCATAAACATTCAAAAAGAAAACACCTTTATGAGGATGACATAAGCATTTCCCATGCTGCACTGAATCTTACTTCCTGTTACCATGCTGTGCCAGTATCTGCTCATCAGCTGCCCCTTTGTCACTTTCTGCACCGCTGTCACTTTAACAAACTACAGAACCTTCACTTCAGTTAGTGACTCATCGCGCGGGGGGGCAGAGGAGGAGCTCTATATGTCTAAATCCAAGGCTCGGCTTTGAGTTTCACAAGTGAATAAAAAAGCCTTCAGAAGATAAAACACCTTTTGTATTTGCCTGATATAACACAAGATAAAACATTCCCTTTCATTTCTCTGTCTATTTTTACTCCTTTTATACTGCAATACGTTGCTTCGAGCACATTGTCGAGATGTGTGTGTGCTGCGTGTGTGAGTGTGTGAGTACTGGTGTCTGTGTTTCCTTAATAAGGTTAAATGATGCCGTTAAATAGGGGGTCGTTCTTGATAAACACACACGGGGTTAAATGCAGGTCAGAATGATGCTCAGCACCTTTGACTGATTTTAAACACATGGACTCAAAGTCAGTTCATTTTTCACAGTCTGTAGTTTAGAACATTGCCTTCTGAAGCATCTGTGGATTCTTTTTGTCCCAATAGTGAAATATGAACCGTGCAGGATGACCACTCACTAAAACACTGACTCCACTGTCATAAGGGGCCAAAAAGATGCAGGCTGTTACTGTATGTGAGGCACCTCGAAGCACTGTGTGATGTTGTCCTGTTCATGGTTGTAATGGGACGATTTCTCCCACGGTGGAAGAGATAAAAAGAAGACTCTGCTACTTTATAAAGGTGCTAGAAGCGAAATTGAGAGCATATCTATTGCCTCCACACGGCTCTCAACATGGCGACGGCTTGTGGCTCGCAGCTAACTGTGCTAGCAAGGCTAACTAGCACGGTTAGCCTTGTGTTAGTGCAAACAACAGCAACAGATATATTAATGTTCTGAATATTCTATAGAGAACATTTAAGGGAGCTGTATTTAACATTCACGATGTTGGCTCCGGTTGCAAAAAGAAAGTCTCAGCTTGTATAGAAGTCTATGAGAAAATTACTCTCTCTTGATTTATTACCTCAGTAAACATTGTAAACATGAGTTTATGGTCTCAATCTCTAGTTTCAAGTCTTCTTCAGTACAGCATGATGTTCATTTAGTAAATGATGGTCCATTTAGAGTCAAACAGACCATCAAGCAGGCTTACTGTATTTGTGCCGCTACCAGAGACGTATACGCCGTCTCTGCTTCTCTCACTTTCTTTTATCGGTTGCAAAAATGCCGACGGCGAAATGGCCAAACTCGAGGCTTCGTAACGGCAGCCCACAAACCAATTGTTGACTTCAAGATGACTACATCCACTTCTTATATGCAGAATATGTTTGCACTGTTAATGCTGTTAGCACCGTTAGCTATGAGCCGCTGGCTCTACGTCGACATGTTGAATTAAAATTCTCCCATTTGGGGATCTTGCACCTTTTTAAGAATATACTCATTACTACATTATTATTAAATGGTGTTGAGTAGCGGCATGAAAGAGCTGTGGCTGAGGGGAGGCATACAAATGCTTGCAGAGGAAATTTATAGAGTATGATGCTGGTGTTGAACCCGAGTTAAAATAACCTCATTAGCTGTAACCAGACTGAACGTCCTGCTTTTTCCGTGAATGTATGCCGAATCACTGTCTTATCGGAGTTATTGCATTTAATCAGTTTCCAACTTGTAAGTGTTCACATCATTATCGAGAACAATGAGATAAGAAACAAGTAGAATATATATTTCTTGATCTGGTGCTAATCTGTAGAAAGGCTCAGTCATAGAGGCATGATGTGTGACTCACTCTGTGTGTGTGTGTGTGTGTGTGTGTGGGAGGGGGGGTATCTACCGGCTGGGGGATGATCTCAATCCCTCCTGGCTCCCTGCGCTCGTCTTTGCTCAGCAGCAGAAGAAGTGACTCAGCCGACAACAGAACATTTGAGAGCAGGTCAGGAAGAACTCCGCAGCCCCCCTCAGCTTGACAAAAGACTCCCTCCTCAGTCGCAACACACAAAGTCTCGCTGCTTCGCAAACACATCAAAGTAGCGCAGGACAGAGATGAGTGCTGCAGAATGTACGCGTGTTCTGTCGAGAGCATCACAATGGCTTTAAAGGCTTTGGACTGTGCACTCTCTCTATCGTTTCAACCTGATCTCTGCTGCACACGTGGCCGCTCGTCTGCAGTCAGCGACGTCTTCATCACTCTTTCATCTCCTCCTGCACTCATCTGATTCCCTCTGTCCTCTTTGGGTTGCTTACAATGTCAGTGATGTAAGACTTCACAGCTACAAAATACAACTTCTGATCTTCAGTCAGCTACGTTCCTCCTCCAGTTCTTACAACTCTTGTCACTTATCTTCATGCGGCGTCTCTGTGAGATGATTTGGCGCCGTTTGCGCGCTCTGCAAATAAACAACACTGAAAATTGTCCGGCAACTGAGCTGTGCAGCGATACGCACAAATAAAACAAAACATAGATAATTAAAGTAAAAGTGAGTTTAAAAATATGATTTTAATGGGGCTTGTTTAATCTCTTCTGACAGGTCATTTCAAAAGTGGTGCGATGATGGCGGCGGCTGAGTCTCCTCGAGTCACGGGATCGATTAAGATGATGCTGGAGGATCTCAGGTTGGCATCAGTATATAGACAACACACACAAATGGTGATTGAGCCTGTGGCCTACTGATTAAAGTTCTGTAATATCTAAGCAGTATTACAAACAGGTTGTCTGTGGGAACATTCTCAGAGTAAATGCTGTATTAGGCCCCGATCACACCGAGGCCACCAAAACCATTGTTTTACTCTGGTACATCTTTTTGCCGTGTGTTTTTTGTTGCGGTGTTTGGACACGCATAAAAAGTTTAAATTATTTAGTTAACACTCAAACACAAATTCTAAATCAACCCGAACTGAAATTGATTGCAAGTTTAAAGTTGCAATCTTATAGATTTCGGTCCATCCATGGTTACCATGGCAACAGCAAGTGCAGTTCAGTCAGTCAGAAATTGAACAAACTAGCTGTAACAAAGAAGTTAGTCAATACTAATTCAGATTTCATTGTGCAACTTCTGTTCTCCTAACTTCTCTGTTATTCTCCCTTATTTCCAAGCCTCCTCCATTTACATAACACCAGCTTTCCTCGTTCCCCTTTTCTTCTATGCTTTTACTTCTCGTGTCTGCTCTTTATTTTTTCCCCTTTGTTTTTCTCCACTGATCTCCTCCCCCCCCCCCCCTCTCCCCCTTTTACCTGTAAAACGAACATGAATATTTCAGAGATGAAGAGCGCTTAAGCCTCTCTGATGACTCCTGTGTGTGAAAACGTGCATGTGTGACTCAGATCATAATGTGACTGTGTGTGTGTGTGTGTGTGTGTGAGAGAGAGACTGGTCTCATCTCCCATGATGCCACTTGCTGCGTCACACGAGTATTCATCACAAGAAAATGCAAAAGCTGCTGGCAGCTGTGGAATGAAGAGAGAGGAAGGAAGGAGGAGCGGAAAGAAAAAAGGAGAGAAGATGAGCAGACAGAGTACTAATTACAAACTGTTAGCGTGAACATGGCAACTTTACTTGATGAACAGCGCAATGTCAACATTTTCCTAACTAAGTCCAGCCTCAGAGCTACTGGCGTGGCTGTTTTTTCTTTGGTTTTTTCTCTTTAAATATTTAATGAGAGCAGCGGTTGATTTGAGCAAGTCTTGAATGTCAATGCCATTACTTCCTCTTCGTTGCCTCCATGTCTGCGCTGTGCCTTTAGAAATGGCTCCATATGGGGTGAATAACCTACATGATGCTTTTAATACTTCATGTAGTTGTAATGTTAAAACATTCCGCTGGGTACCTTTTTGATAGCCGGCCCCTCATCTTATGTGCGTTCTGAAGCAGCAATTTGGAATAATATGGTCTCAAATCCCAGAATGCCGTTCACCTTGGCACGCTAATGTTTGATACACGGGCCTAAAACCAAGAGATACGACTGTACAGAAAGTGTATAAACAATAGGTATAAAGAGGAAATAAAATGAGGAAAGGAAGGAATTAAAAGGAAGCAAGCAGAGAAAGGGGAGACATATTGAGGAAGTGAAGAGGAAGTGAAGAGAAGGATCGACATGTGGAGGGAAAAAAAATGTATTGGAAGGGGAAAAGTAACAGATTGATTGTTCTTCAAAAACAGAAGGACTGGAAGGATGTGTGCATCTTCAGTTCCCACACAGCAGCCTAATTTTAGAGTCGTGATTAACGAGCGTGAGGAAATCTGAATGTAAATAGTTTGAGAAGCGAGCAGATGGAAGATTTTGTGCGATTGTGAGAATATTGCACACAATTTTCACTTCTCTCATTGTGATCTAACGAGACTCAAGAGGTACGAGCTGAGACGAAGCGTTCTTTCAAGAAAACCTGCATAATAGATGAAGGATGATTCTCTGCTTCATTCAGACATCAAAATACACTTATTTTACAGCTGATTGTACAAACCACACCGTCTATAAGAAGTGGACATAGTCGTCGTTGGTTTGTATACTGCGGTTTTGAAGCGTCGAGTTCTACATTTTGGCCGTCATCTTACATTTTGGAACCAGTGAATGGAAGTGACCATATATATTTGGACTGCCGAGGTGAGACGCCATGTACGGCTCTGGTAGTGACCTGTCAATCACAAGGTTGCCTCGCCCTAAAGTATACTCTGCTTTATGGTCTATTTGACTCTAAATGGACCATAATTTACGAAATGAACATCATGCTGTATTGAAGAAGACTTGAAACTAGAGATTGAGACCATCAACTCATGTTTACAATGTTTACTGAGGTAATAAATCAAGAGAGAAGTAGAGTCATTTTCTCATAGACATCTATACAATCAGAGGAGTCGCCCCCTGATGGACATCAGAGAGAATGCAACTTTAAGACATTCCCGCATTGGCTTCACTTTTCAGAACTGCAGGTTGCAGCCTGGTACAAACCTAACCAGATTTTCAAGATTAAAACCTTCATTTTTAGAATTAGATTTTGTCATGGTGGCAGCACACCAAGCAAGGTAACCCAAAAGTCTAAAGGTATGACCTCCACCTGGGTAACCTCACGCATTCCCAGGCCAGCGGGGATGAACAGTATAACCCTTCCAGAGTGTTCTGGTACTTATCTAGTGTCCCAGCCACAGGTTCTCACTTGTGTATGGGTTGGTTGCCAACCATCAAGAAGGCGGGTAGTATCCAATATGACCCTGTCAGAGGGTGGACAGCAGAGGAACGAGAGTAGCGAAAGAAGAGAGAAGAGTGTGTTGCGGAAAAATGCAACTATTTTTTGTTCAGGCCATGATGGACAATGGTAAATGGACTTGTATATGTATAAGGCTATTCTACTCTCCCGACCAATCAAAGCACTTTAACACTACATTTCATTCACCCTTTCACACACACCGATGGCAGGGGCTACCATGCAAGGTGCCACCTGGCCATCAGGACTCTAACTAACTCATTCACAAATACCTTTAAGAGCTATTTTGGGTTTAGTGTCTTGCCCAAGGACAGCTCATCGTGGACTGGAGGAGCTGAGGATCGCATCGCCGATTGTAACGTAGATTAACTGAAGCTAATGCAGAGCTCAGCACACGGCTGTGGTTGAGGAGCTCAATTCGCTGCACTCTGATGGTTCCCTCTGGAGCGAGCGGCATGGGGATGGAAGGCTGGGTCCTCCCTAGGCACTGGGAGCTGTTTCTCTTTTTAAAGGGATCAAACCCACACTGGGCCAGCCCCTTCCTTAAACAGTCTGGGAGTGACCCAAAGCTGGAAAAATCAGTCTCAAAGAACAAAAAAACAACAACAGCAAAAATACAATTAAAACAGTAAATAAATGAATAAATAATATTTCTTATCAATAACTACAAAACAAAACAATAACCCTGTTGACCCGGCCTGACTGATCCTGTTGACCTGTTCTGGAGTTCCCTGACGGTGCCGTGATCGTGCTTTGCCGCCAGTGGAGGGGGCAATACTGCCCCTGACTTTATTAATATTTTTACAGCGTTATATGCACATGTTTACGGATGTATTTGCCCTTTCATTTATGTACTTTCTACTACAAGATGTTAGCTGGCCTGTATTCACTGTTGTTGTCGTCCTCTTGTCGTTATGTTTTTGTATTCTCTCTTGTCTTGCAATAAAAACTAATTTAATTTAAAAAAATTAAAAAGTCCTCAAACTCCCATGATGCCGCAGTTTCCTTGCAGAGGTGCAGAATCCACTTTACTCCTCCAAAATCAATATTCGACAAAGGGCCAAAGTCTCTTTTCCAGCGCTCTGGGATAAGCTTAACCAGGAGGCTTGTTCCAAGTTCACCCATGGGATTTGGGTGATTCAGACATGATAAGTCAACACTTCAACATGGCACTAAAAACATGATATGAGAAAGTGACATTTGTTCATGTTTGACATGCCCCTGAACACATCAGTCAGCTTTCAATTTACCACAATTAATATTACTATTTTTATAGAAAAAGCACAAGACAATAGCACAGCTTCCGAGCCTAAGCCTCTCCACCTTGTTTACTGCACATTTTGCCCGTGTGAGCTGTGCTGCTATCTGTAGCAGAAACACAGCCAACACAGGCAGGATTTATGGACATGTTGACATTTTATTATGCTTATCATGGGCAATGAAAATCATCTCTGTTGTAGGAAGGACACACAAAGGTCTGCACACCCACACTTAATGAAACAGAACTCTTTTTTCCTTCCGTATATGAGGAGCTGTTAAAGTCATTACAATGATTAGTATGGCACCGACAGCAGGACACACGTGTAATGCTAAAATGCACTGACGCTGTGACATTCTTCTGCTTATCGGTGGTTATGAAAGCTGCTGCTATAAATAAGGGACACATCCAAAACAAATGCCTGCATTAACATAAACATGTGCATTATTCAAATATGTATTTGAATTCAATAAGGCAGAAGGACACGCACACACACACAGCATACTCCAAGCAGGGGGAAGAATGGAGATCCTGATTGTGCTGCATGAAATTAATAACCATTGGTTTATTAATCTCCGTATTGTCACAGAGCTCATGATGAAGGGAGTTTTTTTCCTGCAGCATTGGTGCCCAAAATAATGGGACACTCTAATGGAATAATGATGGACAGCTGGAAACAGAACAAAGGAAAGCAGGCTTCGTAATGATAGTTTGTAATGATCAGCAGAGGGATCAGGTGAATATATAACTCCTCGCTCTAAATGAACACCAGCAGTTTTTGTTTTGAGTGGAATAATCTCCCAGTCCTCCTAAACTACTACTTTATTTTGGCCCAACTGTG
This sequence comes from Anarhichas minor, assembly GCF_050575085.1. Lineage (NCBI taxonomy): Eukaryota > Metazoa > Chordata > Actinopteri > Perciformes > Anarhichadidae > Anarhichas > Anarhichas minor. The sequence goes on along the minus strand of NW_027466492.1, from coordinate 1,838,377 downwards.
CAATAAGACAGCAACTACATTAGTTTGAAATTGGCTTGATTAGATGCATAGCTGAATATGACCAAAGCATGGAGTGTGTGTGTCAGTAATCACAAGTATAAGGTACGCATCAGGGGTGAGGCTGCATGAGAGTGTTGTAAGTTGTGCAAAAGGAACCAAAAGACAACTGAGGTGACGTTGCCAAGACAAAGGAGTCTGAGTCATTATTAAGCAGACCTCGCTTTTGGCATTGCCGGGCCCAGGTGTTACCGGGAGGCACTAATTGACATCCTGCACAACAATGACGTATAATGCATTAAAGCACACACACACACACACTGCTGTCCGATCACAGGAGGGGGGTAAGAGCATGGGCGTGATGCACATTGCACACACACTTTTCAACCAGTTTGCCTTATTTTATACCCGACATCTACTGCAGCTGCTGCATGATGACCCTAAGATCCAAACTATAACTGGTTGTTTCCATTATCACTAAATCTGATAATACCTTTATTTGCTTACTGTTTGTCTCAAGTTAATCGATTCATCTTAGGTTAAAAATGAGGGTTTGCTGCTTTTCATTGCAAATAAAATGTCATTTGGGTTTTGAGAAACAATTTGAAGACGCCGGCTTGGACTTTCTCTAATTTTTGACAAAACAGCAGGACAATATTTGTATGAAAACAAGTTAATAATTGGACACAGAACTGATACAGAAAGCTGATTCGTCTTTATAACTGTAATCTATTCATTAATAGATGTGTGTTATATTAATGTCCACTAGTACTTCAAAGTTGGTTTCTATTATGCATTTATGTGCATTTATTATATATGTAAATGTTGTAAATGTACGGTATGTCTGCGTGCAGGACGGTTCTGGATTATTAAACCCGGATAAGTGCGTCTCCAGGCACTCATTTGACTTCCTGTATATTCCCTAATGTCCCTTTATGTGTATGTGTGTATAACGGCAGATTCCGTAGCAGTGCATCTGAGTGTTTCTGTGCATTTATCTACACATTCATGCCTTTTTTATGGTTCATTCCCAGGAAGCGGAGACAATAAAAGTGTTGGTTTTAGAGGAAGAAAAGGGCAGAGGAGATGATGTAATAAAAACAACTCTAAACAGAACCGATACAAGTTTCAGTGCGTTGCTCATATCTGCTCACACTCGCTCTGTTCCTGCTGTATTGTTCCGGATCAACGAGCCTCACCAAATCCCTGAGCAACTCCTATTTTGGTTTCTTCGTCTGTTCCAGTGATGCTGGGGAAGGAAGGTGTTGTATTGAAAGACTGGACTGGTTGAAGATAAGGAATAAAAAAAATGTGCCCTCCTATTAGAGCATGTTTTGTCCTGTTTCTACAAAGGCCTTTAAATCCCAAACAGAGGGTTATCTGATATAAAACCACTCGTACAGTCTAAAGGACAATGCTGGTTTAGATGAGGAAAAAAGGCTTTTCAACAGCTCTGCCAACCCACAGTAACATGCCCTCTACTGTACCTACAAGGTTGTCTGGATCCCCACGGCCCCGCACTGAAACACAAACCCAAGCTCCTAAATTTGCCTTTCTCGTGTTCTCACCAGAATTGAGCATTCACAGCACTACTGATGTGGCTGGTGCTGTCGGTAGCAGAGTTCAAAGCCCCGATTCATGTTTTTATGAATGATTTTTGATTCTGAAATGTTGATATATTTAAGGTGCTCTATACAATATTCAGAGCATTAATACAGCAGCAAACAACTATTATCTATATAAAAATATAATTCAGTAATGCCTACTTAAGCAGATGTCTCCCTCTGTGTGTGTTGTAATCAGAGCTTCTCTGTGCTTTGTTTACATAGCCGGGCCGACAGTGTGAACCTTTTAGTGCATGTGAGTGTGCCCCACTGGCTAGTTCCGGGCCACCGCGCTGCGCTAATACGGTGGATACAGCTGACAATGCAGTCACAATGGCGTCGTTAAGGAAGCATAGCATCCACCCTCCAGTTCCCCCTCAGGTTCACACTGTTGGCGCCGTTGGAAGCACTGTTACTGCTCTTGGCACCGTTAGCTGCGAGCCGCCGGCTCAGCTGTTGCCATGTTGAGAGCTGTGTGGAGGCAATAGATATGCTCCAAACAAAGTAACGGCAAATGGTTTACATGGCTCACAGGTCTTGGTAGAATTTAGCTCAGGGCCCCAGGGAAGTCAGGGCTATGGCTAATGTTGGAACAAAAATGTTACATCAAGAGTACCAACCAACCCTGGACATTGTTGAATTAGCATGTTGGAAATGAACATGAAAGTTTTTGACTGTTTAGTTTATTTCATTTCTTCAAGAAGCTTTTCAAGAGTCCTGATGCAGCAAAATGCAGTTGGGAGTATTTTAGGTAACGGCCTCTGTAGATTACTGGGACTGGGTTGTCCCAGTGCTGTCAGGCCGGATACTGTGTCCTGTGTGCTTATCTCTAATGCAGAGGGGATGTTATAAACAGTCTGTTGTGAGTCTAAAAACTCCTGCAAGGTTTCCTACATACTGAAATCACCCCGGAATGTCCCTGTACTGTCTGACTCAATAATTCAAATCTTTTTACTTGTACTGTTACAGGGCTAAAGCCAAATACATATTTCTGTTGTGAGTTCTAGTTCTAGTTTGTGTTGTTGTTATTGTTTCTCTTACATAGTAATACGGGGGGGGGGTCACCATGGGTTCCATCTTAGTTACTGAGTGGATTTAAGTCCAACTGAGGAAGTTCAGTATGTTTGAGGTTTCAACAAGGACGTGAATACATCATCGAGGAAAACCTATTTTTCTTTGAGCTCATTTTGGTACCCATTGACCGTGCCACCAGCTCATCCTGGAGGAAAACACTGCATAGACAAGCACAGTTGTTGGGGAGCAGGTCAAACTTCATAGTCTATCTTCATGCGATTGTCAGCCACAGAATTGCTGAGTATGAGGATGACATTGCGAGCAATGTCCATAACCACAAACTCTATCCAGTGCTTCCGTTCGACAGGCTCTTCTTGAACCTTGGAACTGGGTGTCGGTTTATCCTCTGGTATTCGGAGTGCTGGTAGAAAGCCTTGGGTTGTGCATTAACTTCTGAATTGGCATCTAGTTACTGTCCTGCAGTTCTTGTCACTGCTTAATTAACTGTTGGACTGGGAAAAGTTTCCCCTCTGATACATTTGGTTTCAACTGCTGCTTCTTTTTACCAGTAAGTGGTTAGTTAGTAGCTTCACCAGGAGGCAATCAACCTCCTTCAGCCAGGTGACCAACCAGTGTGAGTATGGCAAGAGCATTATCCCTCTCTGGCTTCCAACAAGCACTCGCCAATTGTGTTTGCTGGAGCTTAAGGCTCCTACACACAGATGTGATTGATACATCCACTGTCTTATTTCCAGGCATAACAGTGTGTCACCTCTCACAGCCTGATCTCCTAAAAAGTACGTTCCCATACAGCAAGACTGCATTGTGAATAACGTATAGAGGGAAACCATTTGTTCCTGATTACTTGTGTTTTTGTATCACAAATACCTTTCTGCTCATGTCCATGTAGGGAGGAGGTTGGGGTGGACTGGTGGACCAAACCGGTGACCGCTGTTTGTGTCCTGTGTGAAACCAAAAGTCAACGTTGACTTATTTGAATCTCTAAAACTTTGTCTGTAACTTAAACATTGTCATAAATGTACTTATATTAATCCACACCAAGGTGTTTTACTGAACCTAACCAAGTCATTCTGTAACGTTTTTGTTTTATCTTCTTTCAATTTACAACATTGATCACATGTTTACAATTGAGACTGCAATCCGGTAGAAAATGTTTCCCTCTCAACAAAATTGAGAATGCAGTTTAGTTGTGGGAACGTATTTCTTTAGGAGACCAGGAAAGGGTGCTACACCGCTGGGAAAATAAGACAGTGCAAGATATGTTTAGTTGTATGGGAACGTGATTTTGTAGGAGACAGGGTTGCCTCTCTAGGAGAGCAGACATTTTATCACATAAGCTCCCCAGTGTGTGTCACATGTCTGTGTTGTGTTTGTCAGTTGTGTTAAATCACACGATGCTTCCTGATGAAGCCGCGCTGCGTGTTGCACTTGAAACCAAGCTGGAGCTACCATACTGTGAGTGATATTGGCTGAAGAAAGAAGATAGAACAGATCTCACAAAGTTTGTAGTTTGTGGTTCGTGCCTTTTCTTCACTGCTTCTACCAAAGGAAGAATCTGTTCTTGCTTGATGGCGTCATAGATTTCTCTCTGTAAAAGGGGGAGATTACAGTTTGATCATGATTGCACCACTTTATAGACCAAGTGAGTGGACCAACATCAGACTGTGTGATAGTAGATATGAGACATTAGCACTGTTGGGTAAAGTTACTATTAAAAGTAACTTATTACATTACAATGTTATTGCCATTATTAAGTAACTTACGTTACATCATTACCTACCGAGAAACTTGTTTGTACGTTTGCGTTACCAGAATTGCGATTCCTTGGGACATGATGGTTATATTGCACAAAAGACTGCTGTACTCCTACCTTTTGAATGTATTGACTTGGGCTGTACAGAATAGTTCGAAGCTTCATTCCTAACTTTGACCATTTTCTTATTATTTTCAGTAACTTATAGAAACATTGCGTGCAATAGTACACCAGTCTGTCACACACAGCGAGCGATGCAGCACTTAGTAATTGTGTCTTTAGGCTTATCGTCTCAGTCCAAAAGTCGAAATGTATTGCAAAAAGATCAATTTCGGTTTTCTCTCCTGCTTGCAGCACACAAAGGGAGGCACTCGCCTGTATTAATGGAGCAGAACAAATTTGTAACTGCTTTTGAAAATGTAACTAAATAACCGCTTACTTGAATCACAAACAAGCGTGTTACATTAGTTCTCCATTAACACTGCACGTTAGTATGAAATATGATTTGTCTGCTAATCAAAGCAATCGATCTCCTTCATTGTCATCCAAGGTTATTTGGATACTATGGTGTTACTATGGTAACAATCACGGGTACCAGCACGCCCGTGAGGATTAACCCTGACACTTACAGTTTAATGGCTTCATATTTCCAAGAGCCATTGATATTCAGCAGTGTTTCACTTGCTGTCACCTTTGCTCTCCCTGCTGATGGATACCTTTCGGAGAAAGCAAATACCCACATATACAAGTGGAAGAAAGCTCCAAATAACACTGGTTACCATGGTAATGTTGGTGCATTTGACCACCCAAAGACTACCCATCCAGTAAACCTTTATGTTTTTCCACCTGACAAACTCATTTGATCCCATGCAGCGTGTCAAAGTGGAAGATAACCGATAGAGTATATAGGACTTTTTTTTGGCCTCCCTTATCTACTTTGACAGCTTCTGTGACATATTCTATGGCGTTGACCCATATGAGAACAAAATATGCTCTAATAACAAAATCCATCAATGTAATCGCTATGTAAAGAGAGTGAAAACTGTTATTACACAAGGCACACAGCAGAGATATTGTTACTGTAGGCTACACATTTAAACCGGCCATGGTTTCTCCTCATGCTCACAATGCATTTAGAAAGGATAATCATGAGTCACTATCAAAAGAAAAATGGCTGGGCCAGATATTACTCCACCTGATATTAAATTGTAATACTGCATCTTATTTAAATATCTCATCCGGAGAAGGAAATACACTTTAACACAATGTGTGAGTACATGCAGCACACGCCATGGAAATGAGATCCGACTTGAGTCCCAGGTGCAAGCTACATATATACACCAAGCACAGTTTTAAATGTGGAAAAAATAATTAAAGTACAAGTGAAAAATATTCTTCTGCATTATGCAAACTCTCAAGCTCCATGAAGCTTTTTAGCGTCGTTTAGCTCTCGGTGTCGGTTTCACGGCACATTTTTTGCCTGATTCATTAGCAGCAGCTGGCAGCTGTTTTCTGCAGAAGCCGAGAACGGCCGTGCTTGTAATAATACTTTTTCATACCATTATCTCAAAATCACAAGATAATTATGTCATTAACTCGAGAAAACAAGCTTTGTTATCACAAGATAAGAAGATAATTAACTCGTCGTCACAAGAAAACAAAAGGTTGTTTCCCCTCATTTCTTTTAATGTTTGGGTCGAAATCAGGAATTTTTACTTCATGAATTAAAACATATTCCAAAGAGAGAGTCTCGTATTTGTACCTTGAAAAAGCTAGGCTACATTTCTGAATACTTGAAGTGCAATAAAAACATATAACTCCATAATTCTTGCCAATTACTGGAAGATTTTCCAAAGTGTGACATTTCTACTGTGAAATAGCTACATTTCTTATTAGATCTGAAGTCATTTCAGTATACGTTGTCAGTGATATCCGAATGTCAAATATATCAGTCATTGTCAGGAATTATGGAGCTATGTCTTTTTAAAGCACCTCAAGTACTCAGAATTATAGCTATCTAAATATACAAATATAGGATTTTACACTGGAATACCTCCAAAATGATACAGTCAAAATGCTTATTTTTGTGTCTGTATGTAGTCAGAGATGTCTTCAACTCAAATAAATCAGCCATTTTCAGGAATTCATCTTGTTTTGTATTTCCATCGACCAAAATTCAAAGAACAAAGACATTTCCCCCACAATTTTGTGCAATTTTTTTTTATTTATAAAGGATACAGATAAGCCAAACATTTTAAGTGATAAACGAGAGGAAACAATGTTTTGTTTTCTCAAGATAACGACATAATTAACTTGTGATCGCAACAAAAAAGATGAACTTGTTATCACAGAAAAACAGAGAACATAAAATGCTTGAAACATGTCCATCAAAGGCATCTGTAGCTTTTAATTGCTAAGCTCTGATAATCCCAATGTACTACCTGCTCAGAACCAAACAGCCGATTACTCTTCCTAAATGGCCAAAAATCAATCAGTGCAGCTCTCACATCATCTCCAAAGAAATGCATTGAATAAGGCTTTGAAATACATTTTCATTTCATTTCATTGAATTTTGAAATATAATTGAAGCTACATATACGTCTGTAACAATGCAACTTAATGCAGTGACATCAGAACATTACTTAAGGTAGAAATGTGTGTAGAAACAATAGCAGGCCTCCTCTGGGTTACAGGCACATGAGAGTGGGTCTGGATTGTTCCTGATGCAGAGTGCATCCTCATGCTGGTCACATTTTTAATTAAGAAGACACCGCAACACTTTAATCACAGTGGTGTTCTCGCATTAACAAAAGATGAAGCAGGTGCTAGAGCTGCAAGACTTACACTTTAAGTACGTGTGAATGTGGTTGATTAGTTGGTCAGAGGCACCAGTCCAATGAGACACCATTAATGCTTGGCATCTCACTCGGAATTCTGCGTAACACCATAACTTGTTGATATTATTTGACCATTTAACTCATTTTGCACAACAAAAACATGTTCATTAAATCCTGTCGAACCGATAACATGTCAGAAATGTGGTCATTACAATATATGCAGAAATGCAGGTTAAGCTTTTCAACTAAATTCAACCCAGCTTTATTTGTACAAATGACCACAATGACACTTACTATGTGCCTTTCTCAGCTGCTCCAACAATAATCATTGGGGGAAAAAAATAAAAAAACAACTAAAACAGAAAGCAAATCTTACAGGCATCAGCTCTGACATCATTTTAATACATCTATGTATAATCTTGTTGATCTATATATAAACCATACTCTCTGCAAATGCTTCCGGGCTGGAATTCCACTTCACAATTTCTTGTAGTTAAATTATAAATTTGATTTGTGAACAAAGTTTGCAAGGTTTTTTGATTCATAAGCATGAACTATTCCATAACAGGTTACCTTATTATACTGTGAAAACAAGGTCTGTACATAAAATACACAACTCAACAGGCAGGACAGTCGTATTAAAAGCAAACTCTACGTGATGGTGAAGAGGGGAAAAGGTCAGCAACAGTTAAAAGTTGTCAAAACAGGCAACCGAGTCCAAAGGACCATAAATAAGCAGGCAGGGTGTCTAAAAAGGTAGGTAGGAGTCAAAATGTTTGTGCGAGAGTGTTGTTGAGATCAAGTGACATGGACAGGTTTGGAACCACAGGATTCCTGCTGTTTGAATTAGGAATGACTCACTAAGAATGTTCATCCTTTGCTCGTGCTATCTGTGTTTGGCAAAGACGCAGCAATGGTGATTGGGCAAAAGCTCAGAAAAAAAAGCAGATAACTGCAAATCGCTAGGGGAGAGGGGAAGTGACATAAAACCAGTTGGAATTAGTAAAATATAGTCATTTTATTTACAAGGAAGGCAAAACACAACCAAAGGGAAGAGAAAAGGGCCAGTGGATGCTGTTCAAAACAAATAACTCAATGCAACCAAAAGCGGGCCCTGGAAGAGCTACACTAATCTAGCTAAAGGAAACCAATTACAAACCAAAACCTTCCTAACTGAGCCAACAGGAGTAAGAACCAAAAACAGCTGAAACAGCACTCTTGCGCCCAGTATTGTTAGACACAATCAACTTGTGTGTGCGTAATCAGTTTTAAAGTTACACCTGAGCCTGGCCCAGACTACAGATAGTTAAGGAAACTCAGCTCTCGGCCTCCAATAGCCGTAACACCACTACCAATCGTAACACAGTTCTAGTTACACACACAAACAAAGCCCAGGTTATCAATTATCTCAACACAATATCAAAACACATTGAGGCCTTTTTTTACCTACACATCCAGCGCATCCTGTGTTTATTATTAAGCTGCTGTAAGTCTGTTGTAGCTCTCCAGTCGATCAAGAATGCTGCAGCACGTGTACTGACAAAAACTAAGGAATTAGCATTTCTGCACTGGCTCCTGTAAAATCCAGAATATAATTGACAATCCTCCTCCTCACTCACAAATATTACATACAAAGTCAATGCACAGATGCGAATAGACGCAAGTAAATGCAAATTCGCACCGGGCGGTGCGAATGAGGCAAAGTTTACATGTTTCAACTGGGGCTGTAAACCAGCCCATTTCCACCATCTCCTTGTTAGATCATCCATCCCAGCCTTTTTAGTCTGTTTTCTGTCTGCCCTGTTGGTTGACTCCTACCTACCTTTTTAGACACCCTGCCTACTTATTTATACTCCTTTACTTGTTTAACTTTTAACTAACCCACATTGCAATGATACAAAACCAGTTGGAAATCGGCAAAGTATCCCTTCAAATGATTCTAGACTAAGAAATCAGTTGCAAAAAATCAAAGAAAAGATTATTCCTTGAATCGCCATGTGAGAGAACTGAGAGGAAATAAGGAAGGAGAGGTTGGACAGGAAGTCTTCCAAATATTTAAAAGTCAGATGTGGGTGCAGGGAGCAAAGGAGATGTGTAAATGCAGCCTGACAGTACAGGGACATTCAGGGATGCTTTCAGTGAAGAGGAAGCCTCGCAGGAGCTTTTAGACTCATCACAGGCTCTTTATAACATCCCCTGAAGGCCTCAGAGATCTGGCTTTAAACCACAGCAGGTTTCGGAGAAGCACACAGGAGCCAGAATTCAGGCTGACAGCACTGGGACGACCCAGCAGCTACTTAAAACACACCAAGCTGTGATTTATTTTGCTGCATCATGACTCTGTTTCTCTTGAAGAGAAATTGTAAAATAAAAAAGTTTCTATGGCGTCAGTGAACATTTATTTTTGGTTAGTTGTGTAATGCCTCTTTTCTATTGGCCCAGCACACTTTAGAAAGGCATGCTTTGGTTGTGTGCACATGCAAACTGTCACCTTCTGTAATATTCAGTGTTTTACAATGTTTTATGTCTAAAAGTATTTAAATAAATGTATTTAAACAAAAGATGCATGGGTTCAGTATGAAGACACCAGAAGAATCTGATAAAGTAAAGCTGAGGGTTCCATGCCTCTGAGAATCGTCTCTCACACATTTGAGTCATGAATCAGACATGGCCCATGGGTTAGTGTCAGCCGCACGTCCAGAAGGTCATTGATAGTGTGATGAATGGAGCTCATTGAAATGTATAAATTACAGCTGCAGTTTACATTAATGAGGCAGGGAAACGTAATGCAGCACTTAGGCAGCTTTGTGGTTCCGGTTAAATTCAGATGGAGTGAGGAGTGACTTTAGAGGCAATCAGCAGTTAATGCCCCGCAGGTGTGATTCTCAATTCTACCAAAGATGAAAATGTTTCAGGATATTTTTCAGTGGGTGGATTAAACTCTTCACATCACTCAACCCCTCATTCCTCTATTTTGCTCAAACCTGAACTCTGTTTGGGCCCATCACCGATTTACACATCAGTTTACTTGTCACGAGAAGTATACTGAGCATGTTGGGTACTGTCTTCTGTGGACTTGAAGGAGCTTTGTCAAGCCTGAGAAAATATCCCCTGGTGGTGTCATTAGTGTGGAATGCCAAGTCACAACTAATTTTTGTGTCCCCTTACGAAACATTTTGGACTATATCTAATCTATATTTGCAGAGGGCTGATCTCCAACAGTGACTAACAGTCACCCTAGCGTGAATGGGCGTTCTCTTTGCTGTGGTTGAAGCTACGGTTATGCTGGGACTGTAGCCACAGCCACCACGCTATATGTGAATGGTGAGCTGGCTCTCAGAAAGGAACAGACCGGAACATTTTGATTCCCTTCAAAGAGCCATAATTCCCATCACCCTGTGTTACCAACACAACACACAAGTTGAGAAATAGCTTGACCACAATGCAGTGTTACCACCTGGCTCAAGGCTGGCAACAAATAGGGAGGCCACACACAAATATCTAACCCAAAGCAGTTTATTTGAGCTCCACAACTTCAGCATAGTTGTAACAAGGATGAGACTGGTGCAGCAGGCCCTGCTGAGAGAGAGAGACACTCCCAAAAGTGCTGTCTTTTATGCCTTCTTGGAGGCTCCAATCAGATGGGCTGGTATGAGCAGGTGAATGTCCCAGCTCCTCCCACCAGGAAACCATCACCGAGCAGGAACACAGCCAGCAGAGTGGGAGGGTCGTCACAACAGTAACACAACCACGTCATTCTGTCCAAGGTACTCTGAAAATGGACTGCCTCATGTACACCCAGAGCCGTATAAAGGCATCCCTGCATCCCCACCTGACCTCTAACCCTGACCTCGACTACAGCAACAACACATTAGGGTCCTTTGCCTCAATGGTGCAGGCATTGTGGAGGCTTGTGGGTGTGATGGAGGGAGGATCCACAATCTTTGGTAGCTTGAGGGTACTCTCACTTTTCATTCCAAACTTTTGGAGAGTCCGGAAGATCTTTATGTGGGGGCTATCACTGTTCTAAGAAATACAGCAATTGAGGAGCGAAAGGATGAAGTGCTGGTCCTGCTCCAACACATTCATGCTGGCCAGGGATGAGATGCTGGTTTTCTGTATCGTTGGCCTCCGCTTGTCCTTGATGGGGAGAGCCTTTATTCTCTCCACAAAGGACTTGACTACAGCATTCAGGGTCTCCAAAGCGAGATCCCGCACAAAGCCATGATTTTGTAGGCGGGAGTCAGGGTCTCTGAGGTTCTTTGGAAAACAAGTGAGGTCCAGAAAGTACCCTCCATCCACTTTAGCAATGGTCACCCCCACCATAACAGAAAATTTGTACGATGGCCCGTTTGCTGAGCCCGGTTAACGCCACGTGCTTCTTCAGATTGTTATACTGAAGATTGAGGTGCCTCGCCTTAATGCCAGCCAGGTTGCTCAGTTCCATGACAACTCCATCAAAGTCAAAGGTGAATTCCAACAGAGTGTCATGCCACTGTTGTGGCATGCATGTCGTCTTGATGGAGGAAATCCTGGATGTTGGAAGAGGAAGAAAAAACCTCCACCGCATTCTCCTCCGCGACTTCCAGAAAAGTTGTTTTAAATGAAAGCAGGCACACAAAATCAAAATACTACACTATTTACTGATCACAGGCTTATATGCTTCTAAATCGATATTCTGCATCCAAATGACTTGGCTGGAGGGGAGTGGTTTTCCCGCTGATATGATCCCTTCTCCTACCCGTTTCACTCATGGGTTTCTGTGAATATTAAGTAGCTTGATTTTGAATTGTAATAACTCCGCACTAATGACCTGAAATTGACCTCAGGCTCCTCTTTATTAAATCCGAAAGGCGCAAGTGCCTACGACCTTCACAAAAAAAGATTATAATTTTTTTAAGTTTCATTCCCGCATTTCACCTGTTTCCGAAGGTTGGACAGACTCGATGGTACCAATAGAACGGAAATACCCAAATTAGTATAGACGGGGCCAACTTACAAGTCACTACGAACTTCAGAAAAAACGTTATTCACCATTTACCGGTTAACTTACGGCTACATGACTGCACTAGTATGGGCTGAATTTCAACTCTGCGCTGCTTGCTTCAAATGACCTGAACTTTGGCGAGTGTGTATGTAACCTTCCCCTTTATTAAAACTAAACCGACGACCTTCCCAGGAAAAGTTATTCGACCATAAGCCATTTTCAAATGGGCCCCGATTACGCAACAAGGGGACCAAGGCACAGATATACCCTTCCGAAGGGTCTAAGTCTCTACGAGCTTCCCAAAAAAAGATATTCGACCTTAAGCCATTTTGAATTGGGCCCATATGTGTGGGATTTGGGCCCAATATAAAACTCAAACCCAGAACTACCCCTTCCGGGGATCGTACCAATTGAACAGGCATGCCCGAATTAGTGGGGGCAGAGCCTACATACAAGTCTCTACAACCTTCAGAAAAACAGTTATTCAAAAAGGGCTCAAGAAAGATTTGGGATTTTGCTGGTTCGACCCCTTCCGAAGGTCGTAGCAACACTCCGATGGTACCAATCGATCAGGCGTGCCCGAATTAGTGGAGCTCTTGGCATAGGGTTATTACTAGAGACCAAAAGTCAGTATATCTCAGTCTCTGCTGCATTGACTTTTTTCCCATTCTCTTAATCTGTCATCATTATAAATTAATCAGCTGTTGACCATTACATTTCCATCTTTCTGCCATCTCTCTCGCTCTCCTTTTCCCTTTCTTCAGTGATTGGGAATGTTAATTGGCTTTTTTGATACTGAAGATGTTTTTCTTTACACATCGTATTATCTTTGCTATTCTCTCTCTCTTCCTTTCCCCCTCTGTATATTTGTTTCATGTCTTTTCCTTCTCTTCTTTTTCATCGTGCATGAAAATGTTAATGTTCTTTTAATGTCAAGAGCCCATTCTCTCTCTCTCTCCACATCTTTCATATTGTTTCTGAAACATAAGAGGTATTTTAATGTCAGATTGTCTCTCTCTCTACTCTTCAGATATGTAATTGCACTTTTAATGTTAATTGTCTCTATGTGTCGTTCTTATAAATGCCCTTTTAATGTTTAATTGTTCTCTACCTCTGCCTGCTTTCCCCTACCTCTTCTTCTGCTCTCTTCCAGCTTTCCTACTCTCCCTCTAATTATCTGTACTCTGTTTTTCTCTCCTCTCTACCTGCTAACCTCATCTCTTCTCCTTGACTATCATTTATCACTTTTCCCTCATCCCTCTTTGTCCTCCTCGTTCCCTCAAATGTATCTAGTTTCCAATCCATCTAATTTCCTCCTCTTCCACTCATCCCTCCTGCCCCCTTCCCTCCCTCCATTCCTTTGCTCTCCTCCCCTTCATATGTCTATGCACTTTTCCTCATCCTTTCATTCACTGTTCATTTCTGAAATAACTGCTGATTTTGCTGGCAGTTTTATTTCCAGCAGTTCAACCCACATTACACTGAGGTTCAGCTAATTATCGGCCAATTGTGAGGTTCCTCCACCTCGTCGCGACTCACGAGAGCAGTCAGACAAAGACACCCCAGAGAGACAATCACTGCAGAATTTTGAATGTTAACTTTGAATAAGCAATGTGCGTTTGTGTGTGTGACTTTACGTGAAGAAATGTGTGAATGGTTGTGGGCATCGTAATGAGTCAAGTGTGTGGCTACCTATCGACAAGTGTGTGTCTTGTAAGATCATGTGCGAAGTGATGACATGAATGTTGAAATGCATGTGTATGCGTGTATGTTTGAATGACATTGTGAGGACTCATATCAGTTCCAGTACTTGTGGGGACTCATCTCCCAACTGGCGACGGGTCCTCACTACGTAAACCATTACATTTTAAATTGGAGTAATTGGTAAAAGCAGACAATGAAACGCTGCTTTCTTCAAGAAGAAATGTACTTTATTTGAGCCTCGACCTTTGAGGAATAATCATTACAAAATTCAAAATTGTCACTGAACATGGGTGGGTTAGATTTTGAAAACAAAAGAAGCAGACTGTGGCCCAGAATGCATGACAGCCATAAGTCATGTAGGAAATTTGCAATGACATCAGTATTTGAACTGCTGTCTCAACTGTGCCATCAAAACCAAACATTAGAGTCCCAAGAAGAACCTGCCATAAGCAAATGGGCTCTGTAAATCTACCTTGATGATCGGCACTGTGCACAGTAGCTGCCGCAACTGAAAAGGTACAGGATAAGGGAATAGATGCGGCTGTCAAGCATTTTTGTAGACTGATATGCTGATCTAGGTGTGAAGAAATAATATTTTCTCAGAATGAATGAACCTGTGAGTAGAGGGTGGATGTGAAGAGGGTTGTTTATAGCACAGAAGTGTGAACAGTGTTCTCTCTCTTATTGCTCTATTTATGGTTTGCTCTCTCTCACCTGTCCATCTATGTAAATCTATTTCTCCATCTTTCCTCTGCCTCCTCACTCCATATCATGTCTGCTGCTTGTCACTCTCTCTTTGATTCTTTCTGTCCCCTTCCATGGTAAGTTGATTGCGACAAATCCAGTCCTACCAAATCTTGAAAAGTTTGTTCTGTCCAACTAGTGTTTTCAAGTTCAAGAGTAAACATTTTAGAACTGCTTCATATTTCTGAGAGCCAATAATAATTTCCCAGCAATGAGTTCTGCAATCGTATACTTTTCAAAAAAAAAGGACAGGCTGAACAAGTACAGGGAGGGCTGGATAGGTATTAGTTGCATATATTCTCAGAGTTGTAGATAAAAGTGAATGTCAGGCTGCAATAGCAAGGGAGAGAATAGCATGCAAAGTCATGAGTAATAGAAGAGAGAGAGCAAAAGAAACACTGGACACTGGACTGATACAAGAATTAGTTCCAAATAATGAATTAAGTGAGGGATGATTCTTGCTCTCTTATCTTTCTCTCCCTGTTAAATGTAATGAGGTTGATAGACCAATATATCACGCCAGTGTTGCCCTTTATCAGATACAACGCCTCACAGCCTGTAATAAACAGTCTGGAATATCTGCAGAGCTGATAATATTTCCTCTAACGCCAATCGCTGATTCTTGATCTAATGAAAGTCATAAACCATTCATATTTCCATTGCAGTGCTTGCAAAGTACTCTAAGATTAAAACTAAAATGACACAACAAACACGAGATAAAAATGACAATTGACCCATTAAAATATTTTAAAAAGCAATATGTAAGAAATGTAAAAGGCAAAATAAGAACAGGTACATGAAAGTAGCTTAGTTTTCAGTAATGACTTAAAAGATGACATCTTTTGTGCATCACGGATAATGTGATCAGTGAAGGATATTAATAACTACTTTGGCGGGTTGTGAAAGTTTGTAATAGGATTTGTACGAGTTCCCACTGTAGTGAACAAAAGTCTGGGGTGAAACATTTGCTTCTCATCCTCATCCTCCAGCACTGTGTGTGTGTGTGTGTCAGAAGAACAGGGTATAAACTGCAGTTAAAGTTATATATGAGTCGGACTTAGGACTGATTTCTACAGGGACGTGGAATCCGCCAGACTACAACACAATAATGGATTTGACTCACACACACAGGTTTACTATCATCCAGAGTGTCAAAATGAGATGTCAGGTGGTCATTCATCATGCCGACCAGTCTGTTGGCCACCCGTCAACTAATCAACAAACCAGTCGGTCGGTTGGAGCAGTAAAAAAAAAATGTTTCTGAGACGTCTAAGGTAACACTCACAGGAGGGGACGGGCGAGCTAAAGAAGCAAGCGTCATGCAGGAGGAGGATCTTATACAACCTGGCAAATTGGTCACATATGGCTTACAACTTATCTCTGAAGCGTTACTAATTAACAGTAATGATACCATTAGTTACGACCAATAAACTTGTTGTATAGGATGTCTCATTAAAAAGTATTAACATATGGGATTCTATGTTCAATCATAAATAGTGCAGAATGTTTTTGTTGTCAATATGAAGAGAGGAATATGATCAATATATTTTTTCGAACTATTATTTTTCACATGAGTACTTTCACCCGGAACGAAAAAGCGGCATACTTTTTTTCTGGAATAAGGTCGATTTTAACGGCAAACATTATTACTCTTTCAACCTTAACAAAGGCAACACAGAACAGATCCACTCCTTCCATTCGTGCCCTTCACAGTAAAAGCCTGTAGAAATATTGTTGCGTAACTGTTGACCAGAAGGAACTCAAATTCACTCAAAGCATTTGGCTAAAAGGACAATCAATAAAATATCTGACAGGAGCTCAGAGTAAATAGGATTCTAGTTGTTGGTCCTCTGACGGCAAGAATCTGCAGCTGTCGCAAATTCTCATCATATGCATAGTTTTGATGCAAAATATTGTCAGGCAAATATTTCGCTATTTTCATGTTGTTTATTCATCCCAGCCCCTGTGTATAAAGGCCTTTAGCTACAAATACAATACATTAATTCTCAATGCTATGTACAATAAGTCCCATATGAGCGCAATATATTTTACGGTTAACCCTATAATGAACCAACTAATTGTGGCATGGTAAATGGGCTTGTAATTCTGCTATCACAAGTCTGCAATGACGAGTCAACCCTATAACGTCGGTCACATCACTGAGCCCAATCAGTGTTTTGCACAGACGTGATTGGCGATTGAGCCTACGCAACACTAGAATTATTCTGATTATAATCTCACAGTAGCTGTGGTTGCTGTCCCATTGCACAAATAAGCCTGAATTTCAGTGTTTCCTTATGTGTAAATTGAACTATAATAAAAATAAATGATTCACCATTCGAAGATTTATATTAATATCTGTTTTTTGGGACATCAATGAGCTGAACCTTTTGTAATTTGTTATAGACATCTCAGACCTTTTTTCATGTTTTTTTTTATTTGAATTAACCTTAATGTCCTTTTTTTTGCGCTGCATTCAGGAAAAACTTAAGAAGTATGTTGTTCATACCATCCAACCGTTTCATCTTGTGAGGTGTAATGAACACTAGTGGGGCTTTACACTTTTTTTTTGTTCTTCTAGACTATGTGTGAATCATTTATGAAAATTTCTCCAGTTTCTAAGTATAGCAGAAAGGGCGGTCCTCACTCCCCATGTGAATTTGTCTGGTCCTCACCTCGGTGCACCATTTACAGTGTGTGTGTGTGTGTGTGCTGGACGGCTGGGAGCAGGGAGGATGCAGGATGTCATTTTTTCATGAAAGTGTTAGTGTTAAAGTGATTATTGGTGATTAACGAGGAATTAGCACATATTGTGACTGTATTTCAGACACGTTTTTCTCATGTTTTTGTGGGATATACGAGCATGTGTGTGCGTGTGTGTGTTTGCACATGCTTGTGTTGATCATGAGTCCACACACTGCCTTTGCTTGTGTGTTTATATTTGTTTGTGTAGCAGCAGGTAATGGGACGATAAACCTCCCATTAATTATTCAACTGTAGAAAAGAAACCAGGAAACAAGGACACGAGCCAAGGCCAACTCCTCCTTCACCCCCTCCACTCTTCTGCATCCATCTGTCTTTCACCTGCATCTCTTGTTTTTTTCGTGTTGTTCCTCCTTGCTCATTTTCCATCATTCACTCTCATCTTCCCTTCCGCCACACATCTCATACCTTCCTTTCTCCTTTGTTGTTACATTTGACCACTTCTCTTACTCGCCCTCTCTCTCTCTTTTCAGCTTCATCCTCTTTTTTATTTCAACTATCTTTCTTCCATTTTCTCTTCACTCGTTTCCACTTCTTACTCTCTCACTTTCTTTCACTCTCTCACCCATCACTCCTTCCTTATCTTGTCTCTGTATACCTCCCTTCTTCATTCACCTCCCATCTTTCTCCATCCTCTTTCCATCTTTCATACCGTGCTTTGTCTCTCCCTCCATCCTCCCATCTTTTTGTCCCATTCCTCCCATTCTTCCTTACATTCACCATTTTTCATCAGATGCTTCCGTTCTCTTCTTTATCCCCTTTCTCTGTCTGTAACGTTTTTTTTATTTTCTAATCTTCCTTTTTCTCTTTCTTCATCTTATTACTTTCCCTCATTTACTCTGCCCCCTTTGCCTCTTCTCTACACTGTAATAAAAATCCATGTGGTTCAACTTAAAAACGTAAGTTCAATTGCTGCCTTAGACTTTCAAGTAAAGTCAAATTGGATTTACAATTTGTTTCAAATCATGACTTTGAGTTTACATTAGCTTTGGATTGCTCTTTGTAAGTTCACATGAATGTATAGTACGCATTTATTCAACTTAGCAATGCAAGTTAAAAAGATATATAACTTATTATCATGCATTCTCTTCACTTGTCCCAGCTAGTGATTTCAACTCACATATTTTAGTTAGAAGGAAGTCTTGACATTACTTTCCTAGTTAAAATTACCTAAAAGTATGAGTCATTTCAAATGACTAGTTATGAGAAAACACCATGTCTTGAGGCAAAAATCTAATTTATTTTCTTCCATTAAAATTGTTTTTACATTAAAACATGCAGATCTCCAACAACTTCCATACTGTAGTTAAACAGAATATTCACAAACAGTTCCACCTCAGCTGAGAATAACCTTGAAGTCACTGTAGTCCTGAGTTGGAGTACCGAAAACTTATACAATTCAGTTGTAATTGTATAAATCATCATGATAAGTTGAAGTAAATGACAGAAAGAAGTTACCATGACTTATTGTTCAAATCCTTTTTTACAGTGTAGTTTTCTTTCTTCTCCATCATCCATTCACCTTCACTCCTCATTCCTTAATTTTCTTTCTCTCCATGTGCACATTTCCTCATTTTTCTTTTATTCTTTCATCTTTTATTCCCTCCACATTTACTTGAATTTGTTTCCTCATCCTCCAGTCGTTTCCTCCGTCTGGTTTTCCTCTCCATCAGCTCCTCTCTTTCCCTCGCCCATCTCATCTCTGCTTCATCCATTATGCCTGCAAACAACTAGAAGTTTCATTATATTTGTCCCTACTTTCACATTTATTGAAGGTGCAGAATATCAATGAGCTTCCAGAAGAAGTTGCGGTAATCTGAAGCGTCAGCCGGTGGCCTGCAGAGGAGAAAATATTTTCTCTGGCTGCCTCTCGTGGAGCTCCATGAACACCGGCACGAGGAATCCTGCAGATCGGATAATAATAAAATGTCCCAGCAGCCTTGTCACAGAAAATAATGGGCTGGTTTTCTGGTTTTCTGCTCTTTTTTCTCTTATGAGGCAGACACCAATATAACATACAAAGAGTAAGATGCTACATGATTTGTTTTCCTTTTTAATTGAGGCATTGCTGAACAATGTCTGAATGGTTGTTTACTTATGCACACTGTCTGGGTATTACTTTACCTCGAATATTTACACTGAATGATGAAATTTTCCAGGTTTCTCTGATTTCTGCGGATCAACATTCCGAAATCTGCTTAGAAATTGTATTAAACATTTTATTTTGCCTTACAGTCATCACTGCCTGTAGCAGGTCACAGCATGGCCACCTCACTCTAACTCTATCCCCTCACCTTAATGGTAACCATAACCATAGCCAAAGGGGGTTAGCAAAAGCCCGAACTCACCGTACGAAGGAATTACAAAAGAGAAAAGGTGGGGATGTCTCTTTTTTAGTGCTGGGCAACGATTCAAATATTCAATCGCGATTAATCGCATGGATTTTTTGCGATTAATCACATTGTTATGGCAAAGTTCAATTATGAATTCAAAAGTAGTGTATTGCGCACTTTTATTTTAAAAGTACTGCTATATGAACAAAAGTGCAATAACATTTGGTTTACGAGATGCAGGTAGCATGTTTTATACTTAATGTGAATATAATTCATACTTTGTTGGCATCTTATTCTGAAAACCGGATGTTCGTCTGAAGAAACCGGATGTTGTCTCACGTTAATGTTTCCGCTAACTTTCAAAGTCCTTCGCTCGCTCCCGATCTGTGCCGTTTAAATGCGTTTACCGTGAATTTCAGCATATAGGTGCACTAACATGTAAGTGTCTGCTGAGTTGGCCACGGAGATCTGAGTGTCTGCTGACTTTACCGCAGCGATGTCCAGTAGTCTCCAGGGAGAGCAACAGCTGGTGCAGCTTCTCTCTTTATTTCTGCCCCCCCTCGACCAGAAGTGGAAGTCGCCTTTTCTCTACGGCAACCCTGAAGGGACATCATATCTCCAATACAAAATGATAAACATGAGACAGTTTGTTTAACAGATAAAGGGGAAATAACAGAGGCCCCAGAACCGAGCCCTGCGGTACGCCACAAGACAGTGGAGAGGTAACAGACACAAAATCACCCACAGAGACATTGAAAATTCTGTCATTGAGGTAAGACGTGAACCAGTCTAACGCTATGCCAGATATGCTAACCCAATCACGTAGCCTCTTAATCAGGATGTTATGGTCTACAGTGTCGAATGCAGAACTGAGGTCCAGAAGAACTAGCACAGAGCAGTCACCTGCATCAGAACACATGAGAATGTCATTTGAAACCCTCAGGAGAGCGGTTTCAGTATAGTGTTGTCTGCGAAACCCAGACTGGAATTCGTCGAACATGTTGTGCCTCTCCAGTGCAGCAGAAAGTTGTTTGGCCACCACTTTCTCTAAAATTTTGGACAGGAAAGGCAGTTTTGATATGGGCCTGTAGTTCATGGGCAAAGCTGGATCTAAGTTTGGTTTCTTTAATATGGGCTGGATAGTGGCATGTTTAAAATAGGAAGGGACAATTCTTGTAGACAATGAGGAATTGACAATAGATGTTACTGCAGGGCCAATCATTTGCAAAACTTTCTTAAATAGAGAGGTCGGTATTATATCGAGAGGGCAAGATGATGGCTTTGTTTTGTTAATTAAGTCCATCAGGTCTTGAAGGCTGATAGGCTGGAAAGAGTCCAGAACACTAGGAGATTGCGAGGAGCTACATGTAGATGAACAAATCCCAGGCTGAATGCCAGACCTAATACCTGTTACCTTATCATTAAAATAGGTAAGGAATTTGTTGCAATCGTCAATAGAACAGCATGGCAATGTGGAGACAGACGGTGAAACAATTCTCTTAATTGTGTCAAACAAAATCTTGGGATTTCTCTTTGAGGAAGAGATTAAGTTGGCAAAATAAGCAGTTCTAGCTTCCTTTACTCCAGTATTAAAGGAAACTCTGAGGACTTTGAGATATGAGCGATGCACTTCTAGCCTAGTGGCTTTCCAGAGCCGCTCTGTCCTGCGACACTTCCGTCTCAGGCTGCAGACAGCGTCTGTCATCCACGGAGAAGTGTTGTAGGCAGCCCTGGTCCTTTCCTTAAGAGGTGCCACTTTATCCAGCAAAGTGGTGCAATGTTCATTAAAAGACTGTATGTGCAGCAAGTGTCCGCGTTAAAAAAAGCGAACGCCTCTAACCACGGAGTCACCAACAATGAGGGTTGCAGGAGGGAAAAGCGGGCAAATGGATGGTAACTGAGGGCCGAGGTGAAGGGGCAACGAATGTTGTATTTGTGGCCCAGTCTGCGGTGCTTCAGTCCAGGCAGTTGTTGGCTTGGACCGGGAAGTGGGACTTGACCCACTGGGTGCCTTCTCTGCTGAAAAACAATGGACACCACCGGACCGTCGCATATACAGTATATGGTTGCCACCAGTGTTGGGTTAGGGTTAGGGTTACGTTGGACTATTGCTACTGTGTCATTTCCAACGCCTACGACTGTGTTGCATTGGCCCCTTTAAGAGTCGGACCACGATACCGTCCTCCTCTTCCCCAGGTACCCTCAAAAACTGAAATCTATCAAACCGACTCAATGAACTGTGAAACAATGGTCAAGTCGAGCACAAGACCGATTAAAGGACTTTTTTTATACCACAAACTGGACTGATGTTAATGGTAGCTGTCTTGGTTTAGACACTCTAATATCGTGACCTTATACAGTATATCCATTTTGCTGAAAGTATAAGCATTCCCTCCAAGAATTTTGTCTACAATTACTGCCAGCCATGGTTCAGCAGCAAAATCAATATGCTATACTTGGAGAGAAAGAGGGCATGTCCGAGTGGGGACGTGGATCAATACAAAACAGCAAAGTGTAAGTTTAAAAGGTCAGTAAAGAAGGCAAAAAGCCAATTATAGAGCCAAGCTTGAAACCAAGCTTGTTTATTACAGTAGGAGTCTTACAAAGCTGAATACTTTCTTATTTCTTATTATTAAGAAACAAGAAACACTGTCCAGACCACTCGATACTCTGCACTATCCATCCACATGTAAATAGTTGTGTGGTAAAAACTTCCAATGGAAAGTGGCAGCTGGAACGGCAACAAATCCTGAGCGGTATTGAGTGTACAGTAGTGGAAAGGACCGAAGAAACAAAGCACTGACAGATAAATGGTCTTTTTTTGTTTAATGTTGTGCAAAAATCATCACGCTAAAGATTTATTTGGTTAAAAACCAAGAAAACATCACTTAAATCAAGTGATTCTTTTTACATTAGTTTTCCCCCCTCCCTTCCTGTCCTTCTCCCTCCCTGTCCATGTGTAGCCGTGGATCCTCTCCTGGCTTCCTTCTTTGCTCATCACACTCCCCTGTTTGGAAGAGCTCCTCAAGCGCACCTGCTTCTCATAAGCTCAGCCTCACACTCCGGCTCTCCAACAACTCCCTGGCCAGATTGTTCTTCTTCCCCCAGTGGTGTACACACGCCAACCTCAGTATCGTTAATTCCTGGTATTTGCGTCCTCGTGTTTTAACCTGTTTTTCCTTTGCCTCAGCATCACCGTTGGCCTGCCTTCCAGCTACGCTTTTCCACGCTTCCCCTCATTATTTGCTCACGCCAGCTTCATCTCTGCTGTGTCCATTCCTCCCCATGGACCCTGGACTCCCGTTCTTCATCATCAGTTCCATATCCTCATCTTTTGTGGCAAAAAAGACTCTTTTTACTCCACCGACCTGTCTGTGTTCTGTCCTTTGTCCTACACATGTTCACAACGAGTCTCGCTTATCATACAGCAAAAACATCCCTCTCACGCCTCAAGGTCATTCTAATGATTTTAACTCAGACTAGGAAACATGTCCACAATTCACAATACTGGCTTGTGTAAATCTCTTACTGCCCTATGTGGTGACATGACCTACCTGAGGAAATCAGGCCTGCAAACTCTGCCTCATCTTTTAAATCACTTTAAAAAAAAACATTTTCTTTGAATTGCTTCTCTTTGTTTTTTTGTGTTTTACCATACTTTAGTACATTTCACTCTGTGTAAATAAAGGAAATGATAACAGCAAAAAAACAGCCTGAAGTTAAAAGTTGTATAGTCTGAGGGGAGCGTGCTCCTGCCCAGTTGGACTCTTTTGTATGTTGCTGCTTTGCCAAATCTCAGCAATGAAGTCTGTGAGCATCATGCTGTCATTGCTGAAAGGAATGATGGCCAAAACACCTCATTTTATTTTAGTGCGAAACAGTCTCTGTAGAGAGACATGCTGGTGTGCAGTTGAGATCAAATTCTTCTTTCTTGCTCCGATTACAAAGAATCCCTTGCTCCCGAGGTGTTAGTGATTAGAAAGCTTGTTGTTGGACAGACGGTGGCTGCTTCACTGCCACGTTTTATTTGCTCACTTGATAAAAAGAAAAAAGGCGATCGCTGTCTTTCAGAGCTGGCATGTTTCAGACATCAGCATAAGTATATAGTTTTATAAAGGTTGCATGTAAAAAATACTGTTTCTGTCTGTCTAAAAAAAGATGTTTCTTTCCTTCACGTACACTTAATGTACTGGTTTGGAGAATAATAAAGCAGTTATTTACCAAGCTACTGTGTGTTTATGGCTGCAGAAACATTTTCACAGCAAATTAATCTAAATAACAGACGATCGCTACTCGAGACCAAAAACCTAAAGATTTTGAGGGACATTAAATGCAGCAAAACAAAATGCCTTGTAGTGACTGACATTCATTCTGCTTAAACCTGTGATCAGTTCATATCGTCATGCCAGAACGCAAAGAACGCTGAACTTGACATTGAAGCCCAGTGAAGTGCATCTGATGATTTTAATTAACAGTAAACCGATGAGCTTGTCAGAAGAGAAAATCTATTCACAGCAAATATTTAGCCCGTGTGAAATGAAGCAGTCCTTATGAAGCAATAATATTTAAGTTATTCTTGTCAATGAAGATGAGGAGTATGTGTGAGAATATATGTGTGTGTGTTGGGAGTCATGAGACACGCACCAACTGCTGAGGCTGACAACTGAATGTCCAGATTTGAACTGGAATTTCAATTAATAACAGTTAAAGCCACTATCATTGATTTGAGTTAATGAGTCAGCTGAGCTCTATTTTCATTTATTTTTTACTTTTTATTCAGAATAATACCATTGATATTTTGAATCTTATTTACAAAGGACCAGGACCGGTCGCAGCATAAAATGCTCACATAAGCCAACGTATCCTCTTACAATGGTTCGTATATCTTTCTTATTTTCCTACAAATGCCAGCAACACGAGTCAAATTTGATCTCGTTACATGTATAAGAGCACCTGTGCGGGCCTTTGCCGTCTTTATGCTTCCCCTTTCATGATTACGTGGATAACATAAAAAAGTATTTACCAATTATTGTAGGGGTAAAACTGTTTACCTCTAACCTATTTTTCTCCCTGCATCATCCGTCTGTTCCTACTGCCAAGGACAAGACACAAGAGGAGTCTAAACAAGAGATAACCACACAGCATCGCCATGGAGACCTTACGGGAAGGATGCCCCCGCCTAGCGACAGCCAAAAGGAGGAGTCTCCAACCTCATCATCAGGGACCGCCTCTGATCTCCCACTTTCCCCACCCTTCCGAGACGAGGAGTCTTTACCTCCCTCCCCAGCACATACTTCCACCCCCCAAACTCCATCCAGGTCCCTTTCCTCTCTCACACTCTCCCCATCCTCCCCCCACCTGGAGTTCACTGACCACATGAAAGAGCTGGTCATTGCTGGAACCAAACACACTCCTCGCCCCACTCCTCGACGTACAGCTCCAGCCCCACCCCCGAAACTGGCTCCAAATCCTCAGCCAGTTTTGACACAATCGGTGAAGTTAAAGCGCCCTGCCCGTCCCCCACCTCCACCTCGGCTCCACAACCATCCTCTGTCTCCCCTACCTGATAAAGGCAGGGCAAGGCAAGGCAGGCCGGTGCAGAGGACTCGGAGCTGGAGTGATGTGATCCACTATCTTGGATGCTATAATTGATATCTTCTGGGTCCAGGCTACAAGGCTAATGACACCAATGACTCACTCCAGGAAAAGTTGGGGCCCTGTATGCAGCTAGCCTTCTCAATTCCTGTCCTGATAGTTTATAGAAAAAGAAAGGTGAGGCTGCGAAGAAACAATAGTAAACCTGCAAACTTATCAAACTTAACATACATTCCTCGTCAGCCTGTCCAAATAAATTGGGCAAAGAAAGCTTTAACCACATTAAACTTAGCTTTATTAAATGTCAGGTCTCTGTCAGGAAAAACATTTTTAATCAAGGATTTTATTGTTAGGCACAAACTGGACATTTTGTTTTTAACTGAAACATGGTTAAATCAAGATAACAGTGCAGCTGTTCTTATTGAATCAACACCTCACAACTTCAGTTTCATGAGTGAAACAAGAGCGCATAAGAAAGGAGGTGGAGTTGCTATTTTATATAATGATTCTCTTCAATGCAAGCAGATGTCCTTTGGTCATTTTAGTTCTTTTGAATATGTGGCTCTGAATTCCACTCAAGCTTTATTCCTAAACATTTACAGACCGCCTAAATACTGTGCAACCTTCTTTGATGAGTTTACTGAAGTGCTGTCTATAATCTGTATTGATTTTGACTGTGTTGTTATTGTTGGCGATTTTAATATCCATGTTGATAATCCCCAGGACAGAGGGTCTATAGAACTATGTGGTGTCCTTGATAACTATGATCTGACTCAACATGTGACAGGACCCACCCACAACAGGGGGCACACTCTGGACCTAATCATCAACAAAGGTGTAAACATTTCCAAGGTCACTGTGACTGATGTTGCACTCTCTGATCATTTCTGTGTTTTCTTTGAGAGTGCAATCTCCTTGCACACAAATGTCCAAACCAAGGTTGTGACGAAGCGTTACATCTCTGAAAACACCAGTGAACTATTTATTCAGAAGTTGTCCTCCACACCAGCCCTCTGTTGCATCTCAGTCAATGAGCTTGTAGATAGCTTCAATTCTAAAGTGTGATGGAAGATTTCTATGATTAATCGGGAGAAGGGTGGAAGTTTTCAATCTGGATCAATAAACAGAGTCTCGAAGGAATCAAAGTTGTTGGTCTTTATTGCAATAAAGAGAGAGCAGTCCCAAAAACACGTATCTCAGTGTACTGTGAGAAGGCTTCTAAAAGGTGCAACATTCAACATCATTTATGCATACAAAAGGTTCACGCCTTACAAATTCAGATAATGTGGCAAAAGGGGAGTACAAGTATTTCAGACAGGATGTCTGTTTCTGAAATTCAGTTCTGGAGTCAAGGTCTCTCTGTGTCTTTCTCCTAAGACAAAGACACAGTGTCTCTTCACTTCTCATCCTTCATGGGAAGAGATAACAAGACACCTGGATACAAAACTAATTAAAAAACATCGCCTGACTACGAGTAGTACATTCTTTAAAACTAAGCATGATACAATAATATATTTTCCCATCACAAAAGTAAAAAATATTATTGATGCCATTGCACCCACTAAAGTGAAGGTTGTCTCGGGTAAGCAAAGATCTCCTTGGAGAAATGCTACGCTGGTCAGAATAGAGAAAAGAGAGTGTCGGAAAGCTGAGCGCAGGTGGCGAAAAACAAATCTCCAGGTTCACTGTGACATCTATAAAGAGAGACTTCGCAATTATAATTTGGAACTTAGAAATGCAAGGCAGTCCTTCTCTGACATCATAACCAAAAACAATAACAATACACGCGCCTTATTTGCTACCGTTGACAGGCTAACAAACCCTCCAGTGTCAGTAGCTGCTGAGCTCCAATCCACCTGGGCATGCAATCAATTTGCCTCCTTTTTTACTGACAAAATTCAGAAAATTAGACAAGCAGTCAGTGCCTCCACACCAACCACATGTGTTGTCCCCTTCTCTGAATAACATCCATTCAAATATCATGACACAATTTCATGCAATCGACCTTAGCAGCCTAGAAGACATTATACAACATCTGAAGTCATCCTCCTGCTGCTTGGATATTCTGCCAACACACTTTTTCAAAAATATTTCAAACTGCATGACTACTGATCTTTTACAAATTGTAAACACTTCCCTTCTTTCAGGTGACTTCCCACAAGCCCTAAAAACTGCAGTTATTAAAC
Organism: Anarhichas minor; assembly: GCF_050575085.1. Taxonomy (NCBI): domain Eukaryota; kingdom Metazoa; phylum Chordata; class Actinopteri; order Perciformes; family Anarhichadidae; genus Anarhichas; species Anarhichas minor. The sequence goes on along the minus strand of NW_027466492.1, from coordinate 1,810,839 downwards.
CGCTCCTAAAGAAGGCTAATTTAGACTCCGCAACAATGAAAAATTATAGGCCAATATCAAACCTCCCATTTTTAAGTAAAATAATTGAAAAAGCGGTTTTCCAACAGCTGAACAACTTCTTGGCCGTAAATAACTGTTTTGGTGTCTTCCAGTCAGGCTTTCGACAGCACCACAGTAATGAAACTGCTCTTGTTAAAGTTTTCAACGACATCCACTTAAACACTGACATTGGCAGAAGTTCAGTCTTAGTATTACTGGATCTCAGTGCTGCATTCGACACGGTCGACCATGCCATACTCCTAGAAAGACTAAAAATCTGGGTGGGACTCTCTGGCACAGCACTTAACTGGTTTGAATCCTACTTGAGGAACCGAGAATACTTTGTGTCTGTAGCTAAGTACACATCAGAGCTGACCAAAATGACATGTGGTGTTCCCCAAGGTTCAATACTGGGGCCTCTTCTGTTCAACATCTACATGCTTCCAGTAGCTCAGATTTACTACTGTATTTTATTTCTTACACTGTTTTTTAATGTTTTAATGAATGTTCTTAATTGTTTTTAAATCTCCTTTTCTTTTGCCTTATGTTTTGATGCTTTTAATGGTTTTATGTGAAGCACTTTGAATTACCTTGTTGTTGAAATGTGCTATACAAATAAACTTGCCTTGCCTTACGTTATTTTTTGTGGGTATAGCTACGAATGCTGGATGAGACCAGCCTGCGCCACATAAAAATCACAATTAACAAAGCAAAAAGGCAAAAAGTTTGAGGCAACACAAAAGATAAAATAAATCACATAAAACAAACTTAAAACAAACCAGCAAATTGCGTTAACCAACAAAATGTAATTTGGTGTCAGGACGAGTATAGTGTTCAAATATATTTTATATATATATATATATATATATATATATATATATAATATTATGTATAATATTTCTCCAATTGTCTTATTTGAGTTCAACTAGTTATTTATCTGGTATCTTATAGTTTGTGTGTTTACTGCACTGGGTGTCCATACAGGTCTAGGAATCCTGCAGAGCATGATTTACATCCAGTGACAGTGTTCAGTACCAAAGCAGGAAGTAGCGTGTGCTTTATGTTGAGAAGAGTAAAATATTGTCCCTTTCACACATGCAGTCTATGCCTGAAGTGTTCAGGAACATTTCCAGCATGGGCTCATGTGTGAATGGGAGCAGGGACCGATATTCTGCACCGCCCAAATACCACCACAAGACCTCGCAACATTTCAGGACAAATGCCGCCACCGCTGCATTGTGTACAGTTTGGCATTCAAGTCAATGCTTTCACAGAGATTTTCACTTGTTTGCAAAGATGTTGAATATTTATTGCATTACAAGAACATTGGCATTGGGCAAGAACAGCTCCCCGACATGCTCCTGAAAATAATAACACGTTTATCCGGCCTTGCCCTGTCTTCTACTTCTTGCCGTGGCCTGTGTGAAAAGATGCAACAGAGATATGTTCCTGAATGTAGTGCAGGTGTGAATAGTGCAAATCGCTCATTTGCTTTTTAAAATAACCACAATATTTCCCAGATGTTAACCAAACATTGAAGTTGCCTTAACCATACCATTATGCTCATCTTAACCATATCCTAGTTTCCAAATGCAGATATTGTGGGAAAGTAATTTGGGAGTGGATGTTAAAAATCGTCATTGAACATACTCTTTTTGCCACAACGTACAAAAACAATCCCTGTCTGACCCATTGTGTGTTTACCTCTGGTCCCCCCCCTCATGTGTTCTGTCATTCCCCTGTTTGGTGTTGTGTGCCATGTGTCTGTGTTGTCCTCTGCCTGCCTCCAGACACCTCCCAGGCCACATCCTTGATTGGGCCACAGCTGCAGACAATCCAGCAAATCACCACCTGCAGCTGACACACCAGACCCGGATTCCACTAATCACATCTCGGCAGTATTTCAACCCTGGTCCTGCATACCTGGGTTGTCAGTCCGTACCGTCTTCTGCCTCGGTATTCCGTTACCACCGTCCGTCAGTTCCCGTTGACGATTCCTGTACTAATCTCTCTCCTCTCTGCTACGGCTGTAGAGCGCCTGTAGAGATGCTGCACAGAAGCTTAAAAACACACTGTCTTCTAGTTGTCTGTCAGTATATTCTGCTTCGCTGTTGTGTCTTTGTGAGACACTATGTTATTGATTGGTGTTGATCATGTTTATCGCTCCTTGGCTCCATCTTTCTGTCTTCTGGCAGAAGAAAAACGCAGCAATAGTTGTGGCTTTAGAAACGGTCTGTGTACATCCTCGTTTCTTCTTTTCTGCCTCTTTTATTACTCCCTGTCTCTCTCTCCATCACTCCAGCCCTCTCAGCAGTGCAGTATGAAGATGTGTCCCTATGTAATGAATGTCAGTCAGCAGCATTTGGTCCATTAAAGAACTCATGAGGCCTGCAGACTCTGCTCTATTTCTGACTCCTCTCTTTTTCGTCCCATTTCTTTACTGCATTTCTTTTTCTCTCATTTGTCTTTCATTTCTTGCCCTCGTTAGAAAAAAAGGATTCCTCATCTCTCCTGCTGCCTTTGTCTGTGACTGTACTTCCATCCTTGCCTCTCTCTTGCTCTCTTACATCTCAAAGTACAGTACAAACATCTCTTTCTCTATCTCACACTTTCTCAGCATGGAAGCTCTTAATAAGCTCAATTCAGAAAAACTTCACAGCTCAGAGGAGGAAACGGGAATTAAATATCTCCTCCACACACTTTTACTCAAGCACGCAGCCTCGCACACAAAAATGCAAATGCGGGAGCTTATTAAGCGCAATTGTTTTTCATGTTCTGGTAATCCTCTCAGAAAGATGCTTGAGATCCTCAAAGCCTGTTCTTGACCAGGTTCCATCCCCTCCCAATAACACACACACACAGGAAGCAACAAATCTTCTCTGACAGGCTGGCAGTTTGTCATTTTGTCCTGGACAACCACTCCTTGTTAAATTTGCTGATTTTTGCAAGAGGTTTGGTTATAACAGTATCCCGTGGCTGGTGGCAGACTTTAAAATGTGTACGGTAGAAGACAATTGTTCATGTTGACTTCAGTTACTATTGTCTTTAACAGACTAGGTGCCAGTGGAGGCAACAGTACTTGCTGCAGCCAAGCTGTCAGAGCTACCATGGAGCCCACACTGTCACTAACAGCACTCCCTGAAGAAACATCTAATTTTTGGAAAAATAAAAGTGATTACAGAGAGAAGCAGACCGAAGGGTCTACAATATGCATTTGAAGGATATATCCAGGATGTCAAACTGAATCAGCAGTGAAAACAGGTTAAAAAGATAAAAGTAGAAGCTAAAGCTACAGATCACAAAGTCAAAGTGAACCACCACATCACCTGGAGATCCAGACAGAAGACAAATGAAATTAAGCAACAACACTGTTCCTGTAAAGCCGTGTAGGTCTTCGCAGGTTTTTCCCGTAGAAACAAAACATTTAAGAGACGTATATTTCCTTCCAACCTCTCTGGGTAACGAGTATCACTGTTGCATAACAGCTAGCTCCAAATTCACAAAAACGGCCTGAAAAATGAAGAAAATCTGAAACATTTGCATTAAAGTCTATCGAGCAGAGCCTTGATAGTTAGTCAATTATGTCATAATTGGCCAGTCTGCGTTCGAGGGGCGGGTCTTAGCAAAGGGTTTATAACATGTAAAAGAATAAAAAGATGCTGGCTGCTGTTATGTGTATAAAAGGCGAGGAAAGGATGAGATGTTCAGTTACACTGATTGAAATTAAGTGTGAGCCAAAACGGCTGGAATAGACTTCACCCATCCACCAGTCTGCTGCCTCAGAGCAACACTGTGATGGTGTGACTTAGTGTTTGATCAAAACTCCTAAAAAAAGATGGAGAACACAAACAAAGTTTAGAGTGAAACCACAGTTTTAAAACAGCTACTGAAGTCTTATCCATCCATCTTTCCGTGACACTCCCATATAGACAAACAGAAAAAAAAGTTGAGAGTGACAAGCATAAATAACAGAGTGACAAAATCAATTTCTCATTACATGGGAGACGGCTTAGTGACTCACTCTCTCTCTCACACACACACACACACACACACACACACACACAGTGGTCAGAGCTGAAATAACACAATACTAAGCTTCCCAAAAACTCCTGATGTGGCTGTGTACACACTGTGGGCTTTATCCAAATCCCTGTTTAAACCTCCGCTCTCCCTGGGAATTAAGAAATTAATAAACTTTATTACTGAGGTGGTAAATAGAATACAGGCTTAATGCCAATACCATCACGCTGGAGCAAGATTTCAATAAAAGGAGCAATTTACATCTAATTCAGAGTCCGAAGAAGGAGAGGAGAGGAGGTAAAGACTAAACGGACATACTGAGGACTGAACAGAAGACCGAGAGAAATAATACGCGTTGTTTTGTTGCGATGGGAAGTTTGGGGTTGATCACTCAGTGAAAGTCAAATTGAATCAGAAGGGAGGGATGGTGGAGCTATGCATGGGTGCGTGTTGCTCTCTCCCAGAAAAAAACTCCTTAAAGCTGCTTTAAAATGAATATCAATGGAACAAATGACTATATGTTAAGTTAAAGGTGTCTCTCATAATGACGTATCCAACCATGAAGTTCCCATCAGCTCCATTGAGCTAAAAGCTGAGTGAATATTGGACTTACACGTGTACAGCAACAAGGAAATGTACATTACACTCTTTCCCCCGTATATTTCAACTCATTTTCATCATCGTCAGAACAGGAGAAATATTCACTGCAGATTGGCAGCGTTGGGGACTTAAGCAAAAGCTTTTTATTTCCTTGCTAAGATCTCTGATAAATATGCTCCCCTGCATGTTGTCAAAGACGAACACCGAACCATATGAGGAATATGCAGTTAGCTTAGCTGGATTGGGCCACGTCTTATCTGTTTCATTTTAGCGTAGTCAGGCATGACTTACTGAATACTACCTTGATTTACATTCAGACAGTTACAGTCAGTCCTAGTTTGGGATTGAATGCCTCCTAGGTAGTGGTGTAACAGAACCATGTTGATCTGTACGGATCCCCCCCCTCACAGTTTGGCACGCATGTGAACTGCTGATTAATTACACAGTTTAACGTTAACCATCACAGAGTGAAATAAAGTCTTACTGACGGTCATTATCCACCAATATTCAGTAAAATATGTGATCAGGACGTCATTCATGCTTTTCTAGTAGCAGATCTCTGATAATGTTGCATTGTAAACAAGCACCGCTAACGGCAAAGGTTCCGTTCAGTTACATTATGATGCGTTCAGGCTCTGTTCAGTGAAAATGAGTATTGGTCGAAGATAAATTATAATGCAATGATGTGTTCAAATATAATCTTGTGAAATGTAGTGTTGATAAGAAACTTGAATAAATCCAGTTGTTTGAAGGAGCTGTTTTCACAACAACATAAATAGATATTAAAGATGAATTATGAGCTGTTTACACTAGCTCTAAGCAGCTTATAATACATCATTACAACTACTAATGACAAGATTTGTTTTAATCAATAAAAATATAATCTTTCATTGTCTTATAATTTTTATGAAGAAAAAAACACTATAGAGGACTATAACAAAGTAAAAGGATCACATTTAGAATGTTTGACGGTTTACAGACTTCAGAGTGGATGAAATGATTTTTGTGATGATGGGAAAAGAACAAATAGTTTGGATCCTTTTAGACCAGCTGCTATAATCAACAAAGGGATCTGTATCTGCCAATATGGATCATCAATGATCGTAATTAGTATCTGCGGAAATAAAACGAGATCAGGGATCTCTAAAAGTTCTGTTTGCTCCCTTTTTTCTTTTGTGCTGATCCGATCTGATCCGTGAGTTTTATTCCCAGGTGACCTCAACAGTAATGAGGATGTGCAGGGTTTTACCTGTTTCACACAGCAACCATCGATTTAATCATTTGGTCGAAATGAAAAGGGCTCTTTGTTGTCTAGGTTACATATTTCAGTGATTACACTCTAACATGAAGTTACAACCTGCCTCACACTGAAATAAAGTCATTCTGCCATTCTATATCACCATTACCGAGCTTGGTGGGAGGTTTAGGTGCCAGGCAGCCTGTTTCAATTACACACACATTGCTCTGACAGGGTGCCTGAGAACTCAATACTTTACTGCAGCTTTATAATGAAGCAGAACACAAGCTTCTCATTCTCTGCTCTCCGAGGAATTCACTTTAAAATCTCAAATGATGCCGAGTTCGAGAGTACACAGCTGGAGCACCCTTTTCAGAACGTGCATCCGAGAATACTAATACATGCAAGTATAACTCAGAATAAATGAATGAAGAGTAGACATGACAGGACAATACAGGCAGAAACAACAAATAAGTCTGAGACTAATTTGATTTCCTCCTTCCATCTTTCACCTTGTTCTGATATGCTGGCTGGACAAGTAAGCACCAGGGCTTTCATCTTCATGTGCAACGTATATTGGCCACGTAACGCTGCATCCGGCACCAGTCCCATGGCAGGTCGTGAAATAGTTACAAAATGCAATCTATCGGGTCTTGAGTACATGGACACAAATTATCTGTTCGTTTTTTTATGTCACTCAGGAAGAAAACATTGCCGATGGAAAGCCAATTAGGATCCATTCTTTGTGGTGGACACACAAATGAAATGTATCCACCTGAATATGCAACGGTGAGAACCAGATGATTTTGTATTAAACATGGAGAAAGACCATGGTGAGCAGGAGGGGAGGTGAATGGGTCCAACAAAAAGGGCTTTCAACTACGAGACCGGTGTTTCACACTGTGTGTGTCCCAAAGTGTTGTTTTATTGCTTAAACCTAACTGTACGTAAATATTGGACAAAATAGGCAAATCGTGTCCTTGTGCACTAAACCAAAAGATTGCTTTTTGTGACTTTTTCCCGGACTGCTGTGACACTGTGTTGGAACATCACATCACTTGTTGTGCGTCTCTGACACAGCAGGCATACTGAGTAAGCTTAATTATGATACATGATGTGACCCCCAAGAAACAGAACTGCTAACTTATTCACTTCTTAAAAGTTGCTCTCAGGAACTTTGTGAACTTAACTTAGAACTTTTGGTGGCATTAAGGAGGACTCCTAGTGATAAAATGAGATATTTTTTGAATATTTAAGGTAGAGAAAGGAGTCTGAGGTATGGATGAGATGCGTTCAGGCGTCTGGTGGATATTTACTGCTTTTCCACCAAGACGTTTGTGGTAATTTTAGTCCCAGGACTACTTTTCAAGGAACTAAAAAGTTCCCTCAGCCCATTGTTGTCTGTGTTTCCATAGCGGTCTAAAGACCTGCAAAGATTAGGCAAATCAGTCTGCTGGGACAGGGCTGCTCGTGGTCGCAGGGTAAACACACTCTGCAGCCTGCGGGCCAGTGTGTCCGCCCATTGCATCTACAAAAGTAAAACTTTTTTGTCTCGACATTTATTGCTGCATAGTATTTACTGATGCACGCTGGATGTAATGAATAAAAAGCAGAAGAGGAAACTAAGAGCATCTGTCGCCACAGTAAATCATCTGTTGAGTGTTTGATGATTATTTATCTGTGCTTTAGAACGTATGAATGCCAAACAATCGGAAAATAGTATGTTTTTTTCACAGCACAGCTGAGCTATCTGTCTTTCCTCTACCGGTTGTCTTCTCTATCTTTATTTTAAGATATTTAATTGGAAATAAGGGAGAGAGAGGGGATGACATGCAGCAAAGGGCCATGGGCTGGAATTGAACCCAGGCCGCTGCCAAGGAGGCTAGAGGTCGCCCCCTCTCACTTTCTTTTCTCTCTGTTCTTTTTTTTTTTTTCAATGAGTCAGGAAGCCAAAAGAAAAGCCTAACTTTACTTTTACTGTTATCAAACAAAGAGAAACGTTCTCCCCTCATCCTTTTAATGGTCCTAAATCGATACTAGACCAACTACTATACTACTATACTTGCTTTATGAGTGAAGCAATACACAAGTTGAACCAGGTGTGTGTGTGCGCCCAATCAGCATCCCTGTTTATCCATGCAAATCACACAATTTAGACCCTGGTCCATGCAGTCCAAATGCAATAAGTTTCTCAAAAGAGTCAGAAGGTCCTGTAAACGGTCTATTGAGGGCCTTTTATATGCACAGCAGTAGCCTATTCCATTTCATTCCAGTCAGTCATTTTTAGATTGTCCTACAGTATGTACTTATGTAAACCTCATATTCTGATGCCTGGGTTTGAGAGACTCAAATATGTTAGCTGGAACACTTTGATAGAAACCGGAATACCGTGACATGTGATCACCTTATCCAAGCGTCTGATAATTGTGTGCTTTCTCTGCAGGTACGTCCTCGACATGAATCACATCTAGCGACTTAGTGATAACAAGTGCTGTCCTCTCACTTATCCCACCCAGATCTGTCTTGCCGGTCTGTGGTTCGAGCCAATAGCCTTTCAGTCACAAACAGTAGACCTACACATCTGTGTAATCAAACGCCTTTTCACTCCCAACTCGTCAAATACAGCAGCTTGGTGAGAAGGCCTTTGCGTCAAACTTTGACGCTCTACATACCCATCGAGCACATATCAATTTCTACTCATTACATTCATGCCACGTCTTTTTGATATAAACTTCCATTTCCAGAGGAAATAACTTGGTTAGATTTAGGCAACAATAATACTTGGTTAAAAGATTGTAGTTTGGGAAGAAATAAGTAACGCTACTTCAAATCATTTTTGATTTCACACGGGACACGAATACTACTCTACTGGGTGAAAGTCCTGTGTTTGTTTGACCCATCCATTGCCCCCAACTGCCACACCAAGTGGGCTTTGTAGCTCTTTATACTACGTGACCTGACTTCCTCCTTTAGTCCCACCAGAAATAAGACCAAGCTGCCACATTTGACAAGTTAGGAGTGAGAACAGGCTGGTATATCAGTTAGGTTACTAATCAAAGTGATGACTCTCCTAAGATGTGCGTGCCGGCTCCTTTTCAACTTATTCAGCTACCCCAAAAGACAAGTATGAAAAAATATCTCTTTCGAGGGCTCCACTGTAATTCCCCACTCTGCGTGCACACAGAAAAAAAAGCCAGAACAAACCAATTTGTCAAGAAAAGCCAACAATGTAATCGTGAATTAGGTTCGTAAATGTGTTTGGGTGTTACTGCACAGGGCACAGAGAGAATAGGACATTAGACCGCAGGGAGTTAAAGAGACTTACTGTACGCCACAGGGACTGGGAAGTTAGGGCCAGACCACACGGGGAGTGAGTGATGAGGGTCCTAAACTACCAGAGGGACAGCAGAAAAGCTCCTCTCTCAAGGGCTCTTTGTTGCATAGGTTAAGGTATGACATATTAGAGTCTGGTCCGTGCACAGGAGTTGAGTGATTACTGCTGTACTCTGCATGGGATGAGAGCACAGCGCTGCACAGTGGGGAGATTAGCCTTTAGTGAGAAGGCCCCGAGCGTGTTTGATACGTTTCTTTCCTCTGGTTTTTACATTTTTCTAGGTCCCTATGGGGAAGTACAGGAACATGTCTAGTACTATTCTCTGAGTCTTTATAGGAAGTTCTGCATTTCAAGTGTCACTGGGGCTGCCTTAATTAATGCTCATGTCTTATCAGATTTATCCAAAACACTTCTGTTCTTTAACAAATAACTTCATCCTCTAGTAGCAAAAACTAGGCTGGGTTTTTGGCGGTAACCTCTGGTTCTGCTGAGTGTAGCCAATGTTAAAGTGTCTTAAAACTTGCATTCTCACAACTGACCAGCTGGGTGCGACTCCTCTGGTTGCAAAAATAATTCAGATTATTGGTGAAGTCTATGAGAAAATAACTCTACTTCTCTCTTGATTTATTCCCTCAGTAAACATTGTAAACATGAGTTTATGGTCTCACTCTCTAGTTTCAAGTCTTCTTCAATACAGCATGATGTTTATTTAGTAAATTATGGTCCATTTAGAGTCAAACAGACCATAAAGCAGAGTGTGCTTTAGGGCGGGCTTACTGTGATTGACAGGTCGCTACCAGAGCCGTAAATAGCATCTCTATGTCACTCCTCTTCATTCCAAATATGGTAACTTCTGTTCATTGGTTGCGAAAAAAACAACATGGCGACGGCCGTAATCCAAGATGGTGACGACTAAATCGCTGAACTCAAGGCTTCAAAACGGCAGTTCATGAGTTACTAAATCACCGACTCTGCGGCTAAATGTTAACCCCAGAATCAGAATCAGAAACCGTTTATTGCCAATATAAGTTGCACATACAATGAATTTGTCATGCTCACTATGACAATGCCAACACGCTAATGTTTAGCAGGTATAATGTCACCAAGTACCATTTACCAAGTTTACCAAGTACGGCTGAGACTTCTGTAAATGTCACTAGTTTATCAAATGTTAATCCCGAAACCAAAGCATTACACAAATGGACATTTTGACTGTGCACCAAATGTGAGCTACAGGAAAAGTCATTAGGGTCCATTGTTTGAGTGTTCACTCTCTGTCTATCTACCCCGGCTCTCCAGTCCAGATCGCTCAGTACAGAGATGGTATGAGCTCTCGGCCAAACTCTGATTCAGTCTGTGTGGTTACTGCAGTGATATTTCCTCGTGTTGTTGCTCTTCAGTAACTGTTTGTTTCCTGTGTTCCAGAAACCAGCTTAGCCTTCTGCTTTAGTTGTATTTTGCGGCAAAGCTGTGATGCTCAGTTATTGTCAAATCCTGTAGTGCATGTATGTTTAAGATTTGGGAGAGGAACATCCGTGAAGATTTTCCTCATGTGTGTGATGCAACCCAATGTCAAAATCGGTTATGATTTCAAATCTCCTGTAGTCTGAGCCCGGCTTTAGTTTGGTTCAGGAAAAACATCGTGATTGGCCTTCATATAAGTTTGTAAACAAAGTGTTTACATACTTATTTCTCCCATCTCTCTCCCACTATAAGTCGACTTTCTTACCGTTGAAGCTACGTCAGTAGCTCTGAGCATATTCACATGGATGCTTTTAATCCGTGACCACCCTGACAAAGGATCCTTATTGACTTGGCATTAGCCTTGTTGATACCAACACGTGATTTTAACGTATTACGTGCCACCATCACGTAATACACTGTTTGGAGGTCGTGGTCATTTGCCCGTATTTCTGTGAGCTCAGGCTGCTGCCATCCATTGTGAAAAAAGCCTCTCCATGGTCAGCTAGGAGAAATTAATAATATCCTCTCCCACTGTGTACAAATGTAGCTATCACCTCTTTGCAGCCTAATGGAAACTATCAAAGGCTTGTTTGACTTTGAGCCCATAGACCACAGGGCCCCTCAGCACAATAAATCACCGACCTCAACACACTACATTTCCACCTTTTAGCCCCGAAACCTATTTAAGACCACAGCGTTGTTATTTTTTTCATATGCTGAACCTGTTTTAAACCACAAGCTCCCCATGTTTCCTCAGACACTCATTCATGTCCACGAGCTGTTGAAAACCACACGCTTCCTTCTCCTTCATATATTTATATCAGCTGTTAAAGTGATTTACACATCAAGTGGTCTAAGCGAAGCAATCTAATTGGTCAAAGACTCATTCTAACCATGCTGATAACCCCTCTCAAGCATTCACATCTAAGGTTATTGGTTTTTATGTTTCATCTTGTGCTAAGTAATGAGCTTATTAGCAGTTTTTCCTGCTCTCGCCTGCTGTTTATTATTCATGTTCACCACCTCGAGGGAAGTCAGCTCACACATATTGATGGCTGTTGAATAACAGCCACAAAACCCTTGAGGGGACTACAGTCATATGACTGTAGTTCATCTAAACACTGAACAATATTACAATAAACTAATTTAAAATAGTTTTAGCCTGCTGTTGCTGTGAAATACAGAGTACGGTAGCATTACTCTCTGTTTTCTGATTTTCATGGACAGGATTTCAAGGTGCAGCCGGTGGGGATGAGTGTCACATTTCGGAGACCTCAGTATCTGTCGACTCTTGTCTGTTCCATGGAGATGATGTGTCTGTTGACTCCAGCAGGCCGTGAGGCACTGAGGTGGTTTGCAGCCTAGTTTGAAGCGGTTTGGACTGAGAGTCTGAGGCCATGGTTCTCTGCTGGAAAACGGTGGATTGCGCCCTTTCGGGTTTGGAGAGTGAGCCACTGGCCAGAGCGAGGAAGTCAAGTATCTCTCGTCTTGGTCTTGTTCACGACCGAGGGTAAAATGGAGTGTGAGATGGACAGGAGGTTCGGTGCGGTGTCCATGTTGCTGGAGAGAGAGATGTCTGGAATACTGTTCTAAGCTTGCTGCCCCCAAGTCCCAGCCCTGGATAAGCGGAAGATGATGGATGGATGGATGGTAGCATTTCACTCCAGGATATTTGCTACAGGTGCTGGTTTAGTTCTCGTCACTTTTAAACGAACATGTTTCACATCTATCATATATATTAGAAGCCTTCATCCACAGTAAGAGACAGTAGGAAAGAATAGCAGGTTTGACATATTGCAGTAAGCCTGCTCAGAGAGAGTACGAATGCATTTATTTAATATATTCTGAATTGATGGAACAATTTGTTGAGGGGAAAATAGCCTCAATTTAAGAGACTAGACATTGTTTTGGAGTGCTGGCCTAGTTTCTTCTCTCAAAGTCCAACTAGGAACATTTGTTAAGTGTTTTCTGTCAGAAAGTACCTCGTATCGGTCCGTGTTCATGTGGCAGAGACGGAGCCCAGTGCACGGCAGATTCAAAACAACACAGGTTGCATGCATTACACAAGAAATGAGCTGTTGCTCAAGTGTAAAGCACACTTTTATTTTAAAAGCTGAATATCCAATACCCAACGTGCAGCAGCATTATGTATGTGTTTCGCATTTTAGGTTTTTGCAGCTAATTTAATTCAGTCCACGAGTTGCAAAATGGTTGAATCTGCATTTGTCTGTTAAATTGCAAACTGTCCGGCTGACTTGGCCGTGATACTTCAAGGATTCTTGCGCAACCCCCCTTGGGACACGGTACAAAAAAACGGTTGACGAACTAAAGGCGCCACCATCACATCAAAGACCAATCTGTAGTCTCCCCGCAGCTGCAATCTGAGGAGCCCCTTGACCGTTATAAAAGGCCCCTTTACTTATTAAAGTTTGTTAGGACAGCGTTACATCAGAGCAATGCAGAAAGTCTTTCAGGGGTCTCACGCCGTGCATAATTTAAGGGAAACTGTGTTTCAATAATTCAGCATTAAACAGCTCATGTGGCATCTCAGGCACTGAATCTGTGGGATCGGTGGCCTGATGTTCCCCTTTTTCTGGCTTTGTCCTACTGTGAAATACCACCAGCCTTTTACAAGGACTGTGTCCCGCGTAATGCATTAAGCTTCGCCCCGGTCTGTGCCGGGTTCAACATGTCTGCTGGTCAGCGAACTAATGGGGAAAGCGTGTCTGTGCACAGGCTCAGTGCTGCTGGTGTTCGGGGCTCCATTACTGTAGGGGTCATGAGGAACATGTTGGAGCAGCTCGGAGGTGCTTCTGTGTGGACCGCAGTCTCTTAGCTGACTCATACAACGTGACCATTTCGTCTGTCTCACTTCTCTGTCTGCCTCTGTCTCTGTTTCCGTCTCTTTTTATATCCGTCTCTGAAGGGCAGACAGACACCAGCGCGTTTCGAATAACGTGTCACGTGAACTGAGTCATTTGAGGCCCACAGCACACGCTGGACGAGTCACACATACAGAAGAGGCGGAGAGAATGTGATAAAAAAGGGACACAAATCAGACAGTTGCTGAGCTTGCACGTCAATCCTTGATAGCATGCGTTATTGCACAGAAAACAATAAGCAATACGGTTCTGGTATGTGTTGTGTTATCATTTCAGCTCAACATTATATCATTACATTTCAATAAAGTGTGTCCACCTGTAAAGATATTTTTTTAATTTCATCCAGTAATTTATTTTCGTGATTCATTTCTTATATTTATGTGTACTATAATTGGCATCCCACGCTCTTTTGCTAAACTAAGTTGTTTTGTTGTCTACATTGTCCTATGAAGACACTTTATTTTGAAAAGAGGCTATGCGTGTAACAAGCGTATACTGACACGCCGTTCCAACAGCTTGAAACTTAACCTAACGTACAGAGGCACCTAGTCCGATGCCAAGGGGCACTGACCACGCATCGGGATTTGAGGAGTAGGGAGTGAGAATGTGTTGGAGTAGAAAATTGGCAGAGCATACAAAATAATAAATAAATATCATGGAGGTTAAAAGAAGCTTCAAGGGGAACTTTTTTTGTATTTGGCAACTGGTAAGATGTGCACCTTAGATTTGTGGTCGATTTTATTTTGTTGTATAATATTTAGTACAGAATCTGGATCTCACTCTGAATTACTGTTAGCAAACTAAAGAACTGAGGGATCACTTTTCCTTAATTTTTACTGAATGTTTGAAGACGAATTGTTCATGCTGAAAATATAACTATATTTTCTCACGCCACCAGTTTTCATGTTGCTGTGGTGATTCTGACCATTCCATATGCGCTCATTTCAGTGGATGTTTGCCTTAAGTTAAGTTAAGTCCACATGTAATGTGGTACAGCAGTGAAAAAAGATTATTCACAAAGCAGTGAGGAAATCTCTCTGTCTGTTGAGGAAAAAGTGGAAAGGAAGCTAGTGCTAAGGCTTCTAAGGTCGTCAGAACATTCAGTGGAACATTTTCTCCTTAAAAACATCCGAAGAACATTAAATTTCTAAAAATAAAATAAAAAATTGGAGAGAGAGAGAGAGTGTTTATTTCCTAAACACCACAATTACTTTGACAAGTCAGGCAAACACCTTTGCTATTTATTAGTGCTGGGCAAGTTAACGAGTTATTATTGCGTTAACGCATTAATTAATTAACGCCGACAATTATATTATCGCGGGTTAACGCAGTTTTTTATTTATTTATTATTAAGCAGACATTTTTAACACAAGAACCAGGCAGCAAGCAGCTGTGTTTGTGTGGCGTCACTTCCCCCCGGGTCCAGAACTACTCCTACACTCCGTCACCTCCTTCACTCTTGTCTCACACACACACACACGCGCGATCGTCTCGTTACAGATCAAACGTGACTGTTGTGAAGTGGAGCTTCTCATGAGGACCAAGACATGTCTTGTTTGAACGGAACACTTTACTGTCTGAACTGCAGTATTACAGTGTTACAGTGAACACAACGTGCTCTTGCACCCGACATGTGGTTTTCTACATATCATCAACATTGTTAGCGTCAAGAACACGCACCATTCTACTTCCTGTCTCTTCAAAGTAAAATCACTTCCGTTTTCATGCTCTTCACAATAAAAGTAAATCATGCAATCAAACAATTTACAACAGTGACAATATTAAAATACATATTGTCGAGTTTTTAAAGTGTTTTTGTTTGTAATATGTATAATAAGCATCATTTAATTATCGCTACTGAGAATTTAACAAACAAAAAAAAAGTAGATAGGTTTGCAGTTTAAGGTGTAGGCTATATTTTAAATTGCATCTCTTACACACATGAAAATAAAGTTATGAACACCGGCTGAATATCTATTATCAGAATCATAACTGTATAACTGCTACTGTGTAAAGGGAATACTGCTGTTAACAAGAATCTTATTTGTTTAAAGTGTTTGCAAACCAAATGTTATTGCACTTTTGTTCATATAGCAGTACTTTTAAGATAAAAGTGCGCAATACACTACGTTTGAATTCACTATTGAACTTTGCGCATAACAATGCGATTAATCGCAAAAAAATCATGCAATTAATCGCGATAAAAAATGTTTATCGTTGCCCAGCACTACTATTTATATAAACAGGACTGATGTGGTTAAAACCCCCAATGTTCTCTCTCACACTCCTTCCCTCAAACCTCTCACTCTTTTTTCCTCTGGTGCTTTCAATGTCTTTTTTGTGTGTGTGTGTGTGTGTGTGTGTGTGTGTGTGTGTGTGTGTGTGTGTGTGTGTGTGTGTGTGTGTGTGTGTGTGTGTGTGTGTGTGTGTGTGTGTGTGTGTGTGTGTGTGTGTGTGTGTGTGTGTGTGTGTGTGTGTGTGTGTGTGTGTGTGTGTGTATTTTTGAGGTATCTTTAGATGTTCTTGTTCCTGCGATAAAGTGTATGAAATTCTAAATAATTCTGTACCTCTCTTCATTTCTCTCTCTCCACAAATCTTCCCCTGGCAGATGTTTGATGTCATGACCCAACATACAATTATCTGTAAGGATGGAGATGTCAGAGAATCTGTGACACCCGCGCACACGCACACATGCAGACACACACACACCAGGTGGGTGACAGGATAATTGGGGACGGGAGGAAATACTGCAGAGATTTAAAATTACATGGAGGCGGGGGGGGGGGGGGGGTTATCAGGGTGTGAGGAGAGGGAGAGACTGTGTGCCAGGATTTACATAACATCACACCTCAAAATGATCTAATAAAAAACAGACTAGACACCAGAACGTTTCCACCAGAGACCAAAGCGAGTGTGTTTGGCCGCTGCTCGTAACATCCAATGTTTTCACGTTTATCTTCAAGCAGTTAGTAGATTATATAGCAGACAGCTTCTACAGTCTGTCAATCATCTGTAATATCAATTGATTATTTGCCTTATTTATTTGCTTCTAATTGAAAGCACCGTAACCCATAATACCTTGTTGTCTGGAAATACGAGAAAACAATGAAACCATTCTGAAGTTACAGAAAACATTTAAATAGAAACTCAAAATCCCAACAGTACTTCATGTGTACACACGCATAGAATCTTAAATCAGGTGTTCCGTACCTTTATCTGATTATGTGCTTTGGAATGTGGTCATAAAGTTTATTTAGTTTATAGTGAATGTGGTCAAATGTACAAAATCACCGCTTTATTTTTGTAAATGCAATAAAGCCATCTTTGCTAGAAGATTTCAGTACATGACATATTCATTATATGTCCATTAGAGGTGCATCATGGAGAATGTATGGGGTATTAGTAGGATGTAATTTAGATTTAGAAGATCAAGCTACAGGGTTCACGCGCTCTTACGCAGGTCTTATCTACAAAAATGATTTTTTTAAAGTTTTAGATTAAAGTCAATTTTCATCAAAGTGTCATGACTCCTCTCCCTCCTTTTTCCAGCCTTTCCTTCCCTCCTTTCTCTTGTCCTCTGCCCTCCCTCACCTCTTCCACATCAGCCGTCCACCTCTATTTGACCTCCCTTCTCCTTCACTTCTTTTCATTTTTCACCTTGCTCCTCTCGTCTACTCTTTCCCCCCCTCCTCTCCCTCTCCCTCTTACATCACCCTCTCTCTCTCCTCCCGTCGTTTTACATGTAAATTCCCAAAAGTCCCCCGTCGACTCTTCTGCCTCCATTTACTCGCCCCTCCTCCTTTTTTCATCACCCTCCTCTCCTCGCCTTTTATTTTTGTAATTATTATTTACAACACTCTCTCATCTCGTCTTCTCAGTCAAATTTGCTCATCCCTTCTTTTCCTCTCTTCGTTGATATTGCCGCCCTTCCTCCCAACAGTCCTAGGCCCTAAATCTTTATCGCTCTGTCCCTTCTCATTCAGTCTCCCAGACCTTCCTTCCTTCTTCCCTTTCATTTCATCTTTCTCCCCCTCTGTGACAAAATGATAACCATGTCGAATGAACATATTTTATGTGAATGTCTTTCTGGCAGTGAAATCATCAAGGTGTTTTTATTTTTTTGCCCAGGTAAGTCCCAGAAGCGTTCCCTGTACAAGCTGCTCAGATAGCTGGCCTCCAGTGCATGCTGGTAGTCAGGCAGTAGTTATAAACAGATAGCACAGCACAGGCCTGCTTGACAACAGAGATTTCGACATTATAAATGGTGGCAGCATCACAATTCCCGAATGTTTGGAGATACATTCTCCTACAGTGCTCTCAGATGCTAATGCACATTAGCTCAATGAAGAATGTATGCTAACTCTGGTAAATGTACATTACTGTTTGTCCATCGTGGCCGTATGGAGGACCAACAAGAGACAAGTTCCTCTACACCAGTCACTGTTAACGAGCGTTCACATGTTGCGTCTCAAAACGTTTGGAAAACGGCAGCCATGCTGCGTTAATATATTTTTCCGAGGTGCTTGGGGGGAGGGGGTTGTGCTACCGTTTGCGCCTCCCGTTTCTACGTAACCAAAACACGCGAGCTGTGATGGTGATGATGATGTAATTTACTCGTAAGCCTTACTGACTGAACCCACAAAGGTAAATGGATTCCCAGCACCGTAAATCCCTCACAGCAGCTTCACTGCTCCATTTGTCATCTTCAGTTCGTCTGACCTTTGAACCGGATATTGTGACGTCCTTTGGCGGCAAGGTTCAAAAAAGTAAAACAGTCCGTGGGAGAACGGAAAAATATCTGCCAGCTGTGATTGGTTGTTCATCGTCACGTGACATGAAGTATTCACTGCAGTGTTCCAAAAGTTTAATTATTTTTTTCTCGGGGCGCAGCCGTCTCGCCCTGAAATATAAACGCTTGGGACAGTGTCGCTCTCGCTCTTGAGTGCACCTTCTTCGTGTCTACATTGACATCAATGGATTTGAGGGCGCAAAAAGACGTGAAATGTAATATATTAATATATATTAATCACCAAAACATATCTTGAGGTTCACCAGACACGCTGAATTTATTTCCCTCCTCAAAAAAAACATGTGCAAAGCAAAAATGTTGGAACATTTTGAATCCTGCACAGTTTATATCCATGTTTCTTTCCGGTCTTTACTGGCGGACTGCTGCATATTATGGAACATAACTACCAGCTGTAGGTCATCGGAGTACTGCGAAACCATTGGCGGGACTTTAAACTGCTTCACCCACATGCACATGCGTGTAAACATGTGTCTCCACGTATGTGCATGGGAGAAACAAAACGGGGACTCTATAGCACGACTGGTCCAGAAACTCCACAGGGAACGTTTAAACAGTCGATAACATGGACATATTCAGCTGTAAATGGGCTTTTTTATACAGTGGGAGAGGATGGAGGTCCAGTTTTGTGATACTGAATTGTACTTCATCATGATGTGTAACACTGAATTCTTTTAGTTGTTAAGTAAAAGGATTTTTAAATATTCAGCTCTCGTCCTCCCTCTCCTGCTTGTTTTTCCTCTACTCAACAATCCTAATGGTCGGGTTTCTGCTGGATCACAACTAGTTCGAAAACGTGCTGTTGCACCGCGATGGAAATCAAAAGTGTTTATAGGTGTCTCGGACAGCCGCACGTGGAGGTAAAGTGAAAAGCCAGCTGCCATAGAGAGGACGGAGACGAGGTAATCGTAACTTCTGGGGATGACGCCTTATGTTTTCAGACAGCCTCTCCTGGAAGGCATTCATAGTATTGCACTCCCATAAAAAAGTGACAGAAACAGTTGTCAGGAACAGAAAAAGGTTTAAATCCTTGCTCGCCCTTTCTCACCACCTCAGTCAACCAATCACTGCGAGTAGTGGGTGAGCATGTCAGACAGAATACGAAGGTACAGAAATGATGGGACGCAGCCATAGACTGTATAAAGAATGCTTCTGATCCTCGTCCAGTTGCCTGCATTCATATGCAGAATCTGTTTGTAGAGATTACCTTCCCAGTAAAATATGAGTATGTTTGATTGTGCATGGATTCGTTCTTGAAAGAGCATGATGAACACGGCCGACTTCTTGACAAACGCGAACACCGAAGGGAGTCCAATGGGACTCCTTTCCTCAGCTGGACTGTCAGAACATGCAGCCAGAGGCTTTGGGTGACAAGAAGACCACACTTACCACAAAACCATTCAACAACTCAAGCTCTCTGCTGGTACACGATAAAGACAGGACCCTGTTGAGAGGAAGATTGGAGGGGTGTATGACATCATCATGACATCACATTCATGACAGCTGTGGGGGAACATTCAAGACTGCATGAACACCAGAAACCAACAGCATCGGCTGTCTGTCAACACCAGACCTAAACCACTCACAGCATCCACTGAGATGGGGTCAAAGGTCATCAACCAGGAGTCAGTGGACAGTCAGAGAAAGGAAATTCACATCCAATGCCAGAATCATATTTGAACACAGACAATAGCTACCACCAGCGGTTAACATTGACAAAAGTCGCATGAGCCAACCCCATTCACTTAACAAAGAGAGTGAGAGCTCTGGATCATTAATAAGTGGGCCTCTCAGTGAGATTCCCTTATAGACCCTTGTACAGGCAGCAGAAGTACCGCAGAGTGCAATAGCTTGTCAAGCTATGCAAGAGCATTAACCACCAAAGATCATGAATGCAACCTGAACAAACTTTCCATATCTGGTTGCTATTAGTGAGTGGGTAGAATCATAGACTGTATATAAGAAGTGGACGTAGTCATCGTTATGTCATCCTTTGGTTTAGGATTTCTGTTATGAAGCCTCGAGTTTGGCGATTTCGCCCTTGACATCTTGGATTATGGCCGTCGCCATGTTTTTTTCCGCAAACAACGAACGGAAGTTACTATATTCGGAATGCGGAGGAGTGACAGAGAGTCACTGTATACGTCTCTGGTAGTGGCAGCGACCTGTCAATCACAGTAAGCCCGCCCTAAAGCATACCCGGCTTTATGGTCTATTTGACTCTAAATGGACCATAATCTACTAAATGAACATCATGCTGTATTGAAGAAGACTTGAAACTAGAGATAGAGACCATAAACTCATGTTTACAATGTTTACTGAGGTAATAAATCAAGAGAGAAGTAGTCATTTTGTCATTGACTTCGATACACTAGACTTCTTCTTGCAACCAGAGGAGTCGCCCTCTGCTGGTCAGTAGAGAGAATGCAAGTTGAAGGCACTTACGCATTGGCTTCACTCGGCAGAAGATGTACGTGTCCTCGTAAAAGCCTTCAATCAATTTTAGATACATGCCAACCATTTAAGTATGTTTCTACGAGGAACCACTTACGCATTCGGCTGAAAGCACCAGCTAACAAGGTCACTTGTTAGCTCTGAAACAGTCGTGATCCCATCCGAATTCTGCAGATCTTGAGTCTGCTGTTGGAATTCCGTTTTTGCAAACAGTTTTTAACTCAATGTTTAAAGCTCGTTAATTCGTCTGGATGGCTGGGAAAAAACTCCACTTGCGTTGTGAAAATGCATCCAGTCGACTGTAAAAGAATATATATTTCATAAAGAGACTTTTGGTGACAGTCAGGGGAAACAGATGTCTCAAAAATCTTTATATTTGTATTCTTTTCTTGTATGTTGTGGCGGCTGCAACTAGCCAAACCATCAACCGGTGCTGTTCTGATTATGATGCGAGACATCAAGACACTTGTTTTGACTGAATTTATATTTTGTGATCCTTCTCTCCATTTCCTCCTGTTTTCAATATTACAGGCCAACCCCTCTCTTGCTCTTTTCTTTTTCTCCCTTTCTTAAAAGCACCACCCCCTTCTGTTGTCATTTTCTCTTCTCCTCCACTCCCCCAAGGCCATCCAGCTATCCTCACTCTCTTTCCTCTACTTCCTCTGTCTTTGCATCTCTCTCTCCCTCCCTGGGGTTTACTGTTGCAGTGATAGACAGTGTCAGTGCTGTGTTACAGTGTCTGGTGCTGTCGATAGCTTATCTTAGAAAGGCTTACACCCCCGGCAGCACCGACCGCACTGCACACACACACACACACACACACACAGGCTTGAGTACATACATTTGCATGCACATAGGGTGTGCACAGGGCCCGAGACCTTACACACTTGCACAATGAACACACACAAACACTGCGGAGAGAAAAGCATTCCCTCGCTGCTGTGTAATCATCTCCATTCACACCACTGATTTGAAAAAGTCACAGGATACAACTGGAGGGGCCAAACAGAACAAGCCTGGGTTAAATCGACACGGCTCGCACCCTCAAGTCTCAACACTCTATATATATATATACAGTTGTGTGAAAAAGTGTTTGCCCCCTTCCTGATTTCTTTGCATGTTTGTCACACTTAAATGTTTCAGATCATCAAACAAATTTAAATATTAGACAAAGATGACACAAGTAAACACAAAATGCAGTTTTTAAATGAAGGTTTTTATTATTAAGGGGGGAAAAAAATCCAAACCTACATGGCCCTGTGTGAAAAAGTGATTGCCCCCTAAACCTAATAACTGGTTGGGCCACCCTTAGCAGCAACAACTGCAATCAAGCGTTTGCGATAACTGGCAGAGTCTTTTACAGCGCTGTAGAGGAATTTTGGCCCACTCATCTTTGCAGAATTGTTGTAATTCAGCCACATTGGAGGGTTTTCGAGCATGAACCGCCTTTTTAAGGTCATGCCACAGCATCTCAATCGGATTCAGGTCGGGACTTTGACTAGGCCACTCCAAAGTCTTCATTTTGTTTTTCTTAAGCCATTCAGAGGTGGACTTGCTGGTGTGTTTTGGATCATTGTCCTGCTGCAGAACCCAAGTGCGCTTCAGCTTGAGGTCACGAACAGATGGCCGGACATTCTCCTTCAGGATTTTTTGGTAGACAGCAGAATTCATGGTTCCATTTACCACAGCAAGTCTTGCAGGTCCTGAAGCAGCAAAACAGCCCCAGACCATCACACTACCACCACCATATTTTACTGTTGGTATGATGTTCCTTTTCTGAAATGCCGTGTTACTTTTACGCCAGATGTAATGGGACATACACCTTCCAAAAAGTTCAACTTTTGTCTCGTCAGTCCACAGAGTATTTTCCCAAAAGTCTTGGGGATCATCAAGATGTTTTCTGGCAAAACTGAGACGAGCCTTTATGTTCTTTTTGCTCAGCAGTGGTTTTCGTCTTGGAACTCTGCCATGCAGGCCATTTTTGCCCAGTCTCTTTCTTATGGTGGGGTCATGAACACTGACCTTAATTGAGGCAAGTGAGGCCTGCAGTTCTTTGGATGTTGTTCTGGGGTCTTTTGTGACCTCTTGGATGAGTCGTCGCTGCGCTCTTGGGGTAATTTTGGTCGGCCGGCCACTCCTGGGAAGGTTCACCACTGTTCCATGTTTTCGCCATTTGTGGATAATGGCTCTCACTGTGGTTCGCTGGAGTCCCAAAGCTTTAGAAATGGCTTTGTAACCTTTTCCAGACTGATAGATCTCAATTACTTTGATAAACCACAGTTAATTTATGTTTTAACAGGGGGAGGCAATCATTTTTTCACACAGGGCCATGTAGGTTTGGATTTTTTTCCCCCCTTAATAATAAAAACCTTCATTTAAAAACTGCATTTTGTGTTTACTTGTGTTATCTTTGTCTCATATTTAAATTTGTTTGATGATCTGAAACATTTAAGTGTGACAAACATGCAAAAAAATAAGAAATCAGGAAGGGGGCAAACACTTTTTCACACAACTGTGTATATATATATATATATATAGACATATTGAAATCTTTCAATTTGTCCTCAAACCCAATTCCTTTTTTATACTTTTTTTTTTATATGTACATATGTGAGGGACCAGGGTATGCATAACGCTGGCAGAGCAGGCAAAGTGGGGAAAATAGGGATTTTATTCACCCAAAGTATTTACAGAAATTAGGATGGGTAACAAAATAAAGCCAAAGTGACATATCAGAATAACTATATTCTGCTCTAAAGTCTAAGTACAACATAACTAAACAGAACTTAGTTTAAAACAACCTAGTGAGGCTCTTCTGAACTGCCTCCCCATCTCCTAACTGCATAATATATACAGTCCCTGACAAAAGTCTTGTCACTTATCCATTTTGTAGAAACAGCTTATAACCTGACTTTTAATTAATCCATTGGTTTTAGAAATGGCTCATATGAAAGCTAAAACCCTCCCAAATTATGTTTAATATACTAAAATGAATTTGCTTCACTGAAGAAAGATTGATCATTAAATGAACACAGAAAGGTGAGATTTTGGCAAGACAAAAGTTGTGTCGCCTACAGAGAGTAATGTGAAAATTGAACAAATAATTTACTTCAAATACAAAAATATGTTGCATAACAGTGAATTAAGTAGTGGTGCTGTGAGATCCATATTTAATATCTTGTATGACTTCCATGAGCTTGAAGGACTGCATCCATGCGGTTCGACAATGATTCATACAATTTATTGATGAAGTCATCAGGAATAGCAAAGAAAGCAGTCTTACATGCCTCCCAGAGTTCATCAAGATTCTTTGGTTTCGTCTTCCATGCTTCCTCTTTCATTCTACCCCAGACATGCTCAATGATGTTCATGTCTGGTGACTGGGCTGGCCAGTCCTGGATCACCTTGATCTTCTTCGCCTTGAGGAACTTTGATGTAGAGATGGAAGTATGCGATGGAGCACCATCCTGCTGCAAAATTTGACCCCTTTTATGGTTGGGAATGTAAGAGGTAGCTATTACTTCTTGATATTTTAGGCTATTGATATTGCCTTCCACCCTGCAAATCTCTCGCACACCCCCACACTGGATGTAACCCCAGACCATGATTTTTCCGCCACCAAACTTAACTCTTTTCTGGGTGAATCTCGGATCCATGCGGGCTCCAGTAGGTCTCCTGCAACATTTGCGGCAGCTGTGATGTAATTCAACCGAAGATTCATCTGAGAAATCCACCTTCTGCCACTTTTCCAGCGTCCATCCTTTTAGCAGGCTGTGGGCCTTGGCAAATGCCACACGTTTTTTTAATTGCCTTTTGTTTAGTGCTGGTTTCTGGGCACTGATTCGACCATGGAGGCCATTTTGAGACAGAATTCTACAAACTGTCCTGGTTGACACGGGGACTTGAAGTGACCAGGCCTGGTGGAGCTCTGCTGCAGTGGAAAAGGGGCTGGCCTTGGATTTTCGAGCCAACAAACGGTCCTCCCGAGCAGTTGTCTTGCGGGGTCTGCCGGACCTGGGCTTGTCAAAAACATCTCCAGTCTCTTCAAATCTTTTTCTTTGTACTTGACGCTGAGACACATTGAAGGTGTCAGCCACCTCAGCAGTGGATCTGGTCTTCAGCCTCTTGATAATCAACGCTTTGGTCTCAGGGTGAATCTTAGGCATGTTGTCAGAGGTCAAGTTGCAGTTGATGTGAAGGTCTGGTGTGCTGGGGTTCTTTTTATACACACCCACTAATTGATTGATCAATTATTGATCACAGGTGAGGCTGTAATCTAGGATTGGGTGCATCATATGACAAGGCGACAAGACTTTTGTCTTTGCAAAAACTGACTAAGTGGGCTTTACCAAGCTGTGAACGTTAGAATGCTTTTCAGCAGTTTCGTTTGGCACCAAAACATTATTTCAAAAGGTGTTGGGATTGAAATTAGCCATTTCTTATAAAAAAAAATTTATTACAAATATATTTGAGGGGCACTTAAGGTCAACTTGTACCCAAGCGACAAGACTTTTGTCAGGGACTGTACTATGCTGGCTAGTCCATAGTTGATTGCAGGGGGGAGAAGACATTCCTCCTCTGTGGTGCAGATGTAGTGGCTCCTGACAACACCCCTCTTGGTGTAGTAGAATGGCACAGTCCAATTGTCCAGGCTAATCTACTAAGGCAGGTGTGATGCAGCTGCTCAGTCAGGAGGATGGTCGGCTACAGGACACTGAGGAACGTTTTTAACACTTTTATCAACCTTTACTCAATATTACCTGATTGCGTGTACTCAATCTAGAAATATAAATTCAGTCAAAACAAGTGTCTTGATGTCTCGCATCATAATCAGAACAGCACCGGTTGATGGTTTGGCTAGTTGCAGCCGCCACAACATACAAGAAAAGAATACAAATATAAAGATTTTTGAGACATCTGTTTCCCCTGACTTTGTCACCAAAAGTCTCTTTATGAAATATATATTCTTTTACAGTCGACTGGATGCATTTTCACAACGCAAGTGGAGTTTTTTCCCAGCCATCCAGACGAATTAGCGAGCTTTAAACATTGAGTTAAAAACTGTTTGCAAAAACGGAATTCCAACAGCAGACTCAAGTTCTGCAGAATTCGGATGGGATCACGACTGTTTCAGAGCTAACAAGTGACCTTGTTAGCTGGTGCTTTCAGCCGAATGCGTAAGTGGTTCCTCGTAGGATTCATAACAGAAATCCTAAACCAAAGGATGACATAACGATGACTACGTCCACTTCTTATATAGTCTATGATTCTACCCACTCACTAATAGCAAACAGATCTGGAAAGTTTGTTCAGGTTGCATTCATGATCTTTGGTGGTTAATGCTCTTGCATAGCTTGACAAGCTATTGCACTCTGCGGTACTTCTGCTGCCTGTACAAGGGTCTATAAGGGAATCTCACTGAGAGGCCCACTTATTAATGATCCAGAGCTCTCACTCTCTTTGTTAAGTGAATGGGGTTGGCTCATGCGTCCTCACATGACCTTAATGTTCAATTTTTTGTCACATTGTCTGTGTTCAAATATGATTTTGGCATTGGATGTCCACTGACTCCTGGTTGATGACCTTTGACCCCATCTCAGTGGATGCTGTGAGTGGTTTAGGTCTGGTGTTGACAGACAGCCGATGCTGTTGGTTTCTGGTGTTCATGCAGTCTTGAATGTTCCCCCACAGCTGTCATGAATGTGATGTCATGATGATGTCATACACCCCTCCAATCTTCCTCTCAGCAGGGTCCTGTCTTTATCGTGTACCAGCAGAGAGCTTGAGTTGTTGAATGGTTTTGTGGTAAGTGTGGTCTTCTTGTCACCCAAAGCCTCTGGCTGCATGTTCTGACAGTCCAGCTGAGGAAAGGAGTCCCATTGGACTCCCTTCGGTGTTCGCGTTTGTCAAGAAGTCGGCCGTGTTCGTCATGCTCTTTCAAGAACGAATCCATGCACAATCAAACATACTCACATCTTACTGGGAAGGTAATCTCTACAAACAGATTCTGCATATGAATGCAGGCAACTGGACGATTATCGGAAGCATTCTGGTTTCTGTATGTAGTCAGAGTAGTATTAACCAATCAAATATGAGCGGCCTTTGGTTGCATGCAGGTAAACAGTCCGTGTGGAGTCCATTGGCTGAAATAATGCAGTCTCAGAACCATTATCTGTTGACGATTTAGCTTTTTAGTAATTTAAAATTAGGTCGTGAATGGGCCACTTGTGAAACATTCCGGTTGCTGGCGTCTGAACTCCAACTTCAGTCTCAAGTTGCTAATCGAATGCTTAACAATGATTGGTGTACGGAGGAAGAAGTCTTGGATATCCGCTGGCGACACCGGAATCCCAGAGGCCAAATCATCGTTAGACCGACAGCCGATGAATTCCAAGATTGCTTGGAAGGTAAGTAATCGGATGGGCAGAGTCCGTCACAATGAAAAAAAATGGCAACTTACAGTGAATTACTATTTCAACCTTATCCATCCTGGGAGAGGGATCCCTCCTCAAGTGTTGTCCTTGAGGCTTCTTCCTTTTTTTCACTGTGAAAGGGTTTTTGGGGGCCAAACAGAGTTTTTCCTTTTTACAATGCGAGGGTCCATGGACAGAGGATGTCGTATGCGTACAGATTGTGAAGCCCTTTGAGGCAAATTTGTGATTTTGGGCTATACAAATAAATTGGATTGAATTGAGTTTAAGAAAAAAAAAAATACAAAATTGGAGTACACCATGTCACTCTAATAAAGTCAAAGTCTTTGTTTAGTTATTCAAACGTGCAAAAGCTACTCAACTGGTAACAAGACCAAGATAGTCTCCTTCATCTTTCTGAAAGAGTGTTTTTCAGCTGTTGGAGGACATTTTTCTTCAAGAATGCAGAAGATTGCGAATGTTGTCCTTTTTAAATTCATGCCACCGAGACTTATTTCCTTGCTTTCTTTATCCAATAAATACACGATCAAATGCTGTCAGTCACTTTCTTTCATGACTGGTCAGTGCTTTATTGACCCAGAAGATGATGTTATGAAAAAGTAATACAAAAGTGACAGACAGTACGCTGACCACGTGCTCCATTATTGCCTCGCAGAAGGACGCCGTGCAGCCAGCTTTAGCTGCAGCAAACAGAGAGCAGACTTCCGATTAGACCAAATTGTTGTGCTTACTTTTGTTGCAGAAACAATTGTGTTGTCGCCGTAACAATTAACAGAACACAAAGTATGAACTGAATAGGATTGGAATGGAAATTTAAACCTGAAAATGATGTTGATGTCCTTGTAAATCAGATGTAAAAAAACAAACTGATTAATAACCAATTACCCTGACGGCGGGGCGACTGTTCGTTCTTAACAACAATGGCGGCTCCTGAAGAGGTTAGTGTTGATGCTGCAGTAGCATCAGTAATATTGGAACACTTTCTTTATTGAAAGAAACAATGACCGGCGTACGGAGGAGGAAGACATTTCTCGATGGAGAACATGTTTTCCGCTCTTCTCCCGACTGGCTTCAAAAAGAGTTTGATTGACAGATGGTTCATCCAATCACCTGTTAAGTATTGTGTTTGGAAGTGCCTGCCCCAGTTTTAATATGTGATGACACCCACGACCAAAACTGACCAAGTGCAGATACCCTCGCCTTTTAAAAATGACAACTACTGGAACAAGTGAAGCCAGGCTTGGTTTGGAAAGTAAAAGAATACGAGGCCCCATATCCACTTGTCATTTCCTCTGCCCTCCTCCAGCCCAGGCGGTGGTAGTTCTGCACCTGAAGCTATCGGGCAGGGGTCACCAACCTTTTTGAAATTGAGAGCTACTTCAAGGGTACCGAGTAGTACGAAGGGCTACTTGTTTGATACAAACTTCCTGAATAACAAAGTTGCACAGATCACCTTTTAATAATAATAATAATAATATGTGTGAAGACACTGTCTGATCACATGTCAATGTTAATTATTCCTCACAATAATTATTAACAATGATTTCCACAACAATGATGGTAGGAAACACAGATATATTTA
The DNA here is from genome assembly GCF_050575085.1 of Anarhichas minor. Lineage (NCBI taxonomy): Eukaryota > Metazoa > Chordata > Actinopteri > Perciformes > Anarhichadidae > Anarhichas > Anarhichas minor. The sequence goes on along the minus strand of NW_027466492.1, from coordinate 1,781,989 downwards.
AACATTTATTTCTGTTATTCTGTTTCAACATTTGAAAGTCAGAGGTATCACATCTTTGATATTTTAGTAAATATCTTTCTTGACAGTTTTGTATGAATAAGCACATTTGTAGCATTTGGTTCAAAATCACACCTGTTATATTTTTGTAAAAAATATCCTTCTAACATTTTTTATGAAATCATTAACTGTCATATCTTCAAATCATGTCTCGTTTGTACTAACCACTTTTGTAACATTTTTGAACAAATCATGATCAACAAATCATGAACTCTGTCCCATGTTTATACAAATCATCAGTTATGAATATCCTGTGTTGTTTGGCTTTGGAGCGGATGCCATTTATGATCTTCACGACAGGAGTCATCACATGATCAAAGCCGGTTACTTTTGCACATAGCGCCTGCTGGTGAATGATGCAGTGGCAATGTAGACATTTTGGGAAGTCTGGGTCACCTTTACATTGCGCAATGAAGCCTGCATGCCGGCCCGTCATCGCGGGAGCCCCGTTTGTTGTCACCGACACCATTTCTAATGGTACCCTTTTATCCACAAAGAAACTAGTAAACAGTCTCGTCTATAGCCGAGGGGGGATCCAACCCTCCGAGGCGCGCGAGTATCTTCGGGCGCCCGTGTTCAAACCTCTAGTCTGGGCCTTTTCAGTCGGATTGCGTTGCCTCGCCTCTACCTCCGCCACCCAAGAGTTGTTGCCCCGCAGCCTGTTCCGAGGACTGACGGACCTGACGACGGGGTGCGCTCGCGGTGCGCGTCCGGCGCCAACGGAAGCGCCCGCCATTCAGAACCTGAAAACCTAGTGCGGTACGGCAGCCTCTTCCTGGCTGTCCGCCATGCGCCTCTGGGTACCCAACTCTCTTACGACAAATATTCTAATTTTAAAATCTACAATAATGCAAGCATTTTTGATTAAAAATGAACAGCAACTAAAATTTTTAGACGGAGCTCCATGGTCACTAGTGCTATTTTTAGAACAAGCCTTGCGGCGACTCACGTGGTCCCTGCGGGCGACCAGGTGCCCGCGGGCACCGTGTTGGCTACCTCTGCTGTAGGGGAACTGACAAAACCATCGAAGAAGAGCCGTTTGGTCACAGTTTAGCCGGATAGCTAATAATGTATGCAGATGCATGGGCAAACACAAACTAGATGGACAAAAGAAGCTTTCACTCAAACTGAGCTATACCTATGATTCAATAGTATCACTGCTCAGAGACCAGATAAACGCAACAACAGATAGTACGCACACTGTACGATCATATTGTGTTGCATTAGCAGGAGGCGCATACCACCTGTTGCTTTATAAGTGTGGCTACTCTCTGTGTCACTTCAGCCGCCATCATCAGAGAACAGAAAATCTCTTTCTGACGTAGTTACACTTGGGAGGAGCAAAGATTATGTAAGCGTCACGGAGACGTGGACGTGGTGGTCGAAAACAATCGGATTTGAATCTGTCTTCAACGGCTCTCGGAGGCATTTCCACTTAGCTTCGAACAGATAACTAAGTGATCCACCCACGATGCAAGTGACTGTGTAAAGAGGGTACATTAGTACTATTAATCATTTATAGTTCAACTTTTGGAAAGACAGAAATTATAGAGCAGCTGTCAGCTGTAGCCTAATCAGTGAGATTTCCTGTTTCCTTTGAAACTTTTCTGCTCGTTTGTTTGACTGGTTGATTGGATGACATAAATTCAATAATTTGGTGACGTTTTCGACTCTCTGGCCTTACATTAGAAACTCTGTTTGCGTTCCATAAATCATTTGACATCATTCTGTGTTTTTTGCGGGTCATGACCCGGTTCAGGCAGACGGACGTGCTTATGAGCCCTGACAAATAGCTCTCTGTCACTCTTATTGTCCACTCTCCACATTTAGAATAACTGTATCATCGCCTCTCATTCATCAGACCCTCGGCCCTCTCAGTCTCCAGAACAGTGAACAGTAGGCCGACGGAACATTTCTGCCTCGTCAGGACATTGATAGTCGCTCCGTGTTACAGATATTCACAATGTGTCGGAGAAATGAGCTGAATGACAGCGACGCCCGCGCTGTAACAGGAGACATTAAGAAGCTTTTCAGACATAATTGGGTTTCCGGGCTTCGGCTGAATGGGCCTGAGTTCTTCCTCATAAATCACCAGAATTACAATCTATATTTCTTCTCTTTCTCTACCTCTTTCCTTTCATTGCTCCTATCTCTTTCCCAGTTTGGCTTTTCTTTGTCTTTCTTTTATTCACCTCGTCTCGTTTTTTCTTTAGCTCATCTCCTTCTCCACACCTAGGTCCTTTCCACCATCTCCACTTTCTCCTCTTAGCATCGTTCACTTTTATCTCTTTTTATGGCTGTTCTCTCCGTCTCTCTTATCCCCTCCCCCGTCTCCTCTGTATCTCTCTCTATGTACCAAACAGTTCTCGCACCCAACGCGTCACATAACGCAGCTATAGGTCAGTGCTCTGAAACTGTCTGACAGCGACGCACATTTAGCATTGGTATGCGACGCGCTCACCCGCATGCGGCATTACAGGCAGAGCGACTGGCGTAGTTTAATAAAGGGAGGGTTGGTAATATTCAAAAACACTTTTGTTGAAATTCTCATTACATCCCGACGGCAATCAATGAATCATATGCTCTGATGAAAAGAAAACAACACCTTATATCTGCATCTGTTGCAGGACTGTAATAAGCCTGTCCAATCATTTAATTTGTCCTGAATGTTATGGACGGGTTCCTGCCTGACGAGTAGATTCTTGTCATTAATTTATACTGAATTAAACGTACATTTTCATTTGTGGTAATTTATGTAAACATTGCTTCCATTTTTTTTTGCATCTATACCAAGATCTTTATTCCATTTATTTTATATATTTTCTAGCAGTTCTTTATTGCTCTTAGCTTTGATAAGAATATTGTAAACAGCACTCACTAATCGTCTCTTGTTATCCTTTTTTAGTAGAACTTCCCCAGTTGAAGCTCTATTCCTAAGGTTTAAATGATCTGTCATCCAGTTTTTTTCATTGCAAATACTTAAAAAAATTGGTCTTTTAGTTTTTATTTACTCTTTAGTTCCTGAAATGACAGTATTGAATTCTGGTTTATAATATCCAGTATCCTCAACTCCCACTGTAGTTTGGCATTTTGAATAGTTAATGAGGGGATATTCCAAAAATACTTTTTTTTTATAATTTTCCAAGCATTTAATTTACTATCAATTACCAAATTAATTTTTTTGTTTGGGAAAAAAAGAGCTAAAAGTAAGTTATTGGTTGTAACTGATCATTTTCAATATCTATCCACGGTTCCTCGTTTGAGTTTTTAATTATATGGTCAAAATAAAATATTTAAGCTGCGTTGGGATACACCTCCAAATTGGGAAGGTTTCGAGGATAATGTAATAGTTTTCTCTTTATTCAGCTTTGTTACACCAAATAAAGGAAGAAATAAGCAAATTTACTTCTTAAAAAAAGATGTTGGCGGAATAATAGGTAGAGTTTGAAATATGAATAGAAATTTTGTCAGCCCAATCATTTTGAAAATATTTATTCTACCTATTAAGTTAATTTTCAAACCAGACCACCATTCAACGTCTTGCTTAAGGTCTTTAATCCGTGGAAATACATTTTCCTTATACAGTTGTAACATCTGCACTGATATAGCAACCAAGTTATTCAATATTCCTTGTTTGCACTTTAAATTGTTTTAGAATTTCCAAGTTAGTTATACTTTTGTTTACCACCATTAATTCCATTTTTCCAACGATCATTTTATAACCTGAAAGCTTTGAAGATTTGGACAAAACATCAATTACAATCACATAACTTAAATAGAGTAAACAAATAAACTAAGTTTATATTGCTTCTTGCCGATTGTAATTCCACTTATTTATTCTGTGACTCAATTTGTTGAGCCAACGGTTCTATTGCCAATGCAAACAGGGAGGGCGACCATCCTTATCTTATTTATTGAATTGTGTTTTTTGTGTTCTTTCTTATGTTGCAAATTAGGACAACAATCTAAATTTCTGTGTGCAACCCTGCTGTACAATGACAAATAAAAAAAACTTTGAAACCTTGTACCTCTTGGTTACAATCATCATATTGATGAATTTCACCAGGAAATCAAAAGCCTCCAGCCCCTTATACCTTATCTACTGTTGATTGCTGATTGACAAACACCTGTGACGGGTAAGTTGGTAGTTAAATGTGTTTCTTGTTCTATGCAGCCTGAAGAAGTCATTAGGGCAGAAACATTGCTTTGCATAGTTTTGGGCCCATGTTTGACACATGATTCCATCAAAGTGATGGAGAGGAACACCTAGACTTTTAGACTCAATGATAACCTCAACATAAGGTGATGAGTTGCAGGTACAACTGACATGCAGACGTAGGATTGCCGGCCGATTTGTCACAATTGAAGAAAACTGCATGGAAAAAACAAGCAAAGCTAATTTTACAGACACTGCCATAAAAAACAAAAAGTTTTCCTGAGGGTTCTTGATCAATGCCAGTATCTCTTACTTCTCTTCATTTCTTTCTTTGAAGAATGTAACATCAACATTTAACTCAACACTTCCTGCATTTTTTTCAAATTAAAAGCTTACAAGTTATAATGTGAAACATCTATGCATGAGGTTTCACTTGCAGAAACTTAAAAGGAGAGTAAAAGAATCTCCAAAAGGGAAGTGAGTGAAAACAGTACATTAGTGAGAAAAGAGTAAATGAGAGCAGCAGTGTGGTCACCATAGCCATGTTTCCAAAACAATAGCTGTAATGAAAACAAAATTAATAAAACTTCCTATATTTCGCGCTTTCTTGAGGTGTATTTTACCTATCAAAAAAGAGTTGATGTGATAAATTGGAGATATAAGCACCTATGCCGAATAAGTTGTGATGTGCGGAACATTTAAGTCACTCCCTGATATATACTGTATCTATATTGTCTTGGTCTCCAGACAAAATGAAACACGACCAATATTAGCTGACATTACTAGCTGACATTACTAGCTGACATTAAAGAACAATAAAAAATGAAACAAATTCCTGAAGACCTCTCTACATGTTTCTCTTGTTGATGGTTAGATGTTCAAGGCGACTTGTTTTTTGTCCGGTTCGCATCCTTCTTATTTTTTTTATTCTGTTTACTGGCGTAGACTTTAGCACCAACCTAAGATGTTTTATTGCTGCAAACCAGTTGAGCCTAATTTCGCACTTTTTTATTTGCGACATTTCAAAAATTTGCTGAAAATTGGCTTAACAATTGAATGGAAACAGGACTCATGACATGACGTTGTTATTCTTCAGTGCTTCTCATTTTCAAACTGCATAGGTCTCACACATCGTCCCAGTATCTACATGTTTATCCTCAGATTTCCATTTTGAGCCTGTGTTTTCGGTGCAGCTTGTCTGATTTATTCGTTATTTTAACTGAAATCATGTCCTTGTGTAACTGGGTCCTCTTTCATAGGGAATCTCAGAGGGATGCCTGAACAGGAACAAAAAAACTTTTACAAATAAAAAGCCTTGATAAGGTTTTTATTATGAACCCTGAAGAAAGGAAAAAGGAAAGCGGGGTGGGAGCGGAGAACGCATGTAAGACGGTGAAAAAAAGTTCACAAAACAGGGGGTAAGAAGAGAACGAGATCCAGTAATGAGAAAGTTAGAAACTGAACGAGGCAGATAAAGAACAAAGGAAAGAACAGATAAAAAGTTTGAAAGCAGCTCTTGCTCTGAGAATTACAAGAGTACAACAGCCTGGAAACACAGATGCAGACCTACAGAGCGACCTCGTTCGCACAAACAGCTCCATCGATGAACCTGAAAGGGAAACAATCCCATTTTCTATGGTTTATTTTAGGCATTCATGCTGTCCTGTGGCATTTTGGAATCAAAATAGTCATAATAGACAGATAAAAAGGTTGCTGCGGTATCACTGGGTAATTGACCCACACCTGTACCAGCTGATTTAATAATCAAATGGGTCTGATAGTTTGTATGCAGCCAGAGGAAGGCAAGTGGGACTGAAACATTGTTGTGGACAAACGAATCAACCACGATAAAACCCAGATATTGTCTCGACTCAAACAAGTTTCCGTAAGCCAATCAAAGAAAAATCTAGTCAGTTTTTGCTTGTTACCTGCGTCTTTCAAAATAAGGTTCACAGGAAACGTACAGTTTCAGCTCGCTACATTTTCAAAATAAAGCTTCTAGGTTTAGTTACGCAACAAAATTACTCGGTTACATTCAGGCAACAGAAGTACTTGGTTAGGTTTAAGAATAGATGTCAGATGGTTTGAGTTGAAAAACGTCATAAATAAAGTATGTTACGCATCGAAAATTAAGGTAAAATAAGTCAACGTTGACTTGGTCTCACACAGGATGAACAGCGGCCCCCTGAGTGGAAGTTCTGTTAGGTTTTGACCCATCCGACCTCCATCTGCCACCTATGTGAACTTTCTCGCTCTTCATACTACGTCAGTGGCTCTGACTGTCTAACAACGACTCAAATAGGTTTATATTGGACTTAGTTGAAATCCCACGGCCTAAGAGTCCATATTTGAGGAGTAGGCAATGTAGTGTCTTATGTTTCCGATTACATGTTACTAAGGAGCCATATTTTACTGACATCCCCTTTACAGAGTATTATTAGTAAATTAGTTTAAACTCTTAACAATATTACATGAAGTCATTGCATGTTCTCTATGTTAAAACTTTTTTTGTAAAATAAGTAGATAAATGTAGAGGAGTTAAAAGAACATAATGTAGGAAAAGTATGAAGTCTAACACAGTGGAGACACTTACTGTTACTTAAAATCAGTGACTTACATACCTACACATGCAACCCTCTCCTTGCAGTAGAAGACCTTTCCCCTGTGTGTTACAGCTGTTTCTGACTTTAGAGAACCTGAATTGAGCGGAGGTGAGGGAATAAAGAAAAGGCCACATTACTTCAATATTGTCTAATTAATACAACAATATTGAATGGGGAGAAATTAGCACTCACTCACTGCATCGATCGCCTCTTCTAGACACTTGAGACATCAGCGGATCTCTAGCTTTGAGCATCAGACTGTTTCCTCTCTCCTGCACTGCTTTCTGGGAAGGTTGAATGTCTCCTGATATGATTTACATTTCTGCCAAGGAAGCTCATTTCTATTGACATAACATCAGAAGAAACCTCACAGGATCTAAAGCGCTATATTCGTCTGACTGCCTTAGACCCACGAGAACCCAGAATGCATTTATTTGGTGATTTGCAGGGCAAAGTGAGACTAAAAGTGTTTGAACAAATGGAGCCCATCTTCAGATATCATGTTTGCTCCGACACAATTTTAAAGGCAAAGTTTAGAAATTAAGCTTTTATACTGTAATCATTTAATCCTGAAGTATGGTTTCTAAGGAAATGTAATTACTGCCTGGATTATGTTTAATGTTTGTTTGTTAACATAACCAGGTGATCGGGGTTTTATGGTCAATCCATCCAACCATGTATTGTATTATTTATACCCGTGCTTTACCTACTTTGACATGTCAATTGAACTATTTGATGGCTAATACTGCTACCAGAAGGAGAAAAGGAATCTAAAATCCGGCATAAAGTGATTTAGAGGATAGGGGTACATTTAAATGGGCTAAATTGAGAGCATTAATATAGCAGCAAACAAGTATTTGCTAGGTAAAGATATAGTGGATGTAATGATGTCTACCAGAGCAGAGAATAACATCATTCTCCCTCTGTGTGTGTTGTAATCCAAGCTTTTATGTGCTTTATTTCCTGGACCCTTTTTCCCCATGTTTTTGTGTTTAAGTGACTAATACAGACAAAGACTTCTGACATTGTCCCGGTATTGAAGGAGAGCGCTGCAGAGTCCAGGTTGAAAAATACCAAACTTACCTATTAACACTGTTAACTCTGTCAGCACCGTTAGCCGCCATGTTGAGAGCCATGTATAGGCAATCCCTCAATCATAGATATGCTCTTATTTCAAATGTAGTACCCTTTTAAAGAGGTGTTCAGCTGAACACAGTCAGAGGCAGGATCCAACGTCGAGCTGTTGTGAAAGATGGTGTGATCGCGTAAAAATGTATATTGTGACAAAATCTATAAAAAAGTACATGCACAGTTTTCTATTCATAAACATTAACTTCCTTAATTGTATTTTCATTAACTTCTTCTCTTCTTTTTTATCTTCATCTTTTTCTCTCATTGTTATTTCATTTTTTGTTCTCCACTTTTATTTGGTCCATTGTGAAGTATTCTTCTAAATTCTGCATAGTCACGACACAGCAGAGAGAGAGAGAGAGTGTGTGTGTGTGTGTGTGTGTGTGTGTGTGTGTGTGTGTGTGTGTGTGTGTGTGTGTGTGTGTGTGTGTGTGTGTGTGTGTGTGTGTGTGAGAGAGAGATTTCATCAGCCAACATTTCTCTGCCTGCTGGCATCCTTTCTGCAGCTCTCCTCATAAAACTGATATGATCCTTCCCTTTTCAATTATTTACATCCTATCAGATGGCTCATCCCCTCTGTCGCCGGGCAGGGTTGGCAGGATGACACCGCAAATGTCTCTGTTTGATTTTCAGGCAACACAATTTTGCTTTTAGGGCATTTTCTTTTTTTCGGAACATTATGCACTTAAATCTGCAATATTTTAAGGGACACCTCCATAAACGCATCTGGTACAGTATGTGTAAACATGTGTACATCTGTATCTGTATTTTGGGTATATCTGTACAGAATGTGTCTAATCATTTTGCACAGATGTGTTGGGTGTTTTGTGGGGCAGGAGTTGTATCTCTGGCTTGCTTCCTTTGCTCCAGAATGAGCTCTAAAGTATGACAGAAAACGTATAGACACTTCACAATACTATTAAGTTTTGAGTCCTCTTCAGACCTTTAAAGTTGGAATACCATGTTGTTGGTCCCGTGATACTTCCACACACTGCGGTTTGGAAAAGTATTTTCCTAAATAAGAAGGATGAGAAATAATATAAAAAATACTAATAAATTCTGGAATCCTGTGTGCTGTTTAAGTTTAAAAAGCTGCTGCTGAATAATGCTCCACACAGCTGATTGCAAGCTTCATCGCTTGACGTCCAACCAAAATACTATTTTCAAGTTTGGACCATACATCTCACATCAAGAGGCTCTTTTCGCTCGGCACCATGAGTCATGATAAAGATAACCTGAGGGGATTCTAATTGTTTTCTTCCCGACTTTTGTGCTTTGTGAATTTCACCAGAATAAAATTATCTATTTTTTAATACTTAATACTCATATGAGTCATCTTTATGAAATGGTTATGGTAATGATCTCTACAGAAAGGTATCATTTGTCTCTTCCTTCAGAAAATGCTTCATAAGAGTGTTACATAAAAACTGATACTTCTTTCTGCTCTCTGCTCAACAGCACTACTTGGTCAAGGTTAGGAACAAATCCTTGTCATGGTTCAGAGAAACCAATAGAACCAAAAGAAAGTGTCCCCTGTGTCAAAATCCGATGCTTTGTTGTCCCGTCTATCCGGCCTACCTTCTTCCTCCTCTCTGTGAGATTACGCAATCCTTTTAGGATCCTTTGGTGCTAACAAACAAAAGTCATAATTCACACAGTTAGAAAAGGTCCTTGTCAGGTAAATATATTTGCTGCCGTCATTTTCTCACAGTTGTATATATTTCTCGTGTTGACTTCCAGAGCAGCTAAACGATTTCTAAAAAGGAAAATAATCCAGGACTGGAGAAAGTCATGTGGATGGAAACCTGAGGCTGAAGCTCAGAGCTCCTCTTCTTGTTTGTCTGCCTGGGACTTTTCATTTGATAAAATCCAACTCAGAATAAACTCAGAATACATCAGATGTATAGTGTTTCCCTCTCTTCCTCCTACTCTCAACACATACATATCAACAGCCTAAGAAGTGATAATAAATGACAGATTACACGCCAAAATCCCTCTGAAAATTGTGCTTTTTGTTTTTTGAGTCTGGAATGTGAAGTGCATGTACTCTACATAAAAGGATATTGGCTTCTACATTAAAGCAGGAAGTAGGACAGACCAAGTGGCGGCTGTGCAGACAGTCCTGTGGGAGGGACGTCTCTGGAACAGAACCCAATATGTCAACAGACTGCAGAAAGCGTCCACACACCTGACGGCTCTGCTCCCACTCTTTCTGCCAAGCGGATTCCTTTCACAGTCCAACGGGAACGTCTAGCGTTAGACAAAGTGGGCTCAAGTCTTCAGGGCCCAAGATTGGACACAGCAGCGACTGTCTCTGCTCTTTTGTCTACCTGCAGCAGGAAGCAGCAGCAAAATCTGAGCCGTTGATTCGAGAAGTCAGATAAACCCTCTCTGGTGGAAACAATAGTCTGTGAGAGAAAAGCTTGGAGTTGTATTTACTGCTCAGTTACTGGAGACAAGAGGTGCAAACTGTCAGGATCCCTGTCAGACCAGACACCTCCCATTGCCACACAGCTGCAGCCACTCCAGCCAATTCCCTCCTGCAGCCTGACACACCAGACTCAGGTCCCACTAACGATTCCCCTGGCAATATATAAACTCTGGTCCTGCAGTCTGGGGTTGTCAGGTCGAACCGTCTTTAACCGTCTTTCACCCGCTTCTACCCTGTTGCATCTACTCCCTCGAGCGCCTGCCTCCGGTGTCCGTCGGTCCGGGAATCCCCCGTGCCCTCTGTGTTAACGGACTACTCACCGCCGCTCTGCCCTCCGTTGTGTTAGCGGACTACACACGCCGTCAAGCTGCCAGCTCTCCAGTGTCGAGCCACGGGACTCACACCGTCGATCTGCCTCCCCTCCGGTGGCGAGCCACGGGACATCACGCCGTCAAGCTGCCAGCCCTCCGGTGTCGAGCCACGGGACTCACACCGTCGATCTGCTCTCTGGTGTCGGACCACGGGCTCCACACCTTCACACACCTTTCTGTCCTCTCTACTCTGGCTAAATAAAGTCTGTTTCACCATACTCTGTCTCCTGTGGTCTTGCGTTTGGGTCCTATCCGTGAACTCCCGTGACACAAACTTGGTCAATGGGTTGGAGGCTCGGAGGAGCTGAGGAGGGAAAAACAGGAAGTAAACAACGTGGCTGAGTGTGCTGTCAATCAAACACAGCCCAATTTCTCTTTCAAAATCCAACAAGATGAAATTTAATTTGTAATTTTCACCCGAACTTATTGACAAATATGTTTTGGGTTTTGAGAGATAATTTGTTTGTTTTTACATTGATGTCAGTACAGACTTTAATTTTCTTGGGACCAGCATCTAGTGCTCAGAAACTCCATCATAAAACTTTCAGGAGTCACATTCTTCCAGTTAAACTTTCAACCATATCAATAATTGAATTGATCAGCTTCGTAGATCTGAACCAGGACCTTCAGTGTTTGGATCAAGCAGCTTGTGGAAAATTAGGTGGACCAAATCTAATAGCTACACCTGTTCTTTCAATGTGTCAGACGCTTATTCACAATACATATAGGTAAAAGCATTTTATATTGGGACACCTTACATAATCTATCAACTCTCCGAGAACCATCACCACCAGCACAATTGGTCTCCATCCATGGGGCCGCTTAGACAAACCCTGAGGAGCAGATGCTCTCCCTTCTGCAGAAGAGCGGACACTGTATTTAGAAGGTAGTCTTACGTCGGGAGCAGGGGGAGCCTCGGATTACAGGACTGGTCAGCCCTCTAGGAGGAGACTGAGGTAGAGAGAGGATGTAAGATCGGCGGTTCTATCTCCAGGTACTCCAGGCCGCATGTCCAAGTGGGCAAGATACTGAACCGCAAAATGCTCCCGAAGGCTGTGCCATCAGTGTGTGAGTGTGTGTGAATGTTGACATGTGGCGCTTTAAGTCGTCCGAAGACTAGAGAGGCGCTCGGTAAATGCCAGTAGATTCCCCATTTTCCATGGTCAACGCAACCGAATCCGAACATGAGAATTATTCACATGCAGGAGAAAAGAATATGAATCATCCATCCCAGAGGCCCAATGTCACGCCGTCTTAGAAAATGGCAATCTATGTTGCTGTTTGAAACCAGGTCACCAGGTGATGAATGCCGCTTGTGCTACGTTGGTATTTCATTTGGCTTTTCCACGTGTGTGAATATCTTGGCCATGTGTCTTCTTGTATGCAGGGTATGTGTGTGTGTTGGTGCACTCGAGTCTGCGTGTATTTATATGTAAAACCTGTCAGTTAAGAGGCCTACACTTAACAGTTTGGTCATCACTTTGGCTTTTGCCTCGCTGTGCTTTTAAGGAATGTGTTTGAGTTTTTGTCTGCAACCTGTAATTTTCCTCAACTGGGGACATTTCTGCCAGGGTCCAGTATTGACCATATCATTACCACCTGGCACACACGCACACACTGCTGTCAAACACTAGGACCTATAGTGATAGTTAAAGTGTATTGTTGAGGTTACATTGACCAGGACAAAGCAGCTAAGGGTCTCTGGACTGCTATCATAAACATTATTCTTAATAAAGGAATGTACAGAAAGTGTTCAGGTGATGTACTGTGATTCACCCTCTAGCACCAATACAGAAAGGCCTCACTCATATATGGAACAAAGACATTATATATTTGTGTATATATATATATATAGTATTTAAGTGATGATTACTATCTTATTCTACAACCAAGATCTATGGCGCATGACAACACTGTGCTACAAAAAGTAATTGCTGTGATCCGGTAGCACGACGACATCACTACAGCAAAGGCAAGAAACAAAAGCAGTCAGACAGGTTGTATGCAACAGCAGTTTATCCAGACAATTTCAACCGCTTCATTTGGAGGTAAAACAGGATGTTGGAAATAATCCCTGTGGGACAAAAATAAGGTAAGCACAGTAGGTAGGAAATGTGGCAGTAAACCCAGATTTGCTTAAATTTCTATGGCTATGCTACACCGCTTTGGTTCTGGTCATTGTCCCTGTGAGCTAGCCACAGATTAGCCTCTCGATGGTATATGCAACGCTAGCATGGCCCGTAATCAACATGAACACGATTATGAGAGTAAAATCCAGATTTAAAAAATCCTGGGATGTTTCTTTAAGTGAAGTGCAGTACATGGTGATGTAATAACGGGGGTGATGTGACAGAATAACAGACTGGATAGGAGCTCCGACTGCTGTCATCACCCAACAGTAGCCTATACACTGTTTCAACTTCACTTCAACAGTGGGATGAAAGCATGAAGCAGCTGTCCGTGGTGCTGAAATTGAGGGCTGCATCTTCAAAACAGGGCCTCAGTGTTTGAGATATCAGTCACAGAGATGTCTGACTTTCTCTCCAATGTAATGGAACTACATGGCACTCGGCTTGTGATTATAAAAAAATGAACAGTAATGTTTCTTTCCAGAAATCATGATGCTGTTGCTCAATATAATCCACTGACTTTGTTTTGAGCAGTTTCGTGAAGGAACTATTTTATTTACCAAACTCTGCCAACTGTATAATACTGAAGAGGGAAGCGTGCATGTACATGGACAAGAGGCTGGTGCTCAGGACAGCACCAGATGTGCACAGCTTTGCCACCGCTCCACGTTAGCTAGCAGTATACTACAAGCCGAGTGCCATCTAGTTCCATTATATTTTCAGAGTCGTCGGTCATCTCTACGGCTGACACCACACACAGATGCATGCAGAGGCTGCTATCTCACACACATGTGCACACAAGGAAACACACACATACTGCAGTTTAACATCCCTGTGTTTGATTCTTACCTTTAACTAATCAACACACTGACACACACACTGTAAGTGTTTAGCCTGGATGTGTGTCATTTCACATGTAGTGTATCGGTGTCTACACCTGCATGTGTGTTCAGGTTCTAAGTTGTAACATGGACAAATATCAAGGTGTGTGTGTGTGTGTGCGTGTGTGGGAGAGAGAGAGGGAGAGAGAGACAGAGAGAGCAGTGAGACCAGTATAGTAGAGTGTTTTGTGGTGATAAGACTGCTTTGTTTCACCTCCTCAGTACTCAGCTGCACACACACACACACACACACACACTGAAGTACCATTACACCCACTTAACCTCCACTCCAGTGATATATTTCCAATTTGGACAGATTATAATCACTTACAAGGAAGTCATCAGTCAACATGTCTCCGGAGCAAATTATCTGATTGTTTTTTTTGCCAAATTGTCATCCAAGCAGAAACTCAGGTTTTGATGCCCCTCCAGTTTTGTTTCCAAGAAATGACCTGTCAATCAAGCAGCGAATCTGGGACAAAGACTGGGCGTCTGGAGTTTGATGACACGGTGTAGCCTCGCAGGGTTTCCCACTCAGGAGCTCAGGGTGCATCAATGGATAACTGCCCTAACACAACACCCTCTCATCTGTAAGTGTGATCGATGTGTGACGAGATACCAAACGAAAACTCTTGTTGAGTTGTGTGTCAAAGTATCTAGGAACATGGGTTGCAAACTAGTTCAGGCTATAACTGTGTGGTATCTAGTATTAAAATACTAAATATGTTATTTTGACAAAGTAGTAGTAGTATCCTGGTAACTTTAATTGATTTGGTGTCCTATCTTATTTAGATTTTCAGTTGTAGTGTAGGTCTCATTCTACTCAGCCATGATGTTTATTGCTCCTCATGCTACCGAAGACAAACAGAGTAACACGTATCATTTCAGTCTCACCAAACTTGCTAGCACCCAGAAAAAGTATCCACAAGCTCTAACTCATGCAGGCTCCGCCCTCTACGGGTAACACTCTCCTCAAATCACGAGCATGCACTTGCCCACGGAAAATGTGCAAACAGTAACCAGCCGATCAGGACGTGCCTACCCAAATATGCGTGATCTCCACAGCGTATAACGCAGCACATGAGGCATCCTGGCAGCAGTCACTGAAGACTAGAGCCTCGGTCTGGTGGACTTTCTCAGGGTGCAGGGTTGCACAGAGACATTTTATCCCAACGTACCCCCTATTGACGAGGGCCTCGCTGCCCACCTGCTCCCGCAATCAGCCCGCTGGTAAGACAGGATGGGCTCTTTGGATTGATTTCATCGTACAACTCCCTCCTTCCTTTTAATATTGTTAATAAACAACGCTATTAATAAAGTTGATGATGTGATTTTCATACTGATGAAAATGTCAAAAATGTTTTAACTAAACAATTTACATTTTTAAAAGAGCAAACTTCTCACCCGTCTCCACCTCTGCAAGTCTTGTTGTATTCGGTAAGGAGGCGGTGGATGATGTTGTCAGAAAGCAGCAGCGGCTTTGAATAACACATTTGCCAGTGAGCAGGCGATGATGCATTCATGGACCTCATCGTCGGCCCGACATTTTCCACTCGCTGTCACTCACTGTGGGCAAATGCGTGCTGATGATTGGAAGAGAGCATTACTCAGTCCAGTAGAGGGTCTCACCTGTGCTTATATAACTATATAATATCATAACCTTCATTACAGATCAACTGACTGACTGACTGACTTTTTTGTCCACCTCAGCGGAAATTTGTTTTTGGCTTCTTCCAGCAAATGGTTCATACAATTCCCATAATTCATCTCACAAATACAAATATTGATATAAAGCTTTTGCGGCTGCTAAACGTTCACAAATAAGGAAACTGTCATTCTCAAAGGACCCTCAAAGGTTGAAATGCGCCTCACTCACTCAGTCTATGTACATGAGAATCACTGCAAAAACAGTCCAATTCAACTAGATCAGCACCAACAGCCACACACAGTTACAGTGAAAGTAACTGAAGCTCATTTACAAGTGGTGTCCGCTCAAACTCATTTATTTTGGCATGCAGTGACAGCATGCAATGTGTGTCATGAAAACCAAATGAATAGACCTCCTCTACATGTCATTTCTTTTTAAATAGGCTACACAAAAAATGAATGTAAAATAAGGTTATTATCTCAACGAATAAACTAATTAATTCTTCCCTCCCCTTACTTTTCCAAATCCTGGGCTTAATTCTTTCCCTTTCCTTTCTCTTAGTTGACTTCAGGAGGTTTGGATAAAGCAATCCCCTCCTGATAAGAAGGCCCCCCCCCCCCACTGGCCTACAGCATATTGACTTTGCCACATGGATAATTGCAATTAGACTAAAAGAAATAAAATACTCAACTTGCACTTTGCTGCAAAACTTTATGAGCATGTTTGTGCTGTCATATCATTACAGCATAGAGAGATTGCAAATGAATGGCAATTCATGGTGGTATTAGCGGCTGCAATTCATTCGTTCTGAATTTGCCCTTTAGTGCTCTGACTGACACCAATACAGGGAGGGGAAAACAGGAAAAAGAACATTTTGTCTGAACAACAACCACAAGTATAAACACTGGCAGTGACTATTTCCCGGTAGGAAACATTTACCCGTGCAGACCCGCTACGTACCGAACTCTCGATATCAGCAGAAAATATTTGTATTCATTTTTCTGCAAAGCAAGAAGAGAAGAGAGAGAGAGCCTAGAAGCTTAACTCAAAATGAGCGGTGGCTTTTTTAATACTGCAAACCGGCTGCATCCTCTGTCTGTACCAGCGACTGTGCATGACGGTTTATCAAGCTGACTGTTGAGGAACAGAACACACGGAAGAGGAGACCTAAAAATGTACACATAAGAACTTGAATTCATTGTTTCTCAGCTCTTGCTTCCATGCCCTTTTGGAGATTATTCCCTTCACATCAAGGTGTTGCAGTTCATGATTATTTACAATTCTTTCATTTAGTTTAATTAAGCTATATTTTTTTCCATCCAGTAAAGCGTTATCCTTTGAATGTGAAATAAGCTTATTTCGAATGCTATTGTGCTATATAAAACCAGTCTAATGACACAGACGAGGCTGTCTAGTCTCTGGGTGTTTGTGTTGTGGCTGGTTACCAGCCGTCGCACTGCTGGGTGCTTCTAATGCTCCAAGGTTGGATTTCAGCAGGTCTATTAAACGTTCATTGTGTTTGCTGACAGCGTGTCACCCACACACACACACATCTTGTTTTTGGAATCAAAGTGGAAGAGGGAGGGTAGAGGAGTTCATGACCTTTTCCAGACAGCAGACAGTGCTGTAATTGACCCAGAGCCATTCGTTTAACACAAGAGGCAAACCAACCAAACAACATTTTCCTCATGTTCACTGCTGGCAGAGAGAAAATATGTCTGCCAGTATGGGGCAAGTTTCGGACAGAGGGCTGTGGGCATTCTGCTTCCCTTCGCCACGTCCTACCTCTGTGAGATCGGCTTTTCTGCTGTCTCCCTCCAAAGTAGGGCGTGACAGAAGAAGTTTGAGAACCACTGCTAAGGTTAGGTCTCGGTAAAGGTTAGTGAAGGGGTTAAGGCTGGTGTCGGTTATGGTTAGGGTAAGTCTCCAGGAAATGAATGTAAGTTAATGTGTATGATGGTCCACTGGCTTCTTTGTTTCTATATGTATGTGTCTCTTTAATGCAACAGGTCCGCTGGCCACGAGACTCTCTTCGCTCACGTGCATTATTGTTTTGTTCCCATCCATGCAACATCTATATCTCACATCGCACTCGGCACTCATGCAGACACATACCCATGCCACTGATTCTACTGATTATCACATCTCATTCTTTTGTTAGTTCATTTGGGGTTTATTACCATCAACTTTATTTAATTAAATAAATAACTTATTATTTTCCTTCAGCCTGCGTCTCCTTCTCTTTTGTCATGGCTTCAGAGTTAAGTCGTGACAATGTAATGTCCCCAAAAGTCCTGAAAACACGACTCTGCGTGTGTGTTTTTTTCGTCCTGTCATTTTTTAAATAAAAATCCTTTTATCCCCATGGGCCCTGAAGCCCCTCCACACACACACACACACACACACACACACACACACACACACACACACACACACACACACACACACACACACACACACACACAGCCATGAGCTGTAACATCAGAGGTGAACTTTAATCTGAACTCCTGCTGAGAGGAAACATGAGCGTCATACTGCTATTTGAGGCAAGCACTCACAGTGAACAGCAAGTGGAAAGTTGTTATCCCAACTAAATTGAATATGGACACAAAAACACGAATAGATTGCTTTTATTGTTGCATTATTTAGCTTTTGTGATTTACATTTGTATTGTCACTTATACGGTGTTTTTTGTGAATCACTTCTTAACTAAAAATGTCACATTCAAATTGAAGATGTTTTTAAAATCTGGCCAGGGCCACCGGATGAAAATAAGATCCATATTTAGCCAAGAAGGCTCATTTTCAATTGTTTGTTTTTCTTTTTCAGTGGCCACTGTCCTGTTACATAAATGTAACTGTCATATGTAAACACAGTGTGTATTACTGGGATTTAATCTAGAGAATAATAGCAGCAGGGAGGCAGATTCTACCACAGATTCTATTTGCTGAAACAGTTAAATATAAGCGAGTGAGTCGCATCAAGAAAAAACAGTTACAACAAAAAAGCTTGACAGATTAAAGAGTCTGTATTTAAATAGCTGGAGGCAGGATGTGGAGGAAATATGCAGAAAAATGGAGGTAGGCTGTAGAACACTATTCATGTGATGTTGTTCAGATGCCAAACAACAAGAACAACAAGTTAATTGTAAACGCCTACACACATCAGGACCAACTCTTCTCAATTAGGAGAGGGGCCTGAGGAAACATCCATCCTTTCTTCCACAGTGATATCAACAAGAAGACAATACCAGGAAAGACAACAAGGTGAACATCAGCTCTTAAAGGGCCTGTGTGTAGGATTTAGTGCCATCTAGCTGTGTGGTTGCAGACTGCAACCAATTGAATACCCCTCTGCTCACTCCTCCCTTTCCAAGACCGTGGTGACGCCGTTCACCTCACTCAGAGGCCATCCATACCGTAATAAGATAGATAGATACTTTATTCATCCCGCAAGGGGAAATTTGTTTGCTACAGCAGCAAAAAATATACTAAGTAATCAAAGTGATAGAGTAAAAATATATATATATATATATATATTAAGTATAAAAAATGCACAATATATACAATAAAATAACAGAGTAGAACATATTAAGTAAAATGAAAGATATATATAGAATGAAATAGAATAGTATTAATTGAACTAACTAGATAAACTAAACAGTAGTGCAAAGACAGTGTAGCGGTGTTGTAGTCAACTGAAGGATGATCTGGCCAGAGGTGATTTATTATAGTGTTATAGCAGAGGGCAGGAATGTTCTCCTGTATCTTTCCTTGTGACAGCGGAGCTGAATCAGTCTGTTGGAGAAAGTGCTCCGCTGTCCCTGCAGTAGGTGGTGGAGAGGGTGGTCCGGGTTATCCAATATGGATAATAGTTTCTTCAGTCCTTCTCTCCACTACCTTTAACAGAATATCTTGTTTGCTTAACCAGTTTATTAAGTCTGTTGGTGTCTCCGGCTCCAATGCTGCTCCCCAGCAGACTACGTAGAAGTACAGTGCACTGGCCACAACATCTCTAACATCTTGCTGCACACGATGAAGGATCGAAGTTTCCTTAAGAAGAAGAGTCGACTCATCCCCTTCTTGTACACAGCGTTGGCCTTCCAGTTCAGTCTGTTGTTGATGGAAACACCCAGGTACTTGTACTCCTCCACCATGTCCACATCCTCTCTCAGAACTCTCAGCGGGAGAGAGAGAGTATAGTAGAGAGACACTGCTATAGGAGCAACTGAAGTCAGACTGCGGCTAGCGATTCCGCAGTTTTGCCTTCGGGTAACGTAAATACAGAAGGGCTTTCTCTAGAGCCAGTGTTTGAAACATGCCGGTGAAACCTTAAAGAGGACTTGATCCCAATATGAAGGGCTAATTCTAAGCCAATGAAAACTAATATATATAGCCTTTAAAATGCATAACAATTATGATTTAAAGGTCACCCTTCAGGTAGCTCCCAGATGACCCCTGTTATATGCTAATGAAAACCTAGTTATTAATATCATTTTCCATTTCTGCTCATAGATCCCCCGACACACCGGCCCTTTAATTACACTTTTTTTCTTTTTTCTGGCAATAAACTGAAAGAAAACTATACATAAGCACACCCCAACATACCAGTGTTTATGGGTGGGGGTGGACTAAATGAAAGCAGGCCAGGATCCCCTCCTGACTTTGAAAGATGGGAGTTTGCTTCCCGCCACAGGCCTGCAATTAATGCCTGCTTTTCCAATAACTAATCCTGATTTCCCTTTCCCTAACCTTAACAACATAGTCCCCAAGCACAGATACTGAAGAAAGTAAGGGTTTTAATAATGCTAGCAATGGACTTTAAAGGTTAATAAAAAAAGACACTTGCACCTGCAGTTTGACTTGTGCTGAATAACCAAATATCACTTATATAAAACATAAAAGGCCTTCATTTCCTCTTCATTTTATGGGGAAAAAATGTTCTAATGTTCAATGTCAGCCTCCCGCTGCGTTCACTCACCTTCACACTTTGTTCAGCTGCCAAATCCACATTGGTGGCAGGGATGGTGCAGGGACACTGTTTGAAGCAGACGCCTCCGGTGGTGCTTCATTGAGCGCCCGGCTGCGCACATAGTATACAAAATCCATTTTCAACCAAACAAAGTGTGGAGTTGCACAGGGTTGTGTTCTGAAGCCTCTGTCCTACAAACACAGTTTACTGACAGTTTGGCTACAGAGAAAGCAGTCGATTTGCGTCACGTACACCACATGTGGAGGGTAAATAAAAGTTAGCGTGTTACTTCTAAGTGGCGATTACAACAAGTGAATGTGTGATTTTGAAATCTCACACTTGGTGAGTCAACACTGCCAGCAAACACTCCGGCGATGTCTGTATCCCAGGGCGATGAAAATCTAATTATCAGTTATGTTGACAACAGTATAATCAAATGTAGAAATAATACCAAAGTTGCATTTGTCGCAAACTTTTCATGATTGCTTTGGAGAGGGGCGGATGAGTTAGACACAACAGATCTGACGTTGTGATACCAGTTCAGAGGATTTCAATAGTTTCTAGCGCTGTCTTATTCTAGGTTTTAGTCACACTAGTTGTGTATACAGCATGTGAACTGTATATCCATAAATGTTTTAACAATAGTTTTGTCATCACCTGTTTTGAGGTCCGTAAAAGTCACAAACTACTTGTGACTTGTTTCAATAAATAGATTACTTGCAGTTTCCTTGAGTCTCCTGAAAGGGACTGTAAAATTGCATGCTATCATTATAATAATAATTATTATTATTATTATAATTATAATAATAATAATTATTATTAGGTGTCTGGTTTGTTTGGATGTGTACATGTCTGCTTATTTTTGACATTTAAATAGTTTTCAGTACGACTTGTTTGTTAGCAGTTTATCACAAAATTTGATGGAACATTTCACAGAACTTTGTTGGAAAGTTTGGCCATTGGTGAAGAAAAGTTTGGATTTGTTTTGGTGCTGTACAGGAATCGTTAAAACAATTCCTCCCTAAATCGGTTTTTAGGTTTTCCAATTACTTGATTGGAGAGGATCTGGCATGTGTCCCATGGTTGTCTTACACTGTGCTGAACCAGATGTACAATATTGAAATAGTTTAAACCTTTTGTGTTAAAATAGAGCAGCTATCAGTTTGGTTCAGCCTTGGTGGAGATATGCGCTCTGGGTTCATGCTGTTCTCATGACTGTATTGATCTCTGAGCTAAACCAACTCTCGACGGTCATCATTAAAATATTTAGCTTCAGCAGATGTTTCCCCAGATGTTAGCGGGTGGACGTGCATCACAATCTGTCACTGCCCTTGTCTTTGGTGTGCAGCGGCCACGTCCTCTTTTGTGCAAATGTAAAACAAAACTTTCAAGAGGCAATCTAATATTTTCTTTTTTTCCCACTCCGTCCCCCTCGAGCGTCTGTAGAGGCCTGTTTATCCTTGAATGTTAAGCAATGTCATTATTGGTGTAAAAAACAGACAGCAAAATGCTAAATTCAGTGTCTCTAAAGTGGCTCTCGCCTGGTCTCTTTAAGACTTTTAGTCCTTTTGTTTGAATCTCCGTCCATCATTGTGTCCTTGGTGCTTCGGTTTCTACATTCATTTTTCTCGGTGAGCCTCAAATGCAATTTAAAACTGCTGTATTCCAAAAGTGTTCATACGGTAGAGATCTAACCGCCAATCCTGCAATTAGTAAACAACCTGCTCGACCTCCTGAGCCACAGCCACCCCCGGTGTGTCGGTATCAGGCGTCGAGGGTCACTGACCAATTATTTGACGAGTTGGTAGTTAGAACGACAGAAGCAGGCTGAAGACAAAAGGAGAGCAGCTCTGAAACAGACACCAGCTGTGAAAAAGATAAAAGCTTAGTTTTGTTCAAATAAAGTAGTAGATTTGGGATCAGACATCAAGACGGTTTTAGACTCTGGTTTTAGGCAGGAATGTTCAGGGTCAGACCTGACTGCTGGGAAACTGGGTGGGACCTGATGGACAGGTTGGTAGTTGTTATAGCTAAGTGGCAAACTAGTCATCAGGTCCAGCGGGAACATGCTGGACCCAGGGGCCTTGAGTTTCTTTCAGAGGATGAGAGCCCACTCTGTTGAGTCCCATCTTCTCTTCAGGCTGAGCTTTAGGGAAACGTAGGTTTCAGGAGACTGATCCGCCGAGGTTTTAGGCATTAGGAGACATGACTGGAGAAGCTACAGGGACACGAGCAGAGGGCTGGCCAACAGGGAAGCTCTGATAAGTACGCGGGAAAGCAGCAGTGCTGCGGGCAAAACTGTCAGTCACTCCACAGTTGGAGTTGTATTACCACTGTCTGAGTGCTCCACTGAATAGAATCCGTTGACGGCTCATTATGGTATCGACTGCACACTCATGCATTTTCAATAACTGATCAGTGAGACTTATTCAGCTAATGGACACGGGCAGGTCAGCTGATTGATTGTATGCTGTATGAACAGAAAACCCTCATTGAACACCAGGTCCAAAGATAAAATAACTTCACTTGCATGCAACACTTCTTTACACATGCCTCTGAGGGCTGCACATATTCATATTCATCAGTTTGTAAAGTCTAGTGTTACCCAAGTGTTCAAATTTCAGTTCTCCTTTGTTCTACGTCACTGAAGACATTCACAATGCAGTGTGGTTTTATCCGAGTGCTGAAGCTTCCTCTGGGCCTTCGAGCCGCTGTGTGGATTTTATGTCTCTTTCATCTTTTGTCTATTTAGCTGCTATTATTCCTCTCTTAATGACTCTCTTTCTGTTCTGTTCACAAGCACTACTGATCCTGACCTCTGACAGTTTAGCTGTAAGCAGGAACGTACGGATGAAAAAGACGCTGCAGAGATTTGTAAGTTTTACAAACTCGCTTGCTTTAATTACAATATTTCACCTCGCCATTTTTTTTCCTTCTTCTTCTCCTTCTTCCTCAGATAGTGCTCCATCTGTAGCAACTTTTTCCGTAAACATATCAGAAGTGCAGACTTCTATTGAAGTTGCTGTCTGCTAGCGGTACGCTAATATGCTAATGTGGAGCAGTTTTTCCAGTAAAGGCAGAGCAGGAGGAATCAGCACTTTCGCACACATCTGACGAGATGAAGACTAATTAGTTCTGAAGAGGGCGCGGGAAGATAAAAAGTTAGAAAACAACACCTGAGATCAAGTGTGTGTGTGTGTGTGTGTGTGTGTGTAAACCTTGCCAGTACAGTAAGATGAAAGGCTTGTGGCGTTGATGGCTAACATCTAAATCTACTTCAAGCATGTCAGATTATGTGCCATGTGTATCTGCTGCGTGTGTGTGTGTTCCTGTGTGCATGCAAGAGCTGTGTGTGTGTCCGTCAGTGTGTGTTTCTACATCCATGTGTGTGTGTTTGCAGCTAACACACACACACACAGACACACACCCTGTGGCCCTTCTCAGCAGGTGTCTCTCTTCTGCCAGCAGAACCTGTCGGCTCTGTCATGCTCTGAATCTGTCATCGGAGTTGAAAAGAAAAGTCAGTTTTTTTATTTGTCCAGATAACGGACGGATGTCAGTGTTGCTCAGTCAAACGCTTCTTGATAAGAAGGCTGTGCAATTCATCTCAATTAGTGCAATTTGTACACCACAAAGGCTGTGATCTTAATTACAGTTAACACAGTTTTAGGAAGTAGAAGCTTTAGCTGGTGACCTTTAGTCTCGCCAGAGGAAATGGTAGCTGTCACTTGCAAATGGAATCATCTGTCGCTTAGTACCATCAGTGAGTCGGCCAAGCAACAGAATAAAACATACCAAACAATTGTACAAAAACAGTACAAGTTGCGGATCATTGTTTCGCAGTTTTATTTCTTGAGAAACAAAAGGCAGAGTGATTGTGCACCGCATCCTAAAAGCTCTCTTACTGTACTGAAGTGCGTTGCGCAAGGATACGCTGTTGTCTGCCAAAAAATAGTTCCACTATGTAACCCCCCCCCCCCCACCCGGAAACCACAAATTGTTTTTCCATTTTTGTTTTTGTACAGATTAGAGAAAAGTATTCAAAATGTCAACATAGCTTAGCATATTTTTGGCAGAGCCAGGCTAGCGGTTTCTTCCTGCTTCCAGTCTTCATGCTGAGTTGGGTTAACCACATCCTGACTCTACCTCGTTACTTACTCTACAGCAAACAAGAGGACCTTCTCTTAGACCACCTATCAAAACCCCTGTTTAAGGTAATTTACCATATCAAACTACTCATATGAATTCATGATCCTTATCATGTTAAGTATTGATATTAATATTTATATGAATATATTGAAAATGTTTGCGGGTGTGAAACTTTTGCTTTCGGTCATTTAGTATCAGCCGACAAAGTCCGTGTCCTGCAGCGACAGAAGGGGAGTCTGATTTTGACGTAGGTGCACACAAACACAACATCGTCAGACTGAAAGCAGACAAAGAATTCAAGAAATTCGAATGTCAAAGGAGCTATTTTAGGAAACGCAGAGGTGGAAAGCCTACAAATTGGGCGTAACCAAAAGAGGATGAAAAGCTTCTCTGATCCTGAAACATTGTCCTAATCTTTCATAAGCCTGCTGTTTGGAATGAAAAACGGTTTGTCATGGAGTGCTTGTATCCCTTTTGTTACCGAATGTCCACTAATATGCCCCAGCTCTCCTCTTATGAGAGATACTTTGGCACTGAACATGCCATGAATGAACATTTCCTATCCGCCTACATGGCCTATAGTTGTATTCCTCTTATCTCTTTCTGACCTCTTATCCATCTCTCTCTCCATCCTACTCACTTTTCACTCAACCTCTCCCTCCCACCTCTGTCCTACTCTTCATCCTCCTCTCAACATTCCATCTGGTCTTGTTAATATTTCTCTGTCCTCACTGGCAACATCTGGGACCAATGTAGTGTTGTGCGTGTAATTACAAGGTCACTGAAAGATATCCTATTTCAATATTGAGGTAGTAGTTTTTAAGGATTTTTACATGGAAGCCATGCAGTTAATTTCCATCATTATTTTTGGTTCTGCATTTTTCAATTCTTGAATATTTCTGGTGCTGCAGGAACGAGTCCTAAAACCAGAAATGAGTCTGCAATTCCGGTTCCCTCGTCTCAAAGTCAATGAGTTTTTTTTAATGGATTTCTGGTTAGAAGCCTGAAATAAGGTCTGTGGTGAACACAAGCTTAACATATTTACAACGTTTTGTTCTACGACATTAAATACATCAGTAAATACCCCACTCAAGAAGTACATTTTTTACGGTTTTCTAAGAATGTGTTTGCTAACAAGTGGCTAAATGAGACTACAAAACGTCAAACAAGTCCGCCTCTACAGCCTGGTTGTGTACACTCGCGCTCATGCAACCATGGTGTAGTTTGTTTGTAGCCAAACGTCCGCTTCCGGCAAATGTATTTACGCTTCAAAAATAAAAAAATCATAAAGCAGCAATAATCAGGTCCCGGGTAAATTGAAATTTTGATGTTCAATATGTTTTGCACGGTACATTATTCATGTGAGCTAATGCGTATTTTCCCGTTAACGTCACTCGTCATCATTCGTAATAATTTTATCCAATGGTTTATTGTTTCAACTGTCTGCCCCGCAGTCTGTCATTGAACAGTCTGAAGACTGTTGATTGTGTCCACTCGGCTCACGTTTTAATACTGAAAAATACTTGCTACTGTAGCGTACAAGTGGGCTTTTCCACATACTATGCAGTTGGAACGCGTGCGGCCCTAAATGTTTGCTTTCATGCATCACTGTTTGCGTTTACAGACGTGTTTTAAGATGTGTCATTATAAACCCATTTTTAGACACATAACAGTTTCAGGGGCCTTCAGGTGATACTTGATATTGAATTTGATTTACATACTTATATACATTTGCACCTCTAAGAAGCTACAGAATCTTATTAAACGTCCTCAATCCTGAATAATAGCAAGCAGTAAATTGGCTCTACAACATAGTTTGAAGTTACAAATGAGCTGCTTTGCTGCGTCGTTTACCTCCTCCCCACCACAATCACAGTACAAAGAAACATCCTGAAGGCTCACGCTCGGCTCGCTCAGCTTCAAACGCTCATTGTTTGTGTTTTTTTTAAAAAGAGTTCAGGGGAAATTTCTTTTAAAGTGAATGCAGAGAATGATGTGGAACCATTTTCCGTCAGTAAAGTTGGTGTGACACGGGGCTGCGCTAAAAGCTAAATTTGGACTCTATTGAAAGACTGACAGAGCGACTAAAAAGATGTGATTAAGCTTTTTCTCCCTGTGGCTTCTTTCTCTCACACCCTCGTCTGTCTTTCCTTATTGTCTTCTCTTCACACCAAAGACCCCTGTGTCCAGCAGGACGGGGGGAGCCTGATAAGGCAACAAGCTATACCTGAACCCCATTAACCTGTCCTATATATTTCCTATTGTTGTGAGTAGCGGAGAGGAGCCTTGGGAGAGAAGAGATGAGGAGCTGTGAGACCTTCTTACTCGACAAGTAGAGAAGTAAATAAAGACTTTCAATCAATTGAAGCTGTTTTATCTTCAATAAAAGTGCTCCTGAAAACACAAATGACCCCATTCGGTGGCGTCTATCCTACATGATATTGGAAGATAGTTATAGTATATTTTTGAAACTGTTGAATGCACACTGAATACAGGTGAATGTTCCCACCTTACGTTACATTCCCACGTACGATAAAATATGAACATTACATAAACGTGTAAAATAGCATCTTCCTTCAAGGACCACTTCTTTTTTGGTTACAATGAATGCAAATCGATATGAAAATGTCGGACGAACCACATAAACAAAACAAGTGACGGATGAAAAAATTAAAACATACGGCCACACATGAAAGGCACACTCAGTGAGAGTGCAGATCTCTGTCAGGTGTGTCTGCAACAACCACTGCTGTAATGTTTGATTGAATGGATACAAACCACAATTGGCTGACCCCCCGTCTAGACCGCAAGAGAGCGTATCTGTTGTGTGAGACATGCGAGTGAAAAAGGCGTCTAATACATTGTAATCTATACAGATGTCTGTCAAGTCTACTGAGAAAACTGTTTTCCCCCCACTGTGTCTCTGGCTGCAGAGTAGCGGCTCAGAGACGGCGGTGCATTCAGCTGTGCTATCACTACCGGCCGGGGACCGGTTAAGAGTAGTGGGTGAGGATTCAGCAGGCAATCAATGGAAGTATAGAACAGATAAAAAGAGGCATTTCGAGAGAGTGTCACTGCAACCACAAGAGGTCCTTGAACATGCAGTCATTAATGAGCTCCCAAAATAATATGCAGATTGGCGTAGCAGTATGCAAAATTTGGCATGGACAGACACAGAGAGCAAAAACGCAACCGATGATCCTCTTTGTGCAGATAATTATCATAGACTTTATATGAAAAGTGGACATAGTCACTGTGACCTCATCCAGGGGTTTGTGGACTACGGCTTTGAAGTCTACAGTTCACTTTGGCCAACTCAATTATGGTTTTTGGAGCATCACCATCTTGTTTTTTTGGATCCAGAAGTGTTTTTAAAAGGGTGGAGCTAAGTACAACCAAACGCTGAATAAGACATTTTAAGCCAACAAAAATGTTACAATTAACTTGTATGAGCTGAAAACACACTGTGAAAGGGTTAACGACAAAAAACACAGACAACTCGCAGACGGGGCAACATTGTGGTAGCAACCTGTCAATCAGAAGGTAGCCCCGCCCTAAAGCATACTCTGCTTTATGGTCTATTTGACACTACATGGACAATCATTTACTAAATGAACGTCATGCTGTATTGAAGAAGACTTGAAACTAGAGATTGAGACCATAAACTAATGTTTACTGAGGTAATAAATCAAGAGAGAAGTAGAGTCATTTCCTCACAGACTTCTAGACAATCAGACTTCTTTTTGCAACAAGAGTCGCCCCCCGATGGACAGTAGGGAAAATGCAAGTTTAAGGTACTTTTGCATTGGCATCACTTTTCAGACCCGGAGGTTTCAGACTGGGAATTACTCTCTGTTTACCATCAATATTCTCAGAAATAGAATTCTGGACACATACATTGTCAAGACCTACAGAGTTTGTCAATTTGAATTTTTGACCTGAAAGTGGAGATTGAGGAGAGGTCATGGGGTCGACTAAATCCTTTTGAATCATCCTCTGAAGACAATGAATATCCAAAGAAAAGTTCATCAGTAACAAGATGTAGCCCTGCAAACTAAACCAAACTTGGAGCAACCGAGCTGGTTTTATGTATTTTGGACTACAGCTCAAAGTCAAGTCCCAAATTGAATCGGTTCAAGTCACAAGGGCAGGTCCAAGTCAAGTCTAAAGTCTTTTTGAGTTTTTGTAATTTACAATTGACTTGAGTCCAAGTTTCACATGTTCAGAGTTACACGGTGGTATTATAAAACCAAAACAAAAAAAGGAAAGCTTTAAAAATATCAAATACCACATGTGCAAATAAAAGCGAGAAGAGGAGGAAAATTATGATTCAGAGCCAAAGCTGTCAGATGTAAAATAAGACCGCTGCTCTGACACATATTACAATAAATCATCTGAAGGATGTTCAGAGACCAATAGATCGAAATGGATTTTGAAAGAAAACTAAGGTACTTTGCTTCTTTCACCCAAAACAGAAATGTCTTTATTTAGGTGTCAGAGCAAAACAGGGACATTTAAAAACATATTTGCTACACTCACTCCTTTCAGCAGCGTGTTATGCAACATAAATACAGACATTTTTATTTAGACAAGGTAAAAACAGGCCTGTGTTTTTTTTTTTTTTGAAAGATGGATTTAAAAGCCCTAAACCATCTGCTGAACTCAATCTAACCAATACTCAGCTCTGGCAGAGCTCAATTTTTCTGTCATCCTGCTATAATGCTGAAAGGAATAAATGGGCTTTCTGCATGAATAAAGGAAAGGACAGTTTTTGTTTGGGCCACGGCCTTTGTACTGTGTTTTGGAAGGTAATCAGAGTAGATTTAACCAGGCTTCAGCAATGAAAGGTCATGATGCTCCACTTATGAAAGAACATGGAAACTTTCAATTACAGCCTAAAATGATGAAATTGATAGTGAGTTTTTAATCTACGCTGGGTGTATATTCTGCTTCACGGACCAGAAATGGATGTCTACTATCGTTATAGTGATTCAACTCACATCCCCGCGTCTTACATCTTGGACCTTTTAAACACTGAAACACACTCATCTTGGACGTCTTCTGTCTAGAATGTGTCTGTTCCTGGACTTAGGCTGCTAAAACTAGATGTGTGGACATTTCTCGATTCTAAGATGCATCGCTATGCGGATGCGAATCGTATCGAAGCAGTGACAACATAATTGGGAGTTTGGTTTAATTTCAGCTCAGTGTGAGTCTTTACTGCATTTCACTGTCGTTTACTGTCTATCACGCTAGTTTCTCTCCACCCTCTGCTCTCCTCTGATCGCTGTGTTTCACCAACTTACACACTACGACACTCTGCAGTCTGCTAGCTTATTGCTCTTGCTACCAACATAAGCTGACTTGAACCAAGTGAGAATAAAAGAGCTATGAGTAAGGAAAAGTTTGCTAGCCGTTAGGCTGATTCATGCAGTATAAAATGGCATAGGCTTTCAGGAAGTGCTCTGAAGTGCTCTGTCTTAGAGCTGCTATGTGAAAACCACATTTTTGTAGATTACAGCACCCTTGTAATGCACTCCAGAAAGATTTATGTTTTGTTTATCTAATACACCGAGGTGGCTCACACCAGGCTGGTCTCATCCAACCTACGAAAAATAATGCGCCGTAATTCGAGAGGAGGTGGATGGGTTCAACGCGTGTCACTAGCTTTTGTAGGAAAACGCACGAAAAATGAGGAGTTACTTTTCGTAAGATCCCATACGAACCGTTGTATGAGGATAAGTGGCTGACACATACTGGTATTGACACATATACTGGTATTGAAAAGATGCAGCTTTTTACATTATCAGATTTATTTGACTGCTTGTTGCTTTGTTGGTTCATCAAAATAACGATACCTGAATTCAAACCCCAATACTGAATCTTTCCACTTCTATAGCTGTTTCTCCTGTTCAAGGTCATGGGGGGCTGATGCCGTCATGCCACGATTTAGAAGTGAGCTATGCGTTAAGGTTCCAATCAAACTAACCTGTGTGCCTTTAGACTGCGGAAACCAACATAGACAAGTCCATTTCCTCCAGTACCTTTTTTATCCCTTATCTGGGACTGGGTAGCGAGGCAGCAGGCTGACCAAGGTATTCCAGTCATCCCTCTACCCAGCAACGTTTTCCTGGGAAACCCAGAGGCGTTCCCAGAACAGACGAGATATATATTCCTTTACCAGTTGGACGTACCCGGAAAACCTCTAAAGGGAAGCATCTAGGGGGCATCCTGATCAGATGCCCAAACCACCTCAGCTGGCCCCTTTCAACATGAAGGAACAGTGGCTCTACTCAAGGCCTGTGGATGTCTGACCTCCTCACCCTAGCCTATCTCTAAGGATGAGCCCAGTCACCCTATGTAGGAAGCTCGTTTAGGCATCCGTGTATCCGCAACCTCATTCTTTTCCGTCACTACCCAAAGCTCATGAGCATAGGTGAGGGTCAGAACGTAGATGGACTGGTAAATTGAAAGCTTTGTTTTTTGACTCAGTTCCCTCTTCACCACAACGGTCCGGTACAACGCCCGAACCACCTGTCCATCTCACATCCTCAGTCATGAACAAGACCCTGACATACTTGAACTCCGTTACTTTGCTCTCTTGTGAGGGGACATAGACATGTGAGCATGCATATAGGAAAAACATTGAAACAGACAACATTTGAAAACAAACCCACAAAGAAAGGTCCAAGCTGGTCAACGAGTTTGAAGCCAGAACTTACTTGCTTTGAGGTAACATTGTTGCCAACATTACTGTCAATACTGTCAATATCTACTGTATGAGTGACACATGTCTGAAGGTACCAATATGGGGGCGACTGTGGCTCAGTGATAGAGCGGGTCGTCCTTCAATCAGAAGATCAGTGGTTCCATCCCTTGGGCAAGACACTTAAACCCCGAAGCTCCCGAAGGCCGTGCCATCAGTGTATAAATGGGTGTAAATTGGATGAGTGATATGTCGGAAGAATAGAAAGGCGCTGTACAAGTACAAGTTCAAGTCCATTTACCAATTACGAATATAAATTGACATTTACTTACCATTGCTAGACTGCATTGCTCATCTTTTTCTCTACTCTTCTTGTCTTCCGTTTCTCTTAGCGCAGTGTCCTTGAGAATCACATTCATATTGGATGATTCTGTAGCTCATGGTTTTTGGTCAATGCCGGTGTTCAGATAAAAAAGTTAAGGAGGCCTTTTTAATAAACATAACCGCAAACTTTCCCCAACCTTAACCAAGAATCTAACCATAGTTCATCCATAGTTTATTTGACAATTTGAATGATACCATAGTTGCGTCGTGCAGATACTGTGGAAAACAAAAAAAGTAGTGCTGGGCAACGATTGAAATGTTTAATCGCAATTAATCGCATGATTTATTTGCGATTAATCACGATGAATTCAAAAGTAGTGTACTGCGCACTTTTATTTTAAAAGTACTGCTATATGAACAAAGGGGCAATAACATTTGGTTTGCAAACACTTTAAACAAATAAGGTGCTTTTTAACAGCAGTATTTCACACAGTAGCAGTTCTATCTCTTCACTATCTGTGCTCAGTGTGCTGACTTTATTTGAAACGTTCCACTGCTGTGCAACATGAATAAAATGCTCCGCGCACGTTTCATCAAAATGTCTGTCTTCTGTCTTCATGACAGTCAGAGCATGTGAATGCAGCTCTACTGTTCATCAATATAATGCTGTAACTCCGAGGTGATGATGGTTACCCAGCGATGTCCAGTAGTCTCCAGTGAGAGCAACAGCTGGTGCACGTTGTAACGCCGTCGCTTTAGTCGTCGTCTCCTTCTCATACAACTCGTATATTCTTCTTGTGATGGTGCGTCTTGAGGCTCATACGTGCCGTCATTCGTTGCGATCCTAAAGGTGCGTTCACACCAAACGCGACGCGAACGCACCCTGAGAACGTTCCTCAGACCGACATCTTCCACAATACTAATCGGCTGCAGTTTGTATCCACTTCTCTGTAGCATTTGTTAGCTTGTCTTGCTTTTGTTTATCTATACTTCTCCCACACGCTGCAGCCAACGTAGTCTCACGAAGACTTCCTCCACCGCTGCCAGTGAGCAACGGACTTTCAAAATAATAATACAAAAAAAAATGGGTTAACGCGCGATCAAATAATTGTCGGCGTTAATTAATTAATGCGTTAACACGATAATAACGCGTTAACTTGCCCAGCACTAAAAACAAGTTAAACTTAATTTATCTTTGGGATCATCCAGTACAAACGTTGGCAAGGGTTGGTTTCTCTTCTCTGTCTTTCATCCCCACCCGTTCTCTCCGTCCTTCCTTCCTTTTCTGTCTCCATTCTTCTCTCCAACCTTGTCCTTCTGTCCTTACGCTAACCAATCAATCCCTCTTTCACCTCCTTCCCTCCCTTATGGTCCTAATCCATTCCTTACCTTCATTCTCCTATCTACCTTTCCTCACTTTCTTCATTTCTCTGTTCTCCCGCTGTCTCTCCTCCCTGGTGTGTCAGCGCGAGTGTTTGCGTTCTCCTGGAGACTCCTCCTGTCAGTCTGCTTGTACAAACCCCAGGGAGAAAAGACTGGATTAATAACAACCTGCTTCAGCCCGTCATCTCCTGGGGAAGAAAGGGAGGGAGGGAGGGAAGGGTAAGCGATAGGTAGACTACAGAAAACAAGTAGGAAAATTTACGGAAGGAATAAAGGAGAGTTAATATAATGAAAATAAGGAGGAAGGGAGGAAGAAGAAGGGGGCATGGGAAGGAAGCTTTGAAAGGGGGTAGACAGAAAAAAGAGAAGGGGGGAGGAATAAAAGCATGAGAGAAAGAAAAGGAAATGGACTGGATGGCCAGATGCAAAAGAATAAGAAGAAAAAAAGGAATGAATTCTTATTCAGGCATCACGATGATGGAGAGAATCATTGTGATGCCTGAAGGGAGAACTCCAGTGGGATCAACCTGGAGGAGTGTTAATTAGAAAATTATTTTCTCTTCCCCCTCTTTATTAGCACTCTTCTTCCTCCTCCTCCTCTTCCTCCCACCTATCCTCCTCTTCTACCACCTCTTTCCTCTCCCTCCATGCCTCCTTTATGCCCCCACCTCTCCACTCGTCTGTCTTTTAATTAACCTCCTCTCTCCTTCCTTTTCATGATGGGAAATCACACTTTCACCTCGCTCTATCCCGCCCTCTTCTTCTGGTTCGTCTCCAGGAATAAAAATAGCAAGCAGAAATGAAACGGCATATTTTATCTGCCCATGAGTCAGATCTGATCTCATCACTGCTGCTTGAACATGAGCAACTGTAACATCAATTAACCTGAAAATCCGATCAGGGGCCACCTGTTTAACTTCACTAATTGATACAATTTCTTTTGATGTAATGATATTGTGATTCAATTTACAGACAGTTCTTGAAAGGCTTTCTCTTTGTTGACTGGTTTATAATTAGTCCGTTTTACATTTTTCAAAATTAATTTCAGGAAAATACACAAAAGTATAATGTTGTAACATTTCAAACTTTATTTTGAAAATACACTGGCTTTAAAGCTGTGTCACTCCAATATACACACGCAAACAGATAAATTCAACACATTCTCACTCCCAACTTGTCAATTACAGACACTTGGCAAGTGCCCCTTGGCATGGGAGATGGATGCTCTAGGTCCCACTCTAGTTGTAGTTCTCAACGTGTTGGGAGAGCGTGTCAAGATACGCTCGTCATATACATCGTGTCCTTTCAAAATAAACTTTAGTCTTTCACAGGAAGTTAGATTTAAGCAACAAAACCGTTTAGTTAGGTTTAGGAAAAGAGCGTGGTTAATTTTGCTTTCTATTGACGCCAGTTAAGTGACTTCCAACTCACGTGACAAAATGTCAACGTTAACTTTTAGTTTTGCACGGTACAAGAACACGACTCCCCTGGACAAAACTCCTGTTTGTTTGAACCACCAGTATGAATAGTTGATGAACGACTAGGAACAACACATTAAACATTTATTTCAATACTGTGGCAAACCAGGTGGAAAAGCCGAGCCAACACAGCACAGGAGGCGGATCCCCAAGCTCAGGTTGGGGGAGGTGATAGAGGGAGTATACTATCCGGTGCAGGTGCTGCAGCCACTAGGCACGTGGCAGTGGTCACTCCTGCAGCCCATGAGCTAATTGGAAGGAGCATATATTCCCAGGGCTGTGAAGCAGCAGGGGCGGACAGACTGGGCAGAAGATACAAGGATCCCCTGAACCTCTGGAGAGGCGCTTCAGCAGACTGGAGGTAATTAAGCGGACTCACCTCTCTCCTCTGCTCTGCCCAAACAGGACGGAGGAATCATCTCACGCTGGGTGTAGACCGAAGGCCAAAGACCCCGACCGGGAGGAATCTTTTGTTGAGTTTGACCCTATCCCGCTTTACCCTACCCTGTTTATTAAAGGACACTTTTCGTTACACGGCTACTGTCTCTGAGTCACCTGTTTTATCGCTGAATTTTGCCTCCACGTCCCCCGGGTTGCCACAATACATACAGATGGATCAAAGGAGCCTAAGAATGGAAATAC
Organism: Anarhichas minor; assembly: GCF_050575085.1. Classification (NCBI taxonomy): domain Eukaryota; kingdom Metazoa; phylum Chordata; class Actinopteri; order Perciformes; family Anarhichadidae; genus Anarhichas; species Anarhichas minor. The sequence continues at coordinate 1,746,929 of NW_027466492.1, read as the reverse complement.
CGGGTTTTCTTTTGTTGTCCCAGATTTAAACATAAACCTTCAGGAAAGAACACCAGGTAACAGTATACAGTCAAGATGGTAACTATTGTAATGGCATTGCAGTGGCTGGAGCAAACTAAGCTTAAAAAAGGTAATATTATGCTCAGACTCAATATCAGCTCTGGTTTCATTGCAGTCCATGTCATCTTGAAAACAGACCAGTGGTTTCTGTGGAATACGTCACTATTCAGACTACGACACATACAGACAGCAGTCAGGTTTATTGCTCATAGGGGCATTGAGGGGAATTAAATGGTGGACTCTTTAGCTAAACAAACTCTGAAACAGGATAAGATCATGTATGTGGCCTTTAGTAAAGCTGAAGCTAAAGAGGTAATACTGAGCAATATTATGACGAAGGAAACAAAGGCGTCATCGATATAAAATAAAGCAAAAAGTGGGAGGAAAAATACAATCAACCCAGGACAGAGGCTTACTAACCATTCAAATATCAGAATATTCTTTGAATAATTAGTAATAATAATAGTCATATTGAAGCGATCAAATTTGAGATGGTACATATGTTCTATCCTAGTTTTGGTTTTAGCGTAACAACTGGAGTGATGGATGCTGTGTGGATTTGAAACTCAGAAACAAATGTGTTTTTACATATTTCCTCCAATAATTTTCCTTCATGTATAATTTTGTTTGATCTCTCCGGTGCAGTATAGCGATTAATAATTCAGAACTTTTGTCCAGAATAATAACAATCAATCAGTAGAAGCCTACCCAGTGTATCACATCACTTTACAACTACCTCGTGATTTTTAAAGAAAATGCCTACACCATCAGCATTATCCTCACCTGTAGAGATCACAGAAGCTCCTTTATTCTAGAGACGACCCACATCACCCGCATCTGAGCTGCCTTTGAGACGCAGCTCTTGTAAACACAGGAAGTCACAGGGGAGCAGGTGTTCCGTCCTCCGGGAATTATGTGGTCGCCGAAACGCTCACACTGACACTCGTCATCACCATCATCATCACCGCTGTGTTCTGAATGTGTTGTGATCACAGTAGTCGCAGCAGTGATTCTCGGCTTGTGGCTCATCCACAGTCTGTGGTTCTGCTGCATGAAGAGCTACCTCACTCCGGCCGGAGGTAAGTGTACCGGACTGCGTTCTTCAATTAGAGGATCGGCGGTTTGATCCTCGGCTCAGCTAGTCCATGTCGACGTGTCCTTGTCACAGTATCTTTTTGGATCCAGCTCGATATTGTTAACTGAAATCCTGTCTAGAATTTAACCAGTGACATCATTTTCGAGTTAGCATTCTACTGTCCAATCTTTCCATATAGGTTGAGCAATGAAAAGAGTAAATATCATGTGATCTGATCTATCACCGAACCAAGTGGACTGAAACAACATTTCGTCTGCAACATAATCATGTGCTTGACCATCCCTGGTGTATTTCACTTAGATGCATGTGGAGCAGGTCTAAGGGGGGCCATGATGCTGTAACAAAGACAAAAAAGGACAATAATTCCCTCCTTTGCATCTGCCACACATCTTCACTGATCAATCTCTTTATACTTTATATCTTTCTATCTTTCCATGATGTAATTGGTTTATTTATGATCTTGCCAGTCAGGCTTATGAGAGGAGATCTGGATCTTTTTTACTGACACAGATATAGTACTGTGGAAACTATATTCAGCGACCACAAGTCTGCTCTCATCTTTGGTGGAAAGGGCAGAAGGACATTTAGCACAGCAACAGATTAAAGGACGGAATTCAAAAGATGCTGGTGGTTTGTTGAGATATCAAACGTCCATGTGTGAATGCTTCTGCTGTTTCGAGGTCGCAGGTCACTGCAAGTGATTCATGGGAGCCGATGACTGGCCGATTCTTCCTGGTATTCAGTGTGAGGAAGTGGAGCTTCATGATGAGAAAACAAACAAGTCGCTAGCTAGAAACAGCAGAAACCGGTGGCACCCTGCATCCAGCAAGAGAGCGCTGACCTGATAGACATAAAAATGACTTAAAGGAGCTGTATTTAACATTCAGGAACATTACTATTAAAGCAAACAACTGTTTACTATGTGTAGATATAGTGATGTTCTGTTATCTGAGCTTCTCCTTGCTTTGGTGAGATAGCCAGGCCAGCCACATGTGCTTTTAGTGCATCTGAGTGTGCCCAACTAGTTAGCTCACCGCCACCGCATAGCACTGCTCCCATGCGGCAGTTCCAGCTGATAATGCCGTCCTGACCGACAGCATCGTCATGGAACCCTTACCCTCAGATTTTCTCTCAGTCATACACTGTACACCCAGAAAACTCAAACACTGCCCTAGTTTGCACTGTTAGCGCTTTTAGCATAGTAAGCTGTGAGTCGCCTTCGAGCTGTTGAGAGGCAACCGAAATGCTCCTCGTATCTTGCCGTTTTAATCAGTTTGATAAAAAAAAAAAATGTATTCTTATACAACAGTTCGTATGATGTCTTACGAAAAGCTCCTCCTTTTTTGTGTTTCTCTCATAGGCTGTATATAAGAAGTGGATGTAGTCAATGTGACGTCGTTATGAAGCTTTAAGTTTGGCGATTTGTCGCCATCTTTGATTACGGCCATCAAAATCTTGACTTTTGCAACTGGTGAACAGAAGTGACCACATTTGGAATGTGGAGGAGTGACGTAAGGACGCCGTATACGTCTCTGGTAGCGACAGCAACCTGTCAATCACAGTAAGCCCGCCCTAAAGCATACTCTGCTTTATGGTCTATTTGACTCTAAATGGACCATCATTTACTAAATGAACATCATGCTGTATTCAAGAAGACTTGAAACTAGAGATTGAGACCATGAACTCATGTTTACAATGTTTGTCAGCTGAGAGAATGCAAGTTTTAAGACACTTCCACATCAGCAGAACTGGAAAAATAAGCTTCCATCTTTACAGGAAACAACTCACTTGGCTTAGGCAACAAAACTGCTTTCTGAGGTTAACGAAAAGATCGTTGATTTGGTTAAATTTATTACAGAAGTGCTGTATTTGAAGTACGCAAGTTACATGACAAATAATCTAATGTTGACTTCTCGTTTAACGAACAGCATTCTCCTTGCTTATAGACCGCCATTTGTAGGACCCATCCACCGCAGCTCCTGCCCGCAATGTGGGTGCTTTTGCAGTCTTCATACTTCCTCATTCATAATTACATAAATATCATAGGAAATGATTTTACAAATTACGGCAAATTGCTTTTCGTAGGTATAGCTACGAATTCTGGATGAAACCAGCCTTAAAATAAAGACTTAGAGGAGTGAAGAGGGGGGCATATTTGTGCCAGAGAGCCCTGCTGCCACTTTGCAGCAGTGGGGAAAGAAGTTACACAAGTCTTCATGGTACTCAGTGGGTGTTTATTCTCCCACACGCAGCAGAAATAAAGTGCCGGCTCAATTGTTTTAAGCCATCCAGCTGGATATGAACACCAGCTAAATGTAATGAGATTTACAAAGTGAAGATGACCCCGAAAGGGAAAAGTAATTAAAACTATAATTGGGTTGGACTCTCTGTCATTTGTGTGCCTGCCAGTGTGTGTCACATGTGGCAAACCCTCACTTGTGGAGGACGTCTCCGGGCACCTTCACCTATAACTAATGAGTCGATCTTGGATACGTGTCATGTGACAACATTTCTGCCACGTTCTCCCAGTGCACACACACACACACACACACGCACACACACACACTCAGATTTAACAACACACACTGTCAACGGCAACCATTTATAAGAGCCTGTCTTGTGGAGCAATTTATAGTCATTGCACGTACAAGTGCATGCATGTGTGCTCTCATTCACTTAATGAATACATGGCAGGAAATACAAAAAGAACTGTTTACATTAACCATTTACGCGTGCATTAAAAATGAATGTAATGTACTCCGGTGTGGATTTGCATAATAGAAATGTTTACTGTCGGCAGTCTTCCAGATGTTGCAAACGCGCCTGGCTGCACATGCACAATGTTGCCAGACATGCGGACGTCTACATACAGATGACGCAGCCCAGTCATGGAGGATGGTGTCACGCAGGTAAAACAACAGCATCAATCCTGTCGAAAGATTAGACATAACAAGCTGAGAAAAGACAGAAAGACACTGTTATTGTTCCTTACAAACATTATAGTGGGAGTCAAATGGAGGCACACACTCAATATAGCTATAGCAGCTCATATCCACACATGCAATGTACACTGTAAAAGTCCCATTTGTGCTTCCAGGAGAATAGGGTCATTTGTTACAGCTGTTATAGCCCATTTACATTTACATCTACACCGAGCTTCTATTTCATTGTCATCATACAATGCACGCCACTTCTAATTACATTTAACTGTATCAAACTGCATGCGGGTTTAAAATGAACCGCTGTCCTGTCGAACAAACGACTCCCTAAATTCGAAGAAGGGAATGAGACGGTTTGACGCTCTGAGGGATTATTTTCTGACAGAGACATTGCTAAAAAAGAAGAACAAATTAAAACGAAATAAATAATGAAAGATGTTTCCTCACGCTGGCAGACAACTTGCTTCCTGTCACATCAAGACAGGCTAATCCACTTTTAATCATAACACTGACACGCGCAAAATGCTAATCATGCAACTTTTAGAGACAAGTGTGGGGACAGTTGAGTCGAGATCCCCATCCAGTTAATGAACTCCTTCAAAATCCCATGTGCATGTCTTATTATACGTATTTGCGGAGCTCATTAGCATCAATTCAGCTCATCCTGAAAATGTCGAGGCATTTTGGCTCACAGCCAATGAGAGCATTTCTGTAGTAATTACTAATAAACTTAGTTTTCAAAGCACAAGGACGTCAAATACCGCCACTTTGTCACCCGCTTCGGTGTCTGATACCATCGCCAGAGGCACCCTTTAGTCTCTGGAGACGCACCAGGCTCTCAACTAACTCCAATGTAAATGCAGCCACTGCAATAAGGGGGAGGTGGGAGTGGACTGAAAAAACACACAGAACTTTCACCCAGGAGTTCTTTGTTTGTATCCTTTGTGAAACCAACGTACGTTAGTTTATTTACTTAACTGACAAACATACTTATTTTAACCAGGGGAGAAAGTAAGCTGGTGCTGTCTGGTACTCAATACCACGCAATAGATTCACTGCGGGTATGCAGTACCAGCAGACGAGACAGCAGCTGCCAGCCAAACCCACAAACAACAACCTGTCGAAATGATTGCATTTCAACAAGGACACACATCTGGCAAACAAAGTCAACATAATAATAATAATGATAATTGTAATGTCCATGTACAGCATAGGAAAATGTACAGCATTTATCCTGTGTCAAAATTTCAAGATGACATAACAATAGAGCACAAATACAGAGGAAGCAACATGGCTAAAATAGATGAAATGATAAGAGAAAAAAAGGCTTTCGTATCGCCAACTAGCCGCAGGGCTACTGTGTTCTAACCAAACCATCTGTCACAACACAACTTTGCTGGCTAACTAGCTAGCTATTTAACGCCATATGTCACATTGGCTCGCTCCAGCTCACTGTAAGGCTATCAATGACGAACCATATGTCCTGTACATTCCCCCATTACCTCAGACTCACAGTTCATTCTCCTCTATCGATAGCAGCTTCTGCTTTCAGTCATCTTTCACCTAATAAATCCTCATAGCCCAGAGCTGTCCCACTCAATTTACTCAACCTCAGGCTGATTCAATCTTGACCAATTAGCAGATCCACTAATGTATTGGGACGACACAGTCTTCTTTTAGCATGTTTAATCAGAAGGTTGATGGTTCAAATCCCTGGGATGGTATTTAATACTAAACACTGCCACACTTATTCAGAAAGCTGTTGTCCTGACCAGATGAGTGGCACAATAATCATTTAGTAGCCATATGTCATTTAAATCCCTGCCAAAGCGTCACACTAAAGCCACTTGGTTAGAGCACAGCCTCTTTGCCCATGGCTGTGTAAACAAAGCACAGCGAAGCAAGGATTACAACACACACACAGAGTGACTTCATCTCTGCTCAGATAGACATCACTCTATATCTTTAGGATGGGCATTTAAAGTAATTTCCATGTTTGAGTACATGCATTAGATTATTATACTGCTCGTCATCAGAACTGCATGACTGTCGGACAGCGGTCTTCAAATCTGATGCTGAATGAAATGGCAAGTGAAGGTGACATATAAGGCTTTACTGAATAGTTCCCGCAGGGCCGCAGCGCCCTCCTGTTCCCGCTGGGCTGCACCGACGTCCTGATCCCGCTGGATCACAGTGCCCTCCTCTTCCTTCCTCTCTGTGGTCAACGTACTGTGTGGTTTTGCCAGTCAGCGGCCCTCATCAATGCCCTGGCTGAGCTTCAGCTGCCAGATTCTGGTCCTGAACTCCAGTTGCTAGAATCTTGACCTCAACTCCTGCTGACTGAAGTCGGTCATGAGCTCCAATTGCCTGAATCCAGACCTGATTTCCAACAACCTGGTCCAGCAGCCTGCCCATCTTATCCATTCTCCTGGTTATATATAAATACACACACACACACACACACACACACACACACACACACATATATATATACATATATATTTATTTTCTCTTTTTTTTTTACACAGCCAAAAAGGCAAGCGATTACTCAATATGTTGAGCAAAAACTGACTTCCAAACCGAGTACTGTCTGCCACCATGGTACTGTACTAAACAGGGCTGTATTTGTGACACTGCCCAATCCAGACTAGATCTAGTTAAATATTGTCCAAGATTTTGGTGCAAAGTTTTTGGCTGAATTTAACTATTACGCTAACCAGCCAATACTAAAAGTATTTCACTTTTGAAACAAATTTTGTCCACATCAAACCTAAATGTCATTTGACCTGCCGATCAACAAATCAGTGTCACTGGGCTCGCTCGCTGTCGCTCTTTGTACTGAGACAGAGCAGAGACGTAAACAGTATCACCACTGACATTTATCCAGCCTGTCGTGAGACTGTTCAGTCACATGTGCACCTCTCTAACCTCTAAGCTGTCCTAGTCATGAATCCACCAGAAATCCATCACACATTAGCATGGTCCTGCCCATAGAGACTACAGGGGAATGGACTGTTGTTAAGTCGCTGTCCAGTGCAAAGACAAAAAACATGACGTTGGGCCAGTGGAGCAGAGCGGAGGATCATCAGACTGCAGGGACTGGCTTCTGGTTAGGTCAGCTCATTAGAGCACCTCGTTAGGACACGTCCTGCGTCATTAATTTGGGCACCTCGTCAGACAGAGATAAATGGATGGAGTTAGCTCGGTTAGAAGAGGGGATGGTTTCTCTCTAAATCTATTACAGACCTGTGTGTGTGTGTGTGTGTGTGTGTGTGTGTGTGTGTGTGTGTGTGTGTGTGTGTGTGTGTGTGTGTGTGTGTGTGTGTACATTCCCAGGTCTCACAGAATGTGAAGACCTCATTGTAGGCCCCATTAGGGAATGCCTGGTGCAAATAGAATGTTGAGAGAGAGGAAGAAAGGGAGAATAAGAGATAATCAGACAAACATTGCCAATTTAACATCTGTCCACCTTAAATCAAAAGAGTGAATCAGACACCTGATGAGAAACGCATCTTGCTGTCAGGTTTGGACAGCATCTCATAGAATCTGAAGAAGAGAGGAAGAGTGAATTGTGAAGATGGTACAAATCCAAATCTGACTAAAGGAAAGCAAGGCTGCTTCTTTGCATGGTGAGCTGCTGTGTAATGCACCTAGCCGATGTTACTATCTGTAGATGACTGTTAAGCTCGATGTGTGAAAATATGAGATGAGGAATCACACCATCTATGGATGAAATGGGATTTTAAAAGCTGAAATGTCTATCTAAAGGGCCAAGAACCCAGCACATTTATAACATCTGACCTCTCCGTTACCCAGACTGCGGGTTCTGCATTTCCAAACCAGTGCATTTATCATGAGTGAAACGACCGGAATGACATTTCTCCCTGACACCAGGGTGACAAGTGTCGTAAATCAGATGAAGTGATCCCGCAGTACTGCTGTTTGACGTGCGGCACACCAGAGGAAATGTCAACAGGATAATGGCCATTTTCACAGAAAGTAGACTGAGGACGTCTGCCCTCTGAGAGCGTGAGAGGCTGAGAATCCAAAGCAGGAGGGTGGAGGCAGAGGGGGAAAGAGTGAAGACAGAATCACAACCTCATAATGTGAGTCTTTCGGCTACAGGTGGCAGGGTTTCTCATGTGATCTCCAAACGTGGAAGACTGCAACCAGAGTTTAGAATTCTAAAAATGACTCTCCCAATAGACCACCATGATTTCAACCCACTAAAACAAAGTGAAACCTCTGAATGAACTTGTAATGGAGAGAAACAAGCAAAAGAAATGAAAAGAATAGAGGTAAATAAAGCTAAGAAGAGAGGTAGAAAGGATTTATTAAAGGATTATACCTGTGTGTATTAAATTTTTTAATCTATAGGTTGCCTCTCTTTACACTTGTCATGCCGCTCACTCTGCATCAGGGCTCATTCTTCCTTCAGAGGAGGACATTAGCTGCCATTTACTCTTACAAACGGTCTACATCCTGTGTCACATTCTTAAGCTGATAAAACTCGTTAAGGAGTTAAGGTGTGAGAAAGATGGTGGTTTTAGTGAAATATTTAAATGTTCTCCTCGTGCTTCACCACAGTGTTTAAACCCACTCATTATCTAAATGTTTCTTTGTTTAAACAATCAGGGTATTGAACCATATGAATAGTAAAACTGACTATCATTTTGAACATAGAGCTCTGAATCTAGTTGACTGTCAGTGGTGGTGCATTAAATGCGCAAGTAAGCTCCATCCTAAGTGCTTGTTGGATGGTTGCCCCCTCCCCATCCAAGGGCTGAACTGGGGACTGTGTCCGACAATTTCTATAACTTTCACAAACCAACAAACATGTCCACTATAAGCTGCCAGCATGTTTCATCAAGATGTTCCATTCCATTGCTGATGTTCTGCGACGCCATATTGACGGCCGTCCCAAAGCTCTTACTTCTGCTCTGAGGAGCGAGGAGAGATCTCAGAGGAGCCATGAGCGACTCAGAGCAAGGATGCACGAGAACAGCCTTCCAGGAAGTGTTTTAACAGCCCGACACATTATTTGATTGGAATGGATTTGACTGGAGTTTCATACCAGTGAAGACAGATCAGAGATTAAACTCAAGTTTTATATTTGATTTGTTTGATTCATTATTTGGTTAATATATGTTCATTGTAGTCTGAACAACAAAAGGACCACAAACAACTTTCTTCATTTATTAGAAAGATTTCTCTTTTCATAATCCGATTATTTACCTCAATAATTTTTTACTATGGATACAATTAAAGTGAGAGAGAGCTGGAGAGACGAAACACTTTTTTTACATAATTTGTCACGTAGGGCTGATCATTCCTGAGTGTCGGGTTTGATGAGTTATATCATTTAAATTGTCCCCAAAACATTGAGCCTAATAAATGAATTCCAGTGTTCAAGAGAAACCATAATCATATTCTGGGTTATTTAATAATGACGTCACAATCAATTTCAAAACATACAGATGCAAATAATTAATAAATAAGACAAACGCATTCTGCCGGTAGAAATCGATCCTGCGCTTATAAACAGAACACAGTATATATACTCAAGGCAGTATGTGTAACAGGTAGCAGGCTACAGAGAGAACACATGATGATGACTGTGTCTTTATTAGTATAAGTACTGTGATCATGTGTGCAGACACAAACTCCTCAAAAGTCTCTCCAACTGCTAAAGCCGACTGACAGCTGATCCAGCTGTGATCAGACGTTGCTTCACGTGATGCTTCAGAGGAAAGGACGTCTCATTTCTCTTAAAACATATTTCCTCGTTCCCTCTCTCCTCGTATGGTTTCCTTGCATCTCTCCATGCATCCCTGGTGGGAGGGACTAAGACGCAAGGAAACGGATGCAATTGGGATGTACCCTATGACGACAGGGTTGTCACTCAGCCTTTGAGTGTCGGCGTTAGTAATAGCTATATTCAATTTTGCTTTTCGACATGTTGCACAAGCTAGTTTATTTCAAGCATGCACCCACGATAAGCCTCTCAGACCTGCTGGATTGCGTGCTGATCATCAGGGTCCTGGGTCCATACCCAGCAAAGATTTGAGTCCCTTTTCCAAACAACATGCAGTCTAGAAGTTGTAGCAGTTTGGAGGTTTGTGTCTGACCAGCCTGGTCAGACTTTGGCCCGATAGTTCCTTGCTCATCAGAAAACCATGCCTCCAGAGCAGGCTGCAGGAATGTTGCTGGCCCAGGAGCCAAAACTGCATCTACAGTCGAAATGCAGGTACAAGTCCCGAGTTCTAAAAGTGTTCCGGAGACATTCTTGCGGCTGAAAAGGGCCTTTGCTGTCCCACAGCGATAGGACATGTCAAGGCGAGGATTCACTTGTATTTAGTCTTAAAAGATGCAACTTTATCATAACTATTCAAAATAAAATGTCAGACCTGTACTTTTTAGATCGCCTACATGTGAAATAAAAAATTCTGTCGTTTGTATTAAACATGCTTTATAAATAAACCTGTCCTTTGAGACTGCAGAGCATCAGCAGGCATGCGGGACCGAACCATGGCCAACATCAGCTTTTCAAATTTGGCGCGTGAGCCAGGAGAGGAGGGATTTAGGAGGCAGAGTACAAGGATGCAGCTTTCTGGATGGCTTGTTGTATTTTGGGGCACAAGTGGGAGAGCTGCAGCAGCACAGATGAGACTTGTACTGATTCCCCACTGGGATTTTTCTGAAGTTTAACTGTAAAAAAAAAAAACCTGCAGTTGCTCAGACAAGAGAACACGTTTGAGGACCAGTGCTGTATAATGTATACTCTACTAAAATAGACTCCTGTAGTGTCTCATCTCAGACACCCTCTTGTGAGGGTTCATCAGCTGCCTCTTGCATAATGCAAAAAAAAGACTGCTGCACACACAAACAAACAGTTATCCTGCAGAGAATGGAGGTTCATTCTTTCTCCTTTCTGATGTTTTTTTGAAGTGACCTCCAGACCTCTCTGGCTCTACAAGCCAATTATGTGGAATGAAAGCAGAGGTTCATGTGGAGTCACAGCTCAGACTGTGATTTCTATGGTGTCTGGTTACAGATTGAGGACTCTCTCTCTCAACTGTATGCCCAGTTTCCTCTCATTTATCCTATGAGTCTCTCTACTCTCCATCTATTTCTGTCAAGAATTCACTTTCCTCTCTCTCATTCCTCCCTAGGGCCAGATGCATAAAACTCTGTATAGGTTCACAACAATCTGTGAGGCAGTTCAATGAGGACAGATCAAGTCGACTTGTATGGCAATTTTTCTGGAAGTATCAGGTGAGAAAGACCCAGTTCTTGAAGCTGAGACAAATGGACACCGGGAGCCAGATGTTTGAACAATGCTAACGCACAAAACAGCAACGCACAAACGGAGTTATAAAAAATGAATTTGTGGTGAGAATGCGCACGCTTCAGACATAGTATGCACCAGAATGAACACGTTTTCATAGAGCGATCAAGGGTGACACAATGAGGTGGAGATGGACAAATAAGGTTTTGCATAATGTAATAAGTATGCATCAGATGTGGCATTTTATTTTCCTGTGTGTGAACTTTAGCCTGTTTTGTGATCATTGATTACCTTTCTGAGGTTGTGTAACAGTGATTGGAATACCACCGGTGCCTGCAAATTTAATTAATGGTCTGGACCCTATAAATAGCTAGAGGCGTGCGTAACCACAGCTGCTCAACAGCCTCGCCGCGCATCGCAACACAATAGGTGAAACTGTGCTTTTTCCTCATTGACAGCTGTGCAGCTGCGGGAGTGGAACTCAGGCTTGTGCGTGTACACCCACTCCCACATGGATGGAGATTTATGCAACAGAACACAACACTAATTACGTTCGTGATTGGCCTGTATAGATCCCTCTGGAGCATGGGATAATATGGATTAAAACATAAGCAAAGTCTTTTTTTTCTCTCGGATCGCACTAGAAAACTGAACGCTGGTTAGAAGTGTGCGTGAGGTGCCCACATTCTCAGCACATGTCCTGTTTGTAAATGCCAGCTTGTGTTGGGGAAAGTGCAGGTGTTTGAGATTGAGATCTGAACAACGAATCTGGTCTCTGAAAACAGAAATGTTTAGTTGCATATAGAACCGTAGAATTGAGATCCGATCAAGTAATCACAGTAACTGTTCATGCACAGTAACTCTCTCTTCATGATTTATCAGCTTTATCACGCAGCTTTTTACCGCTTTACATTAGTGCGATTCGTTTTAACCGCGAAACGGATCAGAAATGGTGTTTCAGGGTTAATGACACCTTTCTTGGGGTATTACCCTTGTACATGCTTTATGAAGTCGTTCAGTTTATCTCTCAGTCAATGGAGTTCAAATACTTCCGCAGCAAAAATGACAATCAATTTCACAGCTATCGACTTTACAACAAGCTGCCTCCAGGCAAGCAACCCGCTTGTTGCTGTTTGTTCAATGACAATCCAGCTTGTTAACACACAAACACACATATATGTTTTATACATTAAAAAAAAAAAACATACAGCCTAAGGAAATTGGATAAAAATGTTGATGTTTTCTCAGCACCCCTAGCAGATTACTTTAGCCATGCTTCCTACAATTTAACACCACTGGTCTACAGTCCATACACGATTGATTGGAGGCAGTTCTGAAGGATCTTTGGGGTTTTACAACAAATACATTCAAATGTGTGCATTGAAAGAGTTATTGTTTGATGAAGTCATTCCTCTTTGTTACATCCCTACTCTGTTGTCCAGGGGAAGGATTTAGGGACTAACACAAACAACCCAACTGAAAAAACAACCCAAATGAAAAAATTGTGTACCATAAACTACTTATTATGCTCACTGACAGCTAAAGATGAGCTAGTCTCAACACAAGATTTGGGAGAGGATGGGACAGGTGTGGTCGTGCCAAACAATTGAAACAAAGATAACAGAACTTGGCCTAACTAACTAACCTCTGAAATCAACAAACAAAATGGCTTCTCTAACTCATCTAAATGTGCTTGACCAAAACCCAAATACAGATGAGGCACCGACCAATAAACCGAGTGTATCTAGACACAGAAAATCCTACGTGTGTGCCAATGTACAGGGTACCCCAGACTCACCTACTGTCCGCAACCTCTCACCACAAATACTAACAAGTTCAGTTCTCAGACGTGACATAAACCCAGTATGAAGTGAAGTCCCCCTGAACTCCGAGGCTTCCTGCCTTTTATCTGCGGCTCTCCCTCCACCGATTGGCCAGCCTGCCGCTGGTGCCACCCACCAATCAGGACAACCAGCCCCCACAGGTGGAATCCAATCGCCTGATTGCTAGGATAGGAGACTGAGGGAGAGAGAAAAAAAGGAAGGGCAGGAGGGGAGAAAACACAACACGTAACACTCTTCCATAATTCCTACACAGTGAAACTTCGTAACTAGACTGCTCTGTACGAGAGAGTGGACGAAATCCTTGCTCTGTGCAAAACGTTCATCTGAGGTTAATATGAGGCTTCAGCAGACTGACTTAGTCACATTGAGTGGTTACTAAAGTGATCGTGAGGGACAGAGAGAGACAGAAAATGAGACAGAGAGAGAGAAGGAAGGAAAAAAGCAAGAGAAGGAGGGAGACAGTCACAGCTTTTTAAACCTCACCCCTCCTGCTCTCTGTCATCAACATTTACAATGAGGGATCACAGAGAACTTGGCGTATGAATGGCACGACAATTGTAAGTAATTTTGCGGGCAATAGGAACGGCATTTGTGCTTTTTGCGTGTCATTTGTATGCCAGGTAGTCCGTACTGACGGCAATGTAAACACGTCCATGTGAATATGCTAAGAAGTGAGGTAGTTTAAAATGTGAGCGAGGCCGCTTATGGTGTTATGTTGTTTCCGTACGTATTTTACTTAGTTTCTGTACGTATTTTAAGCCCAGCTATGGACTAAAAACCTGAATAAGTTGTTTTGTTGGCCTAAACCTAAGTGCCATTATCGTAGTTGTGTTGCCTAAACATAACCACGACTGTTTCATGGTAAGGATGTGGTGTTCAATGACACAAAACCTAAAATGCTCAATAATCAAGTGGCAACCTCCAGTTCTGAAGAGTAAAGCCAATGCGGAAGTGTCTTAAATTCTCTCTAATGGCCAGCAGGGGGCGCCTCCTCTGATTGCATAGAAGTCTATGAGAAAATCACTCTACTTCTCACTTGATTTATTACCTCAGTAAACATTGTAAACTCTCAATCGCTAGTTTCAAGTCTTCTTCAATATAATATGATGTTTACTTATAAAGTTATGGTGACGGTCAGACTCCAAGATGGCGACGGCCAAAATGTCGAACTCGAGGCTTCAAAACATCAGTCAACAAACCAATGGGTGACATCATGATGACATTATATACAGTCTATGTTAATAATGACACTTGGAAATGTCGTGGTCTTTATGCGTCGGCCCATGAGATCAGGTTGCAGAGAAAGTTAGAGGTGGCAAAGCATTTGTTACCACATCTAAATGAGCTGCAAACGTGTGTTTAATACGCTTGTAAAAACGTCGCTGCTGAAGAACAGACGCTCCACTTCTGAAACTTTTCTATTGACATTGAAACCTTGACAGAGCCGTGGTTGAACTGTAGCACAACAGGAACGTGACATAGCTGGATCAGACCATGGACACAGTGTGAGGCATAGCTCTTTCAACGTAAAACATAGCTGAACCTATCCTTTAATTAGAGGTTGGTTACGCTCTGTTATATTACACTGGTGAACACAAATGAACAGGTCAAATTTCACAATGAAAAGTAGAAACACAAGGTGGTATGAGCTGCTGTCATTTGAGGCTCATGTTTGGAGATGAAAATAAAAACACATCTCCTTTAATGCTGCAGCTGGACAGTTCAATTCCAACGTGCTTCACAGCATTTTCATTTTGGGTAATGGATATGCTTTATTAAGTTCAAAATGTAATATCCTCAAAGATATAGAGAATTGTACGTGTGAAAATGTTATCAGGAACTCACAAAGGACACAAGTTACGTCCCATCCTTGACAGAGTGCTGTAATTTAGTTTAATTTCGCATTATCAGTCGTTTGTTGAAGGTGCCACGAGCAGATATGGTGGATTAGGGGGAAAAAACGTGTCTTTTCTCTCTGGATTGCTTCTCTTCATTCTGCACCATGTTCACTGTGGAGAGCCAAAGATAGAGAGTGAAGACAATGAGGAGCGAAGGGAGGCTGGAGGAAGATAAAGAAACAGACACTGACTTGTTAAAACATGAAGTCAGTCGGCGCCTCGGACTAACCAGCGGAAGAATTCAGGAGGAGGAAGCTATTTTTTATTATTTCAAAGAGACTGTTATGCACAGAGAGAAACACTGCGTATCACTATTTCAGAGAGAGGGAGAAAAGAAGAGGGTTTGATTATCAGTATTTCTGTGGAAAGAAAGAGACAGTTTTATCACTGATTTAGATAAAGGAGGTTTATCAGTGCTTCAAAAACCACAAATTTGGATAAATCTTTTTAATTTAACTTTAGATGAGAGAATAAAAGGATGATTTATGGTTTTATTGGTATTTATGGTTTTATGGTTTTACAAGTTCAAATTGAAGGTGGATAGAAAGTTTGAGAGGTAGGAAGGAGAGGGGGAGAAGGAGAGGGGGCGGAGGATTTAAATTTTTTAAAGCACTTTATTAAAGCTGGTCGTTCCCAAGCAGTCACATTAAGAGAGGATGCATGTACATGACGGACAAAAAGGCACTCTAAATCAAAAATTCACAAAACTAAAAAAGATTTTTATTTAAAAAGTTATGTGATGAAGTGTCGTCAACATTCAGTTTCATGATCATTTTGTCATTGGGAGGAAAATAACATCAGGACCCATTCATTCATTCAACTTGGGGTTAAGTGTCGACATGGACTGAAGGGGATTGAACCGGCAATCTTCTGATTAAAAGACGACCCGCTCTACCTCTGAGCCACAGCCGCCACAAACAGCGTGTCAGCAAAATAATTCAGAAAAATGTTGGCATTGTACATTTCTGCAAACCACGGGATAGTTCGGATGCCGACATTTTTGGAAAAAAAATACGTTGCACATCAACGTCATATCACGCTTGCAGAAACACACAATGACACGTGGTTAGTGTTGTGAAAATGATAAGTTGGATTTAGACGACAAAACTACTTTGTTAAGGTTAGAAATTAAGGGTGGTCCTTGTTAAAGGACCACCCTTAGTGAACTTTCTTACGCGACGTTACGTAGCAAGCTTAACAATGGTCACTTTTGGTTTCACACAGGACACAAACAGCGGCCTCCTGGGTGAAAGTCCTGTTTGTTTGGTCCACCCTCAACCACTCTTGCCCACTCTGTCTGGATTTTCTCGCTCCTTATACTCGTTATTATACCACATAACTTTCAATATCGGCCGCTCCATATACTACGCCACTTGGTCAAATTCAGAAATGTCATAAAAAAAAATCACGTCCACATTTAACGCAACCATGACTTGCAGAAACGTACAATGCCAACATTTATTTTCTAGCAACTGGGCTTCATAGGGGAAACTTTGGCTGGATAAAATCCTATGTGACTGCAGTTTTAATAAGCACAGCTGTGGTGGCTCTTTATCACACCTCAGCAGGTGTAAAAATCTACCAGATGGGCCCTGGGTATAACTGGGTCAGTGCTGGCAAGGTGAAAACGCACCACATGCTGCCTCTGGAGGAGGAGCATCCATATATCTCAATGTTCCTTCACCATCTTATCAATCTAGGGACATGCTGACAAAGATTTGGTCAAACCTTTGGCCCCAGAACCACTATTGCGCCTCTCACATACCACCAGTTTAATCGCACTACCATTACTCCCCCCGATCATTCTGAATAAACACCCACTATAGTTCCGACCTCCCAAATTGGAGGCATAAACATTGAAGAAATAAAAAAAAGTCTTCACTCTATCTCTAACACTCCTCTGCTCTCCACAGTTTCCCCCGGCACAGAAATAGGTCCCATGATAAAGGATAAGCTGACCCTTCACCACGAGCATCAATCAGCCTCGTTATCTGGACCGCTGTGGGCTTCCTGGAGGAAAAGTAATATCTAACTGCTGCTATTGAAAAATCTGCTACTGGAGCACTTTTCTGCTCATCTAATACACATACACAATAACACTCCTGGTACTGACCGCTGGGCCCAAAGATGGAGGAATACCAACATGACTATAAATACTAACATGCAGGGAATTCATTTTCACACCCTCACCAGAAAAGGAAATGGAGAAGTCTGTGGAGACATCACACAGTAGTATAGCCAATAAGCTAAAAGTGCTCTCTCTCTTGCAGCTACTACAAGTTTGTATGTTGAACAGAGCTTGATGGAGGTTATGAGCTGGCAGAGGTCACTAAAGTAGCAACGTATTAATCCAATCACCTTTTTGTTCAAACTCACAAATAAGAAGTAAAATGTGTATTTCATGTGATATATTGATTTATTTCTTGTCTGAAAAAGTGAAGCCAATGCTGAAGTGCCTTTAACGTGCATTCTCTCTAATGGCCATCAGGGGGCGACTCCTCAAGTTCCAGAAAGAAGTCAGATTGTGTTGAAGTCTATGAGAAAATGACTCTACTTTTTTAATAAAGCATGATGTTAGTAAATTATGATCCCATTTAGAGTAAAATAGACCATAGAGCAGGGTATGCTTTAGGGTGTGGCTACCTTGTGATTGACAGGTCGGTGCCACGGTGTTGTCCGGTCTTGATGTTGTCCGTGTTTTAGTCTTACAACTTTGTCCCACACTCACAATATGTTTTTATCCCATGAAAGTCCACAAACCAATGGGTGACGTCACGATGACTACGTCCACTTCTTCTATACAGCCTATGGTCGTCTCTCAACTCCAACTCCAGTCTTGCATCTCAAGTTGCTAATCAGATTGTAAACAACAATCAGCACACCAACTGAGCCGGCTGCCTGAAAGGGCAAGCTCAGGGTCCACACTCCCCTAAATCCAACCACTCCATGCTCCCCAAACCACCAGATATACAGTATAATACAGGTCCTCACTTAAAATAAAGTGTAAGATTTTCATGGTTAGTTAGTTTGTTTTATGTTTTTTGGTCCATAGGCACAGTTATTGATATATAGTTGGAAACATGGAAACATGGAGGTTTGCAAATGTTGTTGGAAACATGGAGGTTTGCAAATACATTTCACCTGTTTTGTATTGTTGATTACAAAGAGGGAACCAGGACCAAATGCCACAACTACTGCTTCATGTACACAAATGTCACCGTCCACCAGAGTGTTTCTGCCTGTTTCCTCCTCCTTGGTGCACACCTGCCCCACATCTAACCCATTAACCCCCCTCAGTATATGATGCTTTGTTCCCTTTTTCGGCTTGTTGTTTTTGTGATTTTGATCTGCTTGCCTGATCCCTTTTTTGTTTTGTTTGGCTGCCATCCTGCTGCCAACCCTCACCCTGCATATTAGTGAAGCGCTGATCCAGCAATTTCTCTCTCACTACCAATTTCAATGTCTGTTGATGAGTACTGATCCAGTACCAGTGTGAATCTGTATTTTAAATGGAAATGGCAGTAGAAATAGAAACAGCAGAGACTGAATGACTGCAAATGTCAAGTCATTGACAAAGAAACTGTATTTAATGGGTCACATTATGGCTAATACCAGATCTATGTAAATAGGTCCACATCAGTGCCGATACCGGTGTCCCTACTGCATTCTGACGAATTAAAACCTTTTTTTATTCTACTGCTTCTGTCTGCTGAGTCGGCTGGTCTCAGTTTTGAATTGTAACACTGATGGAGGCCACTAGGTGGCGGTATTGTCTAAATGTGTGTTAGCAGTGTAGTAGAGGAAGCAAGTTGCCATGCTTTTGGTTGACAAGGGATAATTCATGCAATGTTTTTTGTCTTTGTGGCGTCAGGCTTTACTCAGTGTAATGTCACCTAGTTGTCCAGCCACTTGTGTGTACACTGGGTCAGGACTGACTCTGTAGCAGCAGGCTTAACTTTAGCCTGTACACATGGGTTGTTAGTGTTGTTGTTGTCTTACTGTTGGGTTATTTACCCAAACTAAATCCTAACTTACTAAAAGTTATTTTGGCCCACTCTTAGAAACAACAGGGTCAAGTTTTACCCCGTTGTTTCTCTCAACTTTCTCTCAAATGTTTCTCTTCACTCTCAGTGACGTGTACCTTTTTTAAAAGGTGTTATAACAGTTCGCAACCATATTTGAGTTTGGACAAATTACCCAACCGTAACCTAAAAATAACACTGGATCAAAATAAGCTATTGTCTTGGTTGGCTTTTTATCCAAAGTTAACCCGTTGGTGTGTTGCATTGGTACTGTATGAACCAGATTGGGTCGATTCTGACTACTTTATATCCATATTTAAAATCCAGTGCTGCAACATATTTCAGATAATCTATTGATCTTTATTTACTTCAGGATATTTGTTTGTTTTTGTATCATATAGTTGGACTGAACTGTTCACCGCTGGTGAGGTTGATGCTATTACACAAACATCAGTGCATGCCTTGATATACTCTACATCAGAATGAAATGGAAACGGATGAACTGACAAAGAAGCAACCAGCTACTCAGTCAGACCAAAGAGGAATGAGGAGAGGCAAGAAGGAGATGACGAGGGGGAGACATATAGGAGAAGGATATAGGATGAGAAATAGGTGGAAGGGGATTGGTTGAGAGAGAAGAATGGGAGATGAGAGGGACTAAGGAAAACAAAAAAAGGGACCAGATGAAGGAAAAGCTGAGGTTAGACAAGCAGTGGAAGTGATACCTGAAGGAGAGGATGAAAGTGAAACAGAGAGGCAGGGAGAAGTGGGGGGAAGTAAGGAGAGCTGGGGGGGTGAATGAGTAATCCAGATGTGACTGATGCTGTCAGCCAGGCTCACTTTGTCAGCTTGTCCCTCCAGGAGCAGCAGCAACCGAGCTGAAAATCAGAGCAAGACTGACATCTAGTGGAAGGACAATGAGCAGCAGTTTACCTGCATATTTAGTTTTTCTCCCTCATCCTGTTTCATATTTGCCCTCTTCCCAGTAAGAGGTAGTCCATCAGTACCGGTGCTTGCAGTGCATGTTCCTTTTCTGAGTCAAATAAATTGGAAAAACCATCAGCGAGTCGTGGCTCATATTTGTGAAGCAGCGTAGTGCAGGACATCAGTTCTGAGGTCAGCATCTTTCCTAACCTTGGCAGAAACACATGCTGTTGGAGGAACTCTGAAACATGACGTCATTAAATTTATATTTTAAAAAAGAAGGTTGTTAGGCTTCCATCATGTAACCAATGATTCAAATTCATTGTGGCTTTATTGGCATGAAAGTTTCAGAAAAATAATAATATGAATAATATTAATAAATAATAATATGAATATTAACAAATTACAATTGTTATATATATATATATATATATATATATATGATTCTATGTCATTAATATAATCCCGGAAATTACAGATCTACCTGAGGACTGGAGAATGTATTGGTTACCTATGTGGGAGCCTTTTATACAAGCATATCCAATGAGAGAGGTCCAGATGCTTTACTCTTTTATCCTTCGCCTTTTAAGATCAATTATTTCTCCTTACTTGCAACTAAAAGGCGCACCTATGGGATCTAATTTAGCTCCAACCTATTATACAGGTTTCTATTTTTTCTATGTTTTCAATATTGATTACAATCCTTTTTGTCAAAAGAATAATAATCCTCACATGGAACAGATATTTGGATGCCTTTTTCAGGGAAAATGTGATTTTTAATATGTGCATATCGAAACGGTCATAATCCTGATTTAAATGTCTCTCTTGAGCACGACCTGTAACAAGCATCCTTTGTTGATGTGGATGGAGTTAACGGATTAACGGCAGCCGTATCACAGAATTAAAAAATAAACAGATCACAGAAACACTTTTCTTCTGGCAGTGGCAAACCTAGAGACCTAAAATCTGGATAACCTAAAAACAAATCGAACAGATTAAGAAGCTTCTGCCATTCTGATAGAAACTTCAAACAGAGAGCCCTGGAGATAAAACAAGGCGTCTCAGAAAACAGTTATTCGACTCAATGTATAAATGAGATTCACCATATTGTTCCATCTAAGTCTAGATCAGAAAGGAAAAACATTGCTCAGTGTCTTGTATTACTATTTACACTCCTCAGGCTCACATTGCTAAGAACACTATACTGAAATATCTTGACCACAGATCCAGCCTTTATAAAACAGGAGCTAACCTGTGAAATAAACTGGTTCGAGCCAACATATGGCCGCATTCGAAACAGAATCTCCGTTCTCCCCTTACACAATAAAACTACCCCTGTGGTGACAATGCCATCCGACCTGGACAACCGATGACTTTACACATCCTCAGACTGTGAAAACCCCAGCAAGGAGAGGTATCACACGCAGCACATTTAACTGTTGACCAACCTGTTGAAATTCCTTTGTGATACAACTATCCGCCCTCGTCTCAAACAATTATTGAACACAGAAGTTCCACAAGACGAGACGATATGAACCATCCTGTATCCGTGTCACTTTAATAACCACTCGCATCCCACTTTCCCCCCTCATGGTTCCAGCAGATTACTCTGCACAGAGGGGGTGATGTTGGCAGGAGGGTACGCCAGAGAGAGCTGCTTCTGGATCCACTGGGTGTTAATTTGCTATGAATAAACTACAATCGATCCTTCTATCTTGTTGTATACATTGTGTAATTTGCATATTATATCTTTGTTTTTAACTTGTAGTCCATAATACCCATGCAGGACTACAATTCCCTTGCCACACAAGGGATGTTCCTTGAAGCTTTTGCACCGCTGCATTCACTTGCTACCTGTTCTTGCCTTCAAGTTGGTCTCTGACCAAAGGTTTTTCTCACAGTACATTTTGAAGGTTTAGTAATGTGGACGCCTTGAACAGCTGCTCTGAGTCTTCATATTTCCTTCAACAGAACATTTTATTCTTACAAATGAAGTTCGGCAAATTGGATTTGAACTGATTGCTGATGATATAACCTCCTGTTTTGGCCAACTGACATTAAAAATCAATTAGCACATTTAAATTCCTGCTTCCTGAAACTAAGCAATACTATAACAATTAGATCAGTGCTAAGCAACAACATAGCTGAGCATCTCCTCCATGTCATGTCCTCCCACCTTGATAACTGCAACTCTGTGTCTGAACGGTGGCAGTGTTACACTGGCTCACTCGAACAGGTCAACCCTTTATATTGCATTTTAAAGGAGTACTACAGTGACGTAGTATTCCAGTTCCATAAAGTTGGAGAACTCCGTAGAGATGGATTAAAAAAGAATAGCAGCAGAGGCTTCGATATCTTGACTTTTAGCTCTACTATTAGTCATGGTCCAGAAATCCAATCCGCTTTGCATATTAGAACTCAATAGCATGACAGCATCTGTCTTTTGTTGAAACTTTAACAACGACCAATGATGAACATTTTATGGATATCTGCCGCTGTCCCCGTCAGTGTTGGTTTCTTTTAACCACCACGCATGGTGATCTTCACTTGCTTTAACTTTACGTTTGTGTAGCCTACCAGAGAGGTGACGGATCAGAAAACACATTACATATTTACCAGGGGGGGGGGGGGGGGCATGGGGAAGTTTGGAAGACTCCCAAACCAGGCTGAACCGGCCAGTGCTCAGAGTTTTTATGTGTCATTATTTTGAACTTTGACTGATTCTCATATTTGTTGAACTCTTATTGGCTCATTTTCACCGTGAACATGATAAGGTGTGACTGTCGTCTCGGCTTGTCTGGTCGGTGTTGATTTGATTCGATGCAGCTGTGACGTGCTGATACAAACTGAGGAGGCAGATCTTAACGAGGCATTCTAAAAAGGTTCAGATTCTCTTTGTACCACAAAAACTCTATTAGTTATAAAATGATTGCCAAAAAATGTTGGCCCGTGTTTATGTATCTCAGATCTTTTAGTCGTATTTTCAGCATCAAGACTCCTGAGATGTCTTTATTTGAATATGCAAACAACATGCGAAACACAACAAAAGCTGGTAAAATACACTCAATCACCATTCAAGGGAAATGGTGGGAAGTCACAGTTAAAATCACACAGTTAATTTATCCATAACAGCTGCAGCTGGAACTGCTGATACACCTCTTCTCATTCTGTTATTCAAACATTGTTGCATGTGACAGGTTTGCAATTCCCTTTTTGCTATTACCATCTTTTATCTTGAGTTAAAGGAGTGATGCAGGAAGTGGTCCTCTGTGTGGGCCTGTGTTCATAAAACTCTTCCCAAACTCACACTGTCCTAGTTGTTAATTTGGCCGAGTTTCAATTATTTATGTCATCTGTTTGTCTCTGCCCCTTA
Source organism: Anarhichas minor (assembly GCF_050575085.1). NCBI lineage: Eukaryota > Metazoa > Chordata > Actinopteri > Perciformes > Anarhichadidae > Anarhichas > Anarhichas minor. The sequence goes on along the minus strand of NW_027466492.1, from coordinate 1,723,485 downwards.
ATGAAGCAGAAATGTCATCATATATTTGATTAGAAAATACCGATAATATCAAGCTAAAAACACACGTTTTTCTTCCTGAAAGGTCATATTTTTTGTTTAGTAGCAAAGATGTCAACATTCTCACAATAAATGTGTGTCCAAAGCACAAAATCACATCGTCCTGAAACTCGACAGATGCCTTTAAAATGACACATCTCTGTTTTGAACCATGCGGTCATGCCTCCTGCTCAGCAGCAGGTGCTGGCCCCCTGCGTCTGTTTTTCCCCTCCCAGCCACAGCGGAGCGCTGTTGATCTTGGCACTTTGGGCCCTGGCCTCTTTCGACTCGCCCTGCATCCCCCCTCCCTCGCTGGCCACGCGCTTGTGGATCTCCGAGGCCATGGTGAGGAAAGCCCTCTCCACATTGTCCGAGCTCTTGGCGCTCGTCTCCAGGAAGGGGACCTTGAGAGACGAGGCCAGGTCCTGCAGAGGGACAGAGGGGCGTGGGAAGAGGGATGGAGCAAGGAATCGGGGTGGGGGATGAAGTGTAACAAAAAATCACAAATCTATTAATATGCTAAATCATCACAGTGTAAAAGTACTCCATTAAGCTCTGCATACATACTTCTATTGAAACGTATTAGCAGTAACATGTGCTCATGTATTAAAAGTGAGTGCTGTGGAAATGAATCCCCGCAGAGCCTTACATTATTGATGAGTGGACATATATGCATTTTAATATTAAAAGTGTTGTCACTTCTTTATATTCTGTTGGGTATTTTAAAACTACACCATCATAATTGATGAGTTCACATGTATGGCAATAAAACAAATCTGCAGAGTAACTCTAGTCTTGATATAAATGTAGTGGAGGAAAAGTGGAAATTCTGCCAAAGCTAATTTGATTGTTCATCTAGCGCCACCGTCAGGTAAAATAATCCTCATGATAGAAACTCGTGAACTAATAACGGATCTCAGCTGTACTTGTAGCAGGCAAAACATTAGCATTGTAGTTAGCATTCAAATATGACACAGGCCTACAAGGAGGTCTAGATAACACTGTTGTCAGTACTTTCTTAAAACAGCCAATTCAGTTTTCTGGTGTTTAATGTGCATCACAGCCTCACAGCTTCTACAGCGATGTTGTTTCATAGTATCCGGAGTTGTGCAGCCCGCTACCTGAGCAGTGGCGAGGTCCACCACTTTCTTACTGACGAGGTCAGACTTGTTTCCCACCAGCAGCCTGGAGACGTTCTCACAGGCGTAGCGATCTATCTCGTCCAGCCACTGCTTCACATTGTTAAAAGACTCCTGTGGGGAAAGAGAGAGAGAGGAGGAGGAGGAGGAGGAGAGAAGTTAATGTTTAAGCTCTCTCCTATTGTGTTGTTGAGGCCGTGGCAGAAACACCCGCTGACCTGCTCCGTGACGTCGTAGACGATGATGATGCCGTGGGCTCCCCTGTAGTAGCTGGAGGTGATGGTTCGAAACCTCTCCTGACCTGCTGTGTCCCACTGAGGGACACACACACAAAGGACGATGTGCCAGTCAGACAGTCCTGACTGCAGAACAACCAAGCTTTTACATGACACAGCTTTCTCTGACTTTTATAGCTTTGAAGAGTTTGTATTTGATATTCAGAGCATTAATATAGTAGGAAACAACTATTATCTATGTAAATATAAAGTGGAGTGAAGTCTGTGTGTTTGTGTGTGTGTTTTGTAAGCCGAGCATCTCTGTCTTTGTTTACGTTGCTGGGCTAGCAGTGCATGCCTTTTAGTGCATGTTAGCGCGCTCCACTGGTTAGCTCACAGCCGCCATTCTGCACTGCTCTCATAAGGCGGTTAAGACTGCCCCGACCAACGGCGTCGCAGCGGAAGCGTAGCACCCACTCTCCAGTCCCCCCTCCCCCCAAGTAAACACTGTTAGCTGTGTCAGCACTGTTGCCGTTGTTTGCGCCGTTAGCTTCTAGCTACCGGCTCAGCCGTCGTGTCATGTTGAGAGCTGTGTGGAGGCAATAGATATGCTCTGAATATCAAATTCAGCCCCTTTTAGCAAACAAAGAAGGTGGTGTTTCCTAATAACAACCCACTCCCCACCACCCCGCCGACTGTCTCTTACAATCTGTAGTTTCACTGTCTTGCTGTCCATGTCGATGGTCCTGATCTTGAAGTCAACTCCGATGGTGGAGATGTAGCTCTCAGTGTAGGTGTCATCCTGAGGGGGTGCGTGACACATGATCAACAACACGCAGTTAGGTGTTTAAATGAAGTGTGTGTGTGTGTGTGTGTGTGTGTGTGTGTGTGTGTGTGTGTGTGTGTGTGTGTGTGTGTGTGTGTGTGTGTGTGTGTGTGTGTATGTGTGTACTTGTACAGTTGTCTTTGTGAGGACCAATGTTCTGGACATTCAGAGTGAGGACATTTTTTGGGAAGTAAAGATATTTATGTCAATCCTCACTTTGGGACAGACCTTCTAGTGCCTGGTCCAGGGTTTAGCCTTGGTTGTAAAGTTCAGGTTAGAATCAGGGTAAGGGCGGCCAGGCTTTTATGGCTTCTTTTTTTTTAAGGGGCTAGGGAATGCATTATATCAATAAGTGTCCTCACGCAGATAGAAGTACAAAGTTGTGTGTGTGTGTGTGTGTGTGTGTGTGTGTGTGTGCGTGTGTGTGTGTGTGTGTGTGCTTTTTCTAAGCCTACCGCGAAGCGCAGCAGCAGACATGACTTTCCGACTCCAGAGTCACCAATCAGGAGAAGTTTGAACAAGTAGTCACTGGATGAGGACACACACATCGATACACAAAAACATTTTCCAGTTCAGTGTCTTCCACTAGGATGCAGTAAAGGGGGAGGGGGCTGTTCCTGTTTGTCATTAAGTCACTTGTATAGCTTATTATGTTGGTATCTTTTGTAAACAGCTATAAAAGACAAATAAAGTAGAGTCTTAAAGTTCTTGGGTGTAAACAAGCCTCCTGTACTGTGTTGCGTCTTGTCCATAAACATACCAGTATTGCAGAGTTTGCAACTTTGTTTGAGTATGTACTATATTGTAACTACATATTTTTTTATAGTGATTATAAAATGTGGCAGATTGCCTTTAAAAATAACCTCTTATTACTTGAATAACTGTCAGAGGAAAATAGAAAAAAGAAAAATCTTCCAGTGTGCTGCTCCCAAAAGTAACACTACAGAGCACAGTTTGATGTGGCGACTGAGCTGGCTCTAATGCCTACAATTCCCAAGAGCCACAGGGGATTAGTGATCCAACTGCAAGTTACCCAGAATTGTCTATGCAGAAAAAGAACGAGACGTGTTTTGCTCTGTAACCCTGGATGCTCGATTCTCGGCTCTGTCACTGACAGATATCTCAGAGTCAGTAAACTACAAGATCATCTATTTTGTATTTCATACACATATGGAATTCAAGCAACATATCATCAACAACTCATCACCACTCAATCATAGGACGGAGCTAAAACATTCGTACCAACAAACAAGCTTAAATTGTAATCGTATCAGTATTTAGATATGGGGCAGCATTTACACAACAACCAACACAAAACTGCAAAGATATCTCGCTGAACACTTAATCCAGGTCTGAAACAAGTAACCTTTCATGTCAGCAGTCACTGTCAAAGAGCAGATGTCAGTGTCTCCCACTGGTACACAGTATATGTGTGTCTTGTAGTGAATAACACACAGCACAGAGAAAGAAACAACACTTACTATTCAGGATTCATGATCGGTGGGTGGCTCCAGGTGACACGACAAAATAAAGAATCCCTGAAATTGAATCCTGAAGCTGAAAACAGTCAGGTTGTCCCTGTGATGTTGTGTATTGTTCTGTATATGTGTGTGTGTATGTGTGTCCTCTTGGAGGGCAAATGGCAGAATAAGCCGGAGCTACCGGTCGACTGATTCAGATGCATTATTTATTAATAAAGAACCAGCTCAGGTTACACTGGGGACAGCACCTGGAACCCGAACGCACACAGAGAGGCAAACACTGCCCCGCTGAATACAATCCCCCTCTAAGTCAAAACTAAAGTTCACTCCTTTTTTTATTTACTCTTTTCCTTTCTGTGATGTATTTGTAATCGGATCTGTCGTTTCTGTGGTGAGTTTCACCACACTGTGCTGCTGTTCTCCACTTGTCATCCCCTCAAACTGACAGCGTCTCCTTTGCGTCGCACGTCACCGGACCGACCGCAGCTCTGACACTTCAGAACGAACAGGCAGGAAGTAGTTCTGCCAGAACCACCCGTGGAAACTGCAAAGAGCAGCACGTGTCGGCTGCCATCTTAGAGACACTGATATCAAAGGCATGTATTATAACACATATTTATTTGTATTTCTATTTTCTTATGAACCAATTTGACCTTATCCCTCAAACCACTACTGTAAGATGCTGACTGCTGAGTCGGTCCAACTGCCAATGGATGACAAAAAAGACTGAAGTTCCTTTTGGCTTCTTTCTATAATTTCTTTGTCAGTGATTGTCATTTAATTTCAAGTCATGACCAAGACCAGAGTGTATCGAGACAGGGACCAGACCAGTGCCCGTCCCACACTGCATGATAAAATGATTTAAAAAAAGATGCAAACCAACTCCTCAAATTGATCTGAAAGATTCACACACCCCGGTCTCCTACAAAATGACCTTCCCATACAACTAAACTGCATTCTGCAATTATGTTTCAAGGGAAACCCTCCTGGACCGAACGGTAGCAGCTTCAAAACGTTTCAAACACGGGGCTAACAAACAAAAGAAAAAACCCAACAAAACGACTTTGTTGTGCAAGAAAAGCACTTGGTTAAGTTTAGCCAACAAAAGCACTTAATTCACTCTGGACTCAAACAGAAGTCTCCTGGGTGAGAGCCCTGTGTTTTTTGATCCATCCAGCACCTTGACTTCTTGTATTGTATGGGAGTGACATTTTTACAATTTATATCACTTCAAAACCCACACAGCAAACAACTGAAGATTCCTCTTCGTTTGCATTTCATTGCCATATATACTGTATATGTGTGCATAAGTCTACCATGAAAAAGGTCTTGATTAAATAAACAAAAGGGTAATGCGGAGATGAATAATGGGTTTGGGAATTTTTCCTTTTGTTTTGTATGTTTGAGTAAAAAAATACAAGCAAACACTAAGGAGCTGAAATCAATTTGGGGGAAGTGGAAACAAACTATACTGAAATATTATCACCTTATAGAGTTGATAGTGAACTTTTTAGCTATTTTAACAGCTGCTTATTTACACACGCATCAGACACAGAGCTACTTTAGCATTTATTTTGCCACCTGGCAAAGCCCAATATTCCCAGTCCTGTTGACCAAAGGATCATGTGCTGAAGCTGCTAGATGTTACATGTTCGTTGCTAACTTTGCCTGCCTGCTGTTAAGTGATATGCAGGCAACACAGTGGGTTTATCAGTCCTCTCACTGAAAACAGCTGCCAGCTGACGAATACACTATGAGAGCGGTGAGAGCGAACCAAAGTGAAAAAGCAGAGTCATTTGAGATTTGTTTAAATCTTTTACAAAGTAATTTGATCCATGGTTAATATGAAGATATTGATTATAAGAGCTTTATAAAAAGATCGGATTACAACAATTTGGGGCTTATTTTTGTTAAAGTTTTGGCCTTCATGTAGATTTGTTATAAATTGGTGCCCAACAAGAGATCTGGCAACACAGCGAAATCTAATAAGACGACACACAGGTAAGAAACAGGCTTGTGTTGTCACAGTTTGGGCTCGTTATTTAAACATTCGGAGGTAAACTGAAGTGAGTGCATCTGAAATGTCTGTAATAATTCCTCACTGCTTCTGGTGAAGCCTCCTGAAGACACTTGGTGTTCAAATGTATAGGCAAAACACACACTCACACACACACACACACACACACGCATAGGCATTCACACATTCGACCCTGCATACACACAATAGGACTCACCCACAGAGCCACTCAAACAGCGCACTGATCTGCTTTGTTATTGAGACACACACAGTCCAAGGATTTGGCCGATTGTTCCTGTTGTTGTTCTCACAGCTGTGTTGAAGCATGTTGTTGTTTGATCACTGCACTTTAATGGTATAAGAAAGCTGTTTATGCCGAACTGCCAGCTGAACAGAGAAAGGAGTGGAAGTTGGAGTCAGTCAGCTGAGTCGAACATAATTGAATATATATAGTTAAAGGGCTTCTTCAGAGGCGGTGACACTCAGTCTTTGATAAAAGAAATATGCAGGAAAACACTGTAGTTTACATATAATGATTGTGGTATAAACTATCATCTGACAGCACGACGGCGACCAACCTTCATTTATTATTAAAGGTGCTAAATTTGATTAATCAGAGCAGAGGGTTTCCCTCCCCACGACTCTCAACATGGCGACAGCTGTGTCGGCAGCTCGCAGCTAATGGTGCTATCACCACTAACAGTGCAAACAAGGGCAACAGTGCTGACTGAGCTAACAGTTTTTACCTGAGGAGGGAACCGGGGGGTGGGCGCTACGCTTCAGGGAAGCCGCCGTGACTTTCAACAAGGAGACCACAGTCAACCTTCCACAACAACTTGCATTGACGTCTATCTGTAGGATCTTTGGTTTCGGCACGGCCTTGGCGTTTTGTTGTTGCGTAAGTGACGGTCTGGTCAGCTGTAACTTTCAATGAATCTTTCTTAAAAGCTCCCCAAAAAGAAGAAAATTGAAACTACTGGTTTCTCATTAAAGTGTCATAGGGTTGCAAAAGCATGAAGTGTGATATTATGTAATGTCAAGCTTCTGATTAACACCTGGACATAGAACCATTAGAAAACATCACAAGGCCCCTTTGATATCTTTACATCTTTCTTGTTTTTTTCATCCGTGTAAACATGGCCTAGCGACTCTTTTCTCCTCTCATCTTCTGTCCTTGTTTCCTTTCCTGCCCTCTCCTTCCTTCCTTTCATTTACTCTTCTTTCCTCGTCTCTTCTTCTTTTCTCCTTTCCTCTCCTCACTTCTCCTCGCTTCCTCACCTCTCCTATTTTGGAAATGGACAGAGGACATAGTGGAAGAGATTTCGGCCTTATTCAGATCTGATTCCCGTGTGTGACCCCCCTGGTCACGGGAGCGAGCAGGGAGCAGGGGATTGTGGGATATGCGGTGGCTGAGCAGCTGTGATGGGGTCAGGGGTCAGAAGCCCTAACGACGGCTTGTTGCCGGGGCAGAGGCGGCGGCGCGGTGGTTGCTAGGGCAGGGGGCAGGCTTTGTGGTGCTTCTGATGGAGCATGGAGGTGGGAAAACTGGGGGAAGGGGGACAAGGAGACAGAGACAAAATAAAGAACGAGAAGAGAAAGAAATCAACAAAGAGAGAGGAAGAGAAAGCGAGAGGAAGGGTGGGAAAATGAAGCTACGTATATTTTAAAGCCACAGAGATAAAGAAAAGGGGAGAAACAGAGGAATCTCAGAATGTCTTTAGTTTTAATTAAAAAGAATGAAGTGCAAACTTTCTATTTATTGTGATGGCGTTGCATACTGTACAATAATGAATGGAAGCAAACGGTTTTCTGGAGGACTTAAGAAGTCTTTCAATCTTCACTCAAGTGGTCAGTATGGAGTCTCAAAGTTAGTTCTCAAATGTCTTTAAACAGAAAATCAAAGTATGAATTTGAGGTACTTGTACTCTACTTGAGTGGCCCACATCCATTTTATGTTACTTTACACTGAGCATTAGTAGTTAAACTCAAACATCTACAGCAGTAAAATGCAGCTTACACAGTCATGCAGCAGTAATATTAATCAAGAAACATCATATATAATAATCTGACGAGGAACATTGTACTGACCAATGAGTACTTTTACTTCTCATAATTTCAGTACATTTTGCTGATAATATTTACTTTTACTGAACTAATGCAGGACTTTTACTCGCAGTGGAGTGTTTGTACTTTGACTAAGTTGAGGAGCTGAATACCAACACTGACAGAAAGTGGATCTAGTGTGAGAGTGTATATGTTCAGTAGCAGATGTGTGCGTGTGAAACCGTATTTATATGTGCGTCTCAGACATAATTAAGTGTGTGTGAGTCAGGTTATACATAAACGCCAGTGTGTGTGTGTGTGTGTGTGTGAGTGTGTGTGTGTGTGTGTGTGTGTGTGTGTGTGTGTGTGTGTGTGTGTGTGTGTGTGTGTGTGTAGGTCAGTGGATGGACTTAAACCGGTCATTGTTCCTACCAGTGTGTGTCCCAGGAGACCTGAGGGAGCCGGGATAAATAGGTGCTTTTCACTATTCATCCTTATTTTACCACGCTCTCTGGCTCCTGCATGTATGTGTTTGTTTGTCAGCCTGTGTGTGTGTGTGTGTGTGTGTGTGTGTGTGTGTGTGTGTGTGTGTGTGTGTGTGATTGTGTGTGTGTGTGTGTGTGTGTGTGTGTGTGTGTGTGTGCATGTGTGTGTGTGTGTGTGCACGGGCGTGTTTGTGTGTGTGCCTTTTGAAAACACGTAGTGTGTGTCAAAGATTATAAAAGGAAATAAACCAACATAAAACATCAGTCAAACATGGTCATTTTTAGAAGTAGAACTAAACTGAAATCAAGTTCAGATCCAAAACCAAATGTGAGTAAATAAAATATGATTTTCGTATTTATTAAGTAAAACTTCTGAATCCCAGCAAACATTTACTGAAACTAAGCTAAAGGCTAAAAAATAAAAGCTAAATGGATAAAAAATGTGTATGTGTTTGTATTCGTCTGTGTGTGTGCGTGCGTGTGCGTGTGTGTGTGTGTTGTGTGCGCACTGTTGTTGCTGTTGGTTGAAGATTTATGTGGAGTCACTTCATCCCTTTGCTCCTTTCCCAGAGTGTGTGTGTGTGTGTGTGTGTGTGTGTGTGTGTGTGTGTGTGTGTGTGTGTGAGAGTGTGCGCGCACCCTGAGGCAAATTAGGAGACAGATAATTAACCTCATTGAAACTGGATGTTGAATGAAGGCCTCATTGTAGAGAGAGAACAAGAGCTGAATATTTGTCCAAAAATACACATCTTCATGCAATCCTGTGTTCTACAAAGTATGTCAGTGTGTTTGAAAAAAAAAAAAAAAGAAACAGCAAGTTTTCTTTAAATTAAAAACACGTTTTCTGTTCATATAAAAAAAACGACTCCATATCTGATTGGATGGAATTCAGGGGCACAGAGTGATCTGATTATTCAGTAAAAAGGAAAGAGGTGTGTTATTCCCCTGAATGGTAAACTAAGAGTAGGAGGATGGATGAAATCATTTACGAGCACTAAAACTAGAACTGTGAGCGTAGTGTTAATGCTGAACCTTTATCATGAATCTCATTAATCTCTCTGTAATGCGACCTTCCTCCCACACTGTAAAAGAGTAATCGTCCTTGCAGGAAAACATGAAATTTAATTTCCCAATTTGAGTTTTAAAGTACATTTTTATTTCCCTCACAAAAGAAAAAACCTCATTTTTGTAGGGATTCAGATTATTCTACCCAAGCTCGTCATGTCCAGTTCTCCATATGCACTGTTGTCTTTGTCTCTAATCTAATATGGATGCAATCGTTAAAGTGGATAAAGATTATTTTAATAAAAAGTTATGTTATGTAGATGAGGTGTCCTGATGTATGAAAATAATGGGTTAGTGTGTTACATTGTGTTTTCATTACATACACAGTATATAGCAAAGTTTATTTTTGGGTATACATGTAATTAATCCACAACTCTCTGTGACTTTGTGCAGAAACATGGACAAAGGAGAAAACAAATAACACATAAGAGAGAATAAAAAAAAATGTAATGGGAGAAAGTGTTGCTTTTCTGCAGCTGTGTTTATTATTAGTGTCCAATTAAAGCAGTAAATCCAACAGGGAGGAGATTTTTAAAGTTGATTTAAATGATGCTGAGGTTTCTCCTCTGCTGATTGTGAAGCTAATAGGAGAACATGAGCTGCGCAGCTGTCACGGTTCCATCTCTTTCCTCCCCTCCTTTTCCAGCTCTTTTCCTCTCATTTACTGTCTTGCTTTTTTTCCTTTTTTATCTTTTGTCGCCTCCTTCTCTCTATACATGCACACTCCCTGTCTCCGGATGTTTCTCTTTCTTCTCGTTTTTCTTCTCTTACCGTCTATTGGTGTATGTAACCCCACCCTCTCTCTCTCTCTCTCTCTCTCTCTCTCTCCAGTGACAGCTGGCCTCTGCTTTCCCGCCAACCGACCAGCTGTCCACACTAACCAGAGGTATTTGATAAGTGTGTGTGTGCTTCACATAACAGGCAGTTCCTTTCTGTCAGTTTCTATGTCTGTCTCTCTCTCTCACACACACACACACACACACACACACACACACACACACACTTCACAGACAGGAAGCAACATGACACTCGTGTTAAAAGACGCCTCTCTTCTGCTACTGCAGGAAACAGTAAATAAAACACACACACAGCCAACAGTATAAAGGTAACACACTGTCATGGTCTGTCTGTTTGCCCGTCTTTAAAATCTGGTCATCCATCCTGTCAGTCAATCTTTATTGGTGGTACTGTGACATCATCTTCCCTTTTTCCCTTTGATGTGAGCTTCTGGCAGCTCTTCTTTGTTGGTTCAGACACGCTGGTCGATCGCTGCCCCCGTTAACACCGTCGTTCTTCTTCTACTTTCTTCTGCTCTAACCCAAATCCAAACTTTTGTCCACGAGAGGAATTTTGTGAAGGAAGGTGGAGCAGAGATTTTGGTCGTGTTTGTCTGTCTTTCAGTTAGCATGGTATGTCAATCAGATTTTAAGGTCAGGGCAGAGGCCAAGGAAAGGCCCATCCCATGTGGATGCAGATTCCATTTCTCTTACTATCATGTAGAACGCACCCACGTGGTCCGGTCCCTCGCTTTCTCAACTCTCCCCAAAATAGTAGTAGCTAGCACTGTCACTTCACAGCAAGAGGGGCCCCGGGCTAAACTGCCCTTCTGTGTGGAGTGTGCATGTTCTCACCCCCCTGTGTTGGCGTGGGTTCTCTCCGGGTTCTCCGGCTTCCTCCCACGGTCCAAAGACACGCAGCTTCGTTTGATTGATGACTCTAAATTGTCCGTAGGTGTGAATGTGTGCGTGAATCATTGTCTGTCTCTGTGTGTCGGGCCCTGCGATAGTCTGGCGTCATGTCCAGGGTGTGACCTGCCTTCACCCCCCCCCCGCTTTGGATGACCAGTCATGAAACTCAAAATCATAGCCACCATCAGCCAATCGGCAGGATTTACACAGTCACGATGTATATTTTGAGCAAAAGTTCCAAATGCAGACTGAAAAGAAATCTCATTACGCTACAGTGTTGTGTTGTCACTTTTGAAAAACAAACAGTGATGTGTGAAGTTGATCCGTAGCATGTTCATGTTCATGTACAGGAACACACACACACACTGATACAGTCAACAGTAAACCACATGCAGAGTTGTGGCTGTACTCTTTTAACTGACGGCAGCTGTGTTCGTTAACCCCTCGTCATTCTAACAATACCACACAGCTAACCGCACACACACACACACACACACACACACACGCATGCAGAGGAAGCCGTGTAACACCCGTTGTGTCTTGTTAACTGCTCGGATTATCAATGTGAAGCAATGGATGCGGTTAAAGCAGCTCACTTGTTTATCAACACAACTACACACGCACACACACACACACACACTCCTCAATTAGTTCCACTGGTTCAGGTCAATGGCAGACGCATAGCAACACATTCACACAGGGCATAAGGACACAGTGTACAAGGTGGCATGTGTGTATGTGTGTGTGTGTGTGTGTGTGTACCCGTGTGTTTGTTTTTATGTCTGACATTGAGATTTGAAAGTGTACCAGACCACCCCTGACTGAAACACACACACACACACACACCTCTGTTTCTCTTCCTGTCGTAATTATGTCACAGTGTGTTTGGTCTGCAGACCTGTTGACAGAAGACACGTGTAACTCTCACACACACATAAATACACTGTTGCTTGTGTGTCGCTCTCTTTACCCCGCGTGTGTGTGTGAGAGTGGCAGAGAATAGAGGTGTGCGTGTCTTCTCTGCCGTCACAGAGCAAAAGAGAAACAAACTATTTTTTTTAGGAAACCGAACCGTCCACTCGAACACAAAGTGTAACACTCCCATTTCAACAGATGAGTCACATGTCACGACTGCATGCGGGGGATTGGGCGGATTGCTTTGATGCGTTCGTCGACCTGTTCGGACATTTTGAAACTGGCTTTCAGAACGCTTTTGAAGAACGTCATCATCTCACAATGCAACGCACAAAAGAAAGGGAACAATATTTTGCTCTCTCTTAATAAGGGGTGGGAGAGATTACTGACCTGCTGCATGTGAACCCAGATTGACAGTAACCAGGTTCCTGCAGTCAACGTATCCTCATACAACAGTTCGTATGGTGTCTTACCAAAAATGACTTCTCAATTTATGCGTAGAGCCTTTTCAAAATAAACTTCCATCCTCACAGGAAACAACTCAGTTAGGTTTAGGCAACAAGGTTATTTTGAGTTCAAAATACCTGCAGAAGTAATCCACGTTATCACATCACGGGGACAAACAGCGGCCTACTGGCTGAGAGATCGCTGCTTGTTGGATCCATCCACCTCCACCTCCCGGCCCATGTGAACATGTTGTCTGATTACCTGCATAACCTGGTTTCACGAGTGCAGTTATACGTACTGATTCACACATCAGATAGTTCAGCCATCCAGAGGCCGCAGGTTAAATCCTCACCCCTCAGCACCAACACCTGACTCTTTGAGTCGCCTCCCCAGCTTTTCCACCATCCACCATCTAGTAACAATAAAAAAAAAACACGGTGACACTGACTGGACCCGTTGTGAAGTAATGGGGTCGGGGGAGGCCCCGGCGTGGAAAACAAACCAGGAACAATAGCAGTGGAAAGGGGAACAGTTCAGCGGACTGTTGCATTAACTCTGTCGGTTTGTATTGTACGAAAAGAGGGCAGGAATTCCAAAGGGAATTAATGTTTGTTATGGTAATGATTCCGTTAGATATGGCTGGATGGCTGCGTCCATAAACACACTCATTTCTCAGGCATGTGGCTGATGATGGCTGTTAATGCTGCTAAGTATGTTTGGCTTTCTTAGTCTTCGTCGCAACAAGCAAGCAATGAAAACAGGTAGGATACCATGGCTTTACTTTGTTATGCAGGCTGTTTTTAATACGAAGTTCGTAGCGTTACCCACGGAAATGAATGCACTGTTATTGCTAAATATCCCACGAGACCGATTGGTATGTAATCCACGTAACCTTGAACCAGGACGGTCCCACAGAAACTGGTGTTTAAACCCAGGAGACCGCTGTTGGATTCCCGTGTGAAACGAGAAGTCAACTTGGATTTATTTGTCACGTAACTTGCGTACTTCAGTAACGTCACTTTCATATTTATTTCCACCCAGACCACGATTGTTCCCTAAATCTAACTAAGTAGTTGTGTTGCCTAAACCTAAAAGTGTATCTTGAAAAGGCTGTACGCATGTTACGAGCGGAAATTGAGATGTGCTGCCGGACTTTCGTTTGGAAAACGTGCGGAAAATAAGGAGTAACTTTTTCATAAGATGCCCTACGACCCGTTGTATGAGGACACATTGTGTTGTCACACGATATGGAACAAAACTCTCCTGTTAAGTGTGTGTCTGCATCATTTGAAAAGCTTGTCAGGCACACAAAGCTTGGACAGTAGGTCTGAAGTTAGGTAGTGTAATGGGAAAATATGTTTTAGTATCATGGAAAGTTTTAAAAGATGTACAACTGAAAGTGAGAAACACAGACACTGATAAAACACAGCAGTCTCCTGCAGAAGTAGTTATAGTTGTAGATATAATGAACTCAGCGCTTTTTGAAATTTTTTTTAGCCTCCGCCATTTTCAGCCTAGAATAGCCGACGTGGTGTGCAAAGGCCTTTACAGTGGAGTTAGTCAAGGGAGGTTCAGTCTGTTTTGTTCGGTTCAGAACAAACCAGCCTGTTTATGATGTTAATAACTCGACAGCCAGACTCATCAGATATTGATTGTTTGTTTTCACAAGCTTTTAACGAGGAAGTGACGTACTGTGTATCACAGCCGAGGTGACAGCGGCACTCTCAGTGCCCTTCAGTGACAACCGTGATTCAGTGTAGTCCTGCAGCTCAGTGCAGTTACTCTTTAATAAAGACGTGTTTTCACTCTTTGGAGTACCATCACAGCAGCTGAATGGGAGACTGAGCAGGACAATGAGGCTATGTTGCAAAATGTAAAAGGACTTTTATCCCCTCTGACCTCATATTATACTGTTCCACGGCCCAAATTCCTGCAATGCCACTGTGAGTTCTGCATAATGCGGAGAGGGGAAAAACCGGAGCTCATTCTGCTTTATGAATGTACTTTATTTTATCACAGAAAAAAAAACGTAACCCATTTTTCAACGTTTTAAAATAACCTTAAAGGAAACCTTTTCATTGCACTGCATTTCAACCACAGTTCAACCACAGTTCAGGGGTCAAACCAGGACCATACTCTACATGTTCTGGAGTCAAATAATAACGTATAAAATGGCCTTTATTGAGTTTAGCATGTAAACCCCCCTCTATCAAATCAAATTAAATGTATTTCATGGTTCTGGAGGGGAAAGTCCAACACTGGGGACTTCCGAGTCTGTTTCCAAACAGCGTGGCATTCACAAGATGTTCTGTCTGGAACTCAAACCAGAGTGACAGAACAAACTACGTGTCTGTAACACAGGTGCATGTGTTCGACATGCTTTTTTCTTCTTACTGTTCATTGACATTTGACAGCATTTCAATGCTGAAGCCACTGAAACCTTTAAGACTTGTTTTCTTCCAGTAAAGGTAACATGTTGCGTGTCTTAGTAGCATTTACAGGTGTATTGATGTTTTTCACTCTATTAACAAAACCGCTAATAAACCGTATGCCCCTCCCCCTGCTACCTGTCCCGACTACATGATGTCATTCAAAAACAAAAGAGCGTTGGCGACTGACAGCTGAGGGCAAAAGGTGCGCACAAACACACACACTCGCAAGCACACACACACACACACACACACACACACACACACGCACACACACACACACACACATACATACACACATACACTCGACAGCCCCTGTTAAAATAACATAGCAGCAGCAGCTGCTGAGGAGACTGGTCTCATTTAGTACCATACAACAGCTCTTAAGACTCACACCCAGACCCGGTGAGTGTGTCTGTGTGTGTCTGTGTGTGTTACTTCACGCTGTATCAGCAGACTGGGGCTGTCTGAAGTGAACAAGGTCCAGTCTGTGTTAAGCACACACACACCTTAACAACCGTCCACCAGTTGTGGCAGTTAACAGTTTGGCATCGGAGGTGTGTGTGTGTGTGTGTGTGTGTGTGTGTGTGTGTGTGTGTGTGTGTGTGTGTGTGTGTGTGTGTGTGTGTGTGTGTGTGTGTCGGAAAGGCCGGCATTTGTCCACACGGGCATTTGTAGTGTCTTTGCAGCATCCTTAGCATGCCCTGCACAGTGTCACACACTTGTTCGCACATTAGCGGATGCCCTTAAAGCTGCTGGAGCTTTTGTTTGTGTGATTATTTTTAGAGACATCCGTCAGCGCTTCGGGAAGCTTCCATTTGTAAACCCTCTCGTTCTGACTTTCACACTGAAGCTGTGGCGCAGGGTAAACCTGTATTTTCACTTGTGTGTTTTACTTTTGCGTACGCCGGATTTCAATGACAAACTGGAGGCCATCTTGCGATGGATCACGGCATCTCTCGGCACAGCCAACTATTTAAATAATAAACCGCGTGTTGAACATGCTGTGCGTATCAAAAACACTGACAGTCAGCTTCAATGTGTGAACTAATCTTTTTATTATTGTCACAGGGTGAAAAGGAATTCTGCAAATTCTCTGTCCCCCTGTTTTTAAGGCGATTTCCAAGCGACGTGATGAAATAGTGTATGGATTATGTTCCCAGAGATTTGATGAAAGGAAGTCTTTTTTAACCAGATGCCCCGAGGGCTTGCTGGTCACTCTGCTGTTGCATCATAGTGAGCAGCTGGCACCAAGTGGCCCGCGTGTGTGTGTGTGTGTGTGTGTGTGTGTATGTGTGTGTGTGTGTGTGTGTGCGACACGTTGCCAGATTCCAGGAAACAGGAAACTGACTGGCGGGAAAATTACAGCAGCGGGGGGTCCAGGCTTTTGTCGAAACATAATCCAGTGGACGCTCTTAACACTCTGCTCACCCACCACCATCCTCCTCCCCCAAACACTCTCACACACACACACACACACACACTTTTTTTCTTTGGACATTGTTCCAGGAAGCAGGATCGGCCGCTGCTTCCCTCCTCAAGAGTGAACTGAAGAGGGGAAGTCAGGGATTCCTTGTTGGTGGAGAAAGAGGGGCGTGTGTGTGTGTGTGTGTGTGTGTGTGTGTGTGTGTGTGTGTGTGTGTGTCTGTGTGTGTGTGTGTGTGTGTGTGTGTGTGTGTGTGTTACAGAGTGGGGGTTGAGTCCAGTTGGTCAACTGAAAGGATTTAAGGAGCCATACGGCCTGGTGGAGGATCAGAGGGAGGGAAAGGGAGCGTGGGTGTAGACCTCGATGACTGTATGGAGAAATAAACGGTCATAGTCGACGAGAGCCTTCATGTGTTTGCAATAGGAGGGGCTCACCATGCCGTCAAAGGAGCATTCTGAAAATCTATCTCTTGTGTGTCAAACACTTGAGTAACAGTGTTCAGTTACAGTCAATTTAAAAAAGCCATGTAAGATATCAAAAGAAAATAATGTCAATGGCAATTTCTCAAACCACTCCTATGATGTAATCCTCTTCTGCACTACCATCCACCGAGTCAAATTCCTTGTATGTGCAACATACTTTGGCAATAAAACCGTTGTGATTCTGATCCATATGCTCAGTATCTCCCAAACACTAATATCTTCCTCTGACACGTGGCTATGTTCGTTAGCTTCTTGAGTACAGAGGGTGGCGTATGATGTGCAGATTGTAAAGACCCCGAGGCAAATCTGTGAGTTGTGATATTGGGCCATATAAAACAGAATTGACTTGACTTTTGTTAGCTGTTTATAGCTCACAGCAAATGAACATACACAGATATTTCTACGTGCCATATCAACCACGGTTAGTGGCGTAGTCCAGTCTATTGGTTGAGTTAGCCAAGTTTTGTTTTGACCAGCTTCTGTTGGTCGCAATCAAAATTTTGCAGAAATGTCTCCCACAGATCAGGGGAGCTTGGAGCGACACGCCTGTACTCGAGAGTTTCACCGAGCCGATTGAATGCAATACTAAACTGGTGGCCTATATTTATCATCTCGTCAAGTCTCACTTGTGGTTCCTGACCTGGATTCTGTTTTTACAACTTGTTCTAAACAGACAAATCCAGAAAAGAGTGTGGATATGCAGACAGAGACATGATCATTTCACTTTAGCACACAGGAGAGCGTGTTCTTTTTGTGATTGAAATAATAGCAAGGGGTAGAAGTACTATTAGAAGAGAGGAAGCTGGCTCGATGGATGGAATGAGGCCAAAGAACAAAGTGAAATGTCCTCCTTCGGCAGCTTGTTTCGTGACGTGGTTGTTTGTGCGACCTCACCGGATGATTTATCCACCTCTGTATAACAGTCCCTAACTGCCCGTGGTCACCATTCATCTCTCGGCTTCGGCGACACGATCATTTCTCAACTGTAGTCACCATTAATCTCTATAACATTTACACTTTAATCAGCCGTTTAAAAATCTCCTATCAGGGCTGGAAATATTTCCTGGCACTTGAGAAAATGACCCATAAATCAGCTGCTGTGTTCCTGTTGTGCTTTATTGGCATAAACAGAGTTTAGTTCACTGGGTACAAAAAGAGCAAAACACTCACTGTCTCCCAGCACAGCATCATATATCAGCAGCATTGAAGGATGGCTTATGAGTCAGCCCCTTGATACCCTGTTGGTTGATTAGCACCGGACTATTCAAAACTTGAAATGTTGAAGACAAAAAAACTGTGTTATTATTATAATTATTAGTTGTAAAATTGTAAAGCAGGATACCTAAAACTTAACTCTAATCAGCAGTTTAACAGCCACCCTAAACTCAGGCATGCTTCAGGTAACAGCAACAGCACTTGTGCTTTGTGCTACGTTACCAGTTACTGCTGCCAGCGGAGCGGACTGGCAGCTGAGTGAGAAACA
This sequence comes from Anarhichas minor, assembly GCF_050575085.1. Taxonomy (NCBI): domain Eukaryota; kingdom Metazoa; phylum Chordata; class Actinopteri; order Perciformes; family Anarhichadidae; genus Anarhichas; species Anarhichas minor. Next base: position 1,705,308 of record NW_027466492.1, on the reverse strand, counting down.
CTGTGGGGAACGAGTGGAGCGACGGTGGAAAGTTGTACCAACTCGAGGGCCGTATCCTCTCTTGTGTTGGAAACCGAGGCATCTAGTGTATGTGTGGCCTATTAGCAGCTAGAAGAAGTTCATTTTGAAAAGACTGTATGCATGTAAGAAGCTGAAATTGACTCGTAAGATATCATACGAGCCGTTACATTGAACTGCAAAGACCCCTGATGCATTTAATACCTCTCTCTCCATCTAATCAAGGCAGAAATGCCAAGGAAATAATCTCACAAAAAAAGGAAAGAAAAGCAAAATGTCAGCATTTGTCACAAGTTGTGAACTTGGACAATCACTGCATGTAGTGTTGGATTGTCGGTTTAGAAAGGTTACAATCATTTCCCGAGGCAGCATCCCAATTCCAATTTTATTGGAACACAAGAAATGTTTTTTTTTGTATGTGGCCATGGTGTAAGCGCAATACAACAGCAAAATCTCCCACACACACACTAGATGAGGTGGAGGAAACAAGGCCTGTGGACATCCGATGGCTACGGCCCTCATTCATATCAATGGAGGTGGCAAAGTGGGAGCTAAGTACCGGCACGACAAACAAACACAGCAGGTTACAACAATGGGCTGCGGCTCTGCAAACGGGGGCACTTACCATGGAAATTACCTAAAAGAGCCGACGTCCATGACAATGGGCAGGTGGGGAGGAGATGACGATGAATGCGATGTGCACCGATTGGTTTTATTCAGTAAGTGAACAGCTCGTGTGGAACTGCAACGTTACATGTAAGCTGTTGCACTCAGAGCAATTAGAGGGTGCGTTTGAAGAGCAACACACGCCTTTCCTGAAGTCAATCGTCCCGCTTGCTCTTTCATGTCCAACTGACTTTCTTTTTTTTTGAGTATGCAGACTGAATATCCAGGAAAAAAACATGTTACTTTTGAGTTCACACCCAATGCAACTATCTGCACGGTTAGTGTGATGGGGGTAAGTGGCTTTACAACAGCTGCAACATGTTCACATACTGCATGTTGTGTCTGTTACGCTGAAAGCTTTGTTCAGGGAACATTGTTTTGATTTCTTGTCAAGTTATTTCAGACGTCCACGGTTCCAGAGGTAAAAGCCCCTTTCATAGAACATTCTGTTGCGTTCACCACTGACGAGTTCAAGATCGTGCTTTGTTGTCTATCTCGCAATTGCCAGATTTCCCTCATCTACCTGCATGCATGTCTTTTTTATTGATGTAATTTTATGAAGAATACATTATTTTGTGATTTTAATCTTATGTTCTGTTTTTTTAGAGTGTCTTTGTAAGGGACCAGAGGTGAAAAATAGCCTTTTGGCTAACTCTGGCGCATTTACAGTGATGTTTTTATCAACATGCACTGTCTTTACCAAATAAACCAATAAATAAATACATAAATCAAACTCAAGGCCAAGTCATAAACCTACAGTATCATCAAATGATGTCGTTCGATTAGTTTGTTTAAATGTGGAGTGGATGCAGTGGCAGCTCAGCCATGTGAGAGTCTCCGGATGAGCTCATGTCCTTGATTAAGCCACAGAGGACAGTTGGATCCGATCCTGTGTGCTGGTATTGTCCATAATGCTTCACTGTGGTGTGTATGGGGACATATGGAGAAGCTTCTGGACAATGGAGCTCTTGTCCTGCTGGCCTCAACAAAGAGGCCAAGACGGGCTCAGACAGGGGGCCGACAACCACGCTGGGGTGTGTGTGAGAGAGAGAGAGAGAGACATTATGTGTGTCTTTTGGAGATTGTGTGTGTGCATGTGACAAAGCAGAGAGTAACAGTAATGTTATTTTCATAATTACTTTATTAAATTTACAGCCTAAGTAAGTTTAGCTATACACTTACAACGTGTGTTTTGTCGTAGTTCTAGTTTATGTTTTCATTTCCCTTCCTCTCTTTTCTAAATGATTTGGGGGAAGTTCTAATCTTTTGCATGATTGCAAGTAATGCATGATGGTGCAGTGTGCAAGATCTGGCCAGAGTATATGATAACACAAGAGACAGAATTTGAGGGTCATAGTGAAATTTGACAACACAAATATGAACTTTTCTCAAATAAAGAATATCCGCATCACTCCCAAATACTAATTCTTAAAGGGACCGCACACAATGGATGGAGAATGGACCTGACAGTGTCAACTTTATATCGTTAAGTATGATGATAGGCTATTGGATTGTAATTTGAAGGGGGAGAAAACATACAAACCAGAACGCACGCACATACAGTTGTGTGAAAAAGTGTTTGCCCCCTTCCTGATTTCTTATTTTTTTGCATGTTTGTCACAATGTTTCAGGTTAAATGTTTCAGATCATCAAACAAATTTAAATATTAGACAAAGATAACACAAGTAAACACAAAATGCAGTTTTTAAATGAAGGTTTTTATTATTAAGGGGAAAACAAAATCCAAACCTACATGGCCCTGTGTGAAAAAGTGATTGAACCTCCCCTGTTAAAACATAAATTAACTGTGGTTTATCACATCTTTGGAAAGCTGAGTTCAATTTCTCCAGCCACACCCAGGCCTGATTACTGCCACACCTGTTCTCAATCAAGAAATCACTTAAATAGGACCTGCCTGACAAAGTGAGGTAGACCAAAAGATCCTCAAAAGCTAGACATCAATGCTGCGATCCAAAGAAATTCAGGAACAAATGAGAAACAAAGTAATTGAGATCTATCAGTCTGGAAAAGGTTACAAAGCCATTTCTAAAGCTTTGGGACTCCAGCGAACCACAGTGAGAGCCATTATCCACAAATGGCGAAAACATGGAACAGTGGTGAACCTTCCCAGGAGTGGCCGGCCGACCAAAATTACCCCAAGAGCGCAGCGACGACTCATCCAAGAGGTCACAAAAGACCCCAGAACAACATCCAAAGAACTGCAGGCCTCACTTGCCTCAATTAAGGTCAGTGTTCATGACTCCACCATAAGAAAGAGACTGGGCAAAAATGGCCTGCATGGCAGAGTTCCAAGACGAAAACCACTGCTGAGCAAAAAGAACATAAAGGCTCGTCTCAGTTTTGCCAGAAAACATCTTGATGATCCCCAAGACTTTTGGGAAAATACTCTGTGGACTGACGAGACAAAAGTTGAACTTTTTGGAAGGTGTATGTCCCATTACATCTGGCGTAAAAGTAACACGGCATTTCAGAAAAGGAACATCATACCAACAGTAAAATATGGTGGTGGTAGTGTGATGGTCTGGGGCTGTTTTGCTGCTTCAGGACCTGGAAGACTTGCTGTGGTAAATGGAACCATGAATTCTGCTGTCTACCAAAAAATCCTGAAGGAGAATGACCGGCCATCTGTTCGTGACCTCAAGCTGAAGCGCACTTGGGTTCTGCAGCAGGACAATGATCCAAAACACACCAGCAAGTCCACCTCTGAATGGCTTAAGAAAAACAAAATGAAGACTTTGGAGTGGCCTAGTCAAAGTCCCGACCTGAATCCGATTGAGATGCTGTGGCATGACCTTAAAAAGGCGGTTCATGCTCGAAAACCCTCCAATGTGGCTGAATTACAACAATTCTGCAAAGATGAGTGGGCCAAAATTCAGCGCTGTAAAAGACTCATTGCCAGTTATCGCAAACGCTTGATTGCAGTTGTTGCTGCTAAGGGTGGCCCAACCAGTTATTAGGTTTAGGGGGCAATCACTTTTTCACACAGGGCCATGTAGGTTTGGATTTTTTTTTCCCCTTAATAATAAAAACCTTCATTTAAAAACTGCATTTTGTGTTTACTTGTGTTATCTTTGTCTAATATTTAAATTTGTTTGATGATCTGAAACATTTAAGTGTGACAAACATGCAAAAAAATAAGAAATCAGGAAGGGGGCAAACACTTTTTCACACAACTGTATGTAGCATGTTAGAGTTATAAATAACTTGTCCATGTGAGAAACAATAGTTTAATTGAATGACATCACCAAAATTTTTTTTTTTTTAAAGCCAATAATGCCAAATTATTTGGTGGGGCTGAAGAACATTTTAGGGGGGCTTCAGCCCCCCTAAAATAGGCCTAACGACGCCCCTGGTTATGTTGAACAGGCAAACTTTATTAAAATATATTAACATTTGTGTAACTTGGAACTGATTTAAATATAATAACAGTAACAAAACCTTAGTTTAAATACAAAACAGTATTCTGCACCAAATAAATAATAATAATAATAAATAATTAAATAAATGAATAAAAAACGTTCTGCTAAAATGCCAATATACAGTAACAGTATATTCTATATCCAAAATATATATAAAAAACCTTTCCCAGTTGTGCAGCCAAAAAAAGACAAAAAAATAAATCTATTCTGCAGCACTTAATAGGCTACAAATAAAGTGCTTTCCTTCTTTATGCAATTATTAGTAGTGCTGGGCAACGATTACAATTTTTAATCGCATGGATTTTATGCGATTAATCGCGATTAATCTCATTGTTATGGCAAAGTTCAACAATGAATTCAAAAGTAGTGTATTGCACACTTTTATTTAAAAAGTACTGCTATATGAACAAAAGGGCAATAACATTTGGTTTGTAAACACTTTAAACAAATAAGGTTCTTAACAGCAGTATTCCCTTTACACAGTAGCAGTTATATCTCTTCACTATCTGTGCTCAGTGTGTGACTGTATGTGAAACGTTCCACTGCTGTGCAACAGGAATAAAATGTTTCAGCACGTTTCAGCAAAAATGTCTCTTCATGACAGTCAGAGCATGTGAATGCAGCTCTACTGTTCATCAATATAATGCTGTAACTCCGAGGTGATGATGGTTACCCAGCGATCAAAGAATAAACACACTTTACCCACAATTTAGGTGTATTTTCCCTTTAACTCACGAGATGCAGCATGTTTTATACTTAATGTGAATATAATTCATACTTTGTTGGCATCTTATTCTGAAAACCGGATGTCCGTCTGAAGAAACCGGATGTTGTCTCACGTTAATCTTTCCGCTATCTTTCAAAGTCCTTCGCTCGCTCCCGATCTGTGCCGTTTGAATGCGTTTACCGTGAATTTGGTGGGAAATATTGGTGGGGACAATTGTGTCTTTCCCAAACTTTGGTCGTGACCCTATGGACCCTATGCAAACCTACGCCCTTGCATAGACCACAGGTTTGTGGTACAAACAGCAGTTTTGGTGTATGCTTGCCCTGTTGTTAGTTAATAGTTGGCCATTTTATATATAACGGATGACTGTATATTTAGATTGTATGGACCCAGTTTAGTAGTGAAATGCTTTGTTTCAGAGCAGGTTACACATTGCAGCCTTGAGGGAACAGAAATGCCTGCTATCTCCACACTCTGGATGTGTGTCTTGTCCATCCTCCAAAAAACAGATCCAAACCTTTTCAGATCATCTGTGAGCCGTCTGTTTAATGTTTAACTGTAATGTTTTCTGTTTCTGTGTCAGTCATGTTAGCTGACAGATAGTACGTCTCATATCTGTGAGTAAACCATAATACTTGTACCCAACGCTGTGTTAGTGTCGTACCAGCCTCTGTGAACCCGGCTCCTCCCTCGTCTCCACCCAAACCACTGCTAACCGACATACCGTGTGACATTTCCCAGCCAACAACATAAACCACCATCATCATGTGACAATGTAGACATAAAAATGAATGGTGGTGGTGTCAGTCCCTAAACCTGATCAGAGCTCTATTGTGAAGGCCTTCCTTTCACAATCTACGCAGTGGTGCAGAAAGGATTCAAATGAATTTGCCCCAAAAAAATAGCGTGGCTCATCTTTTTATTTTGTGGAACCTGTTCAAAGAACATTCAAATGTACGTTTGTATTTCACAGACAGACATGCGGCACTTCCTGCGTGTCGTATAGAGCTGCGTGTCAAAACTCAATGCTATTTGAGAGCCGACCAAAATTGTGACCGCAACCGAGTTGAAGGCAAAAGTTTTTCTTGGTCATATTCTTCATCTTGTCTACTTATTCTCTGCTCAGACATTACCTCATTTAAATACGTTTTCTTTTTTTTTATTCTAAAAAGCAGTTTATTTAGAAAGGAAGGATGTGTGATCAAAGAAAGGTATCGAAAAGTTTTCGAGTAACCACAACTATTTCAAAACCTAACACCGTAGAAGCAGAGTGGCAGTTTTCTAGCACAACTTCGCTTACTTCCAAAGTGCATTGACTACGTTTACATACACACTAATATTCCACTGTTACTCAGAGTATGACAATATTCTGAATTTGACACGGGGTCATGTAAACAACAAATTCCGTTTGGATATTCTGAATTAGGCCTCATTCAGAATGTAGCATTTTCTAATCAAGACATGTAGGATGTGCCGATATTATTCAGCTTTTATGTTCTTTTGACATGTATACAGCGCATTCAGAATAATGCGTCTCATTTTGGCCTTTTTCACTACATTTAGCATCCACACGGCCTCTTTCCTGTTTACGCCGTCAGGAGACAGCCGTAAAAACAATAGCTCGACGAAACACAGCTTGCAAAACTTGCAGAGCGGTGATAACCAGGGCACACACATGTCGATGTGAATATTATCGTATAGAATGTTCATTTTCTTTTGTCGCATAAAGAGCTCCATTGAAATATTGTCCTTTTCGGTATAAGGTATCATAGCGATGCGCTGTTCATATTGAGCGTTGCCACTGCAAGACCTACACCCACATACACCTACCACCTCACACACACACACACACACATATCACACACAGCCACAGACAGTTATGTTGGTTATGTAAGAGCAGTTGCTGTGTCACTACATCCGACCACAACAACAGAGAGACAGAGAAACAGAGAGAGCGAGAGAGAGAGAGAGAGAGAGAGGGGTAACTGAATAATTTGCATGATCGATCAGAGAAAATACAAGAACACACAGGTAAAGAGGGGGAGGGGGTATTTGAAATGTGTCTACTCTGACAGTCATACATTTCTCGAATAATTTGAATTTTGGAAAGAAAGAAATGTGTTGAAGAGGGTAGACGGTAAAAGAAAGGGAAAGAGGTAGACACAAGTAAAGAAAAAGTAGAGAGACATAACGACAGTGCGTCTGTTACCAAACCAACCGACCACAGGGAGGAAACCACACGGGATCACAGTTATTTAACCCCGAACACACACATACACCGCAGTAACGTATCAGTGAGGCGTTGTGATAAGAAATGTCTGTTGCGTGTTTTACAGTTTGTCTTTGCAGCCTCTTTAAAGAAATGAACCGTCACTCAGTTTGCACAGCCACAAACAAAGATCGCATCTGCTCCTAGTTCAAATCAAGAACAACCTCCTCTTCCTCACTCTGTTTCAATATGCAAACAATAACCGGGCCTTACAAAGGTGATTTGATCGCAGCTCTTAGACACTTTGACACGCTTTTTGTACTTTTTCATACTCTTTTTTTTTTTTTCTCCACCAAAATAAGCGTGAACATGCAGGTTTCCGCATGTTTTTTAAACCAGCTAAAAACAAGTATGTCTCGCTGTTGTTGTTTTTTCAGTTGTGTCACGTTCGATGCCACAAACACACAAAATGGTAAGTAGGCCGTGAAAGTGTTGCAGTGGTTACGTATCCTTTACTTATTCAGTCTTCAAACTCCCAAACCAGAGTTGGTGATTGTTGGAACAGTGGGAAGACTTACTAAGACAGTTTTGGTCAGTTTTAATTTGTTTCTGTCTAGTTTGAATGAAGTGTGTTTTACAATTATCAGAGCGGCTGTTTCTTTTCACATCTCAGTGTATTAAGGGTTTATTTTGACCGAGCCAGTCGGTGATCGTTGGAACTGTGGAAAGACTGACTTCATTAGGTTTTTATCAGGTTTGAATGAAGTGTGATTTGATAATCAGCGAGGTAAAATTACTTTGTTGTCTGACTGGAGTCTGGTGGCTTTGAGGGGAGCATACTAAATGCATGTTTTATAGGTTAATAGATTGTAATTATTGTCCAAATCCCTGTTGATTTTGTCATGTTTCCATCACTGCCGGCCGGAGCTGGAGCCAATGAATACAGAGTCATTCGTCCATGAATGTTGATTGTAACCTTTCCCATTGAAGACAAAAGCCAGATGTTAGTGTGTGTAAGTGGGTTTTTTGTCCAGTAAACAAGGGGCTTAATGCGTCATTTCATTGTATCGTTTCAGTATTACCGCCCGAGTCCTTCAAACTGTAAACACTGCAGTGTTTACACTTCCTCTCTGTTGGCTCCTGGACTCCGTGACGGCTCAACACCCGACCACACCATCAACACCATCTGAAACGTCCCTGCAGCGTCCATACAGAGACACAATGCACAACACAAACAACTGATCAGCAGTAGTTTGAAATGCATCGTAGCTCCCACTGTAAAATGTGTCAAATGGTACAAAACACAACAAGTTCAAACCGAGTTTCAGTGCGAGTCAGAGCCTGAACTTTAACCGGATTAGAACAAACAAGCAAATTACTCTTAACTCTCTGGACGGGACAATTATTATGAGGAAAATACACTTGCTGGTTTATTTAGAATTTCTAAACATGCTTCTGTTACCATACCTCCAACACTGCTGCACAATGCTTTAAATTGATTCTTTTGATTTACTGTCTGTTTAAACAGGTTCAGACAAGGGTTTCTTTGAAATTCTACAAAAAGTTGTTTCTCATTTTTTGAGCGTTTTCCTCCGAAAGTTTAGCAACGCGGTTCAATTGTTCACTTGATACATGCATACAGTCTTTTCCAAAGTAAACTTCTATCTTCACAGGAAACAACTTGGTTCGGTTTAGGCAATAAAACTTCTCTCGTAAGGAAAAAGATGGTTGTTTAGATTACAATATTTACGGAAGTGGCATTACTTCCATAAAGGTGTCATCTGGAACCGAAAATGGTTCTTTAGAGTGATGCCATAGAAAAAACATTTCGATTTCCACAAAGAACCTTTCAGACCAAGGTTCTTTAAAAAAGCATTTTCTTAAACGCTTCAAAGAGCCATCAAAAGATGGTTCTTTGAGGCATCATGTCTAGTTCTTTGAAGAACTTAAAAAAAGGATCTCTAAAGAATTGTAAATTCATACCATCCCCCACCATCCAATAACTCAAACATGAATTTAGAACCCTTTAATATCCCAAAGAACCATATGACAATCATGTAGAAACATCCAACAGATAAAATGGTTCTTTAGTGGGTGATGGTTCTTCATGGAACCACACAGTCTTTTAAAGAACCAGTTAAGAACCATTATTTTTCTCTGTGTAGGTACGGAAGTTAAGTGACAACTAAATCAAAATTGACTTCTGGTCTCACACAGGACACGAGAAGAGGCCTCCTGGGTGAAAGTCCGGTGTTTTGGGTCTCATACAAATGACAGTACATTACTTTTCGTAGGTATAACTATAACAACCCTGTCATGGGTATCTAGAGAGTCCATTTATAAAGATAATGGTTTACCCGCCCAAGTGATTGGGAGAGCAGATCAGATTTACATTCCCTTTGCAAATATTGTCAATGCTTTCGATTCCCCATGTGACCATGTATGCACCAGACACGCATCTCTCTGATCCAACAGTGGAGCTGTATTACTGACAGATCTACAAGTCTCCAACAGGTTGCCCCTTTGAGTTGGTGTGGCTGACTTTTGTGGCTGGGAGCACAATCATGGACCCGAGTTAGAAATCTCACGTTCACACTATTTAAACCAGTTTGGTCTCAGGAGTTACTGTGGAACAGTCAACACTTCTCCACCCTGCCAGCTTTGAACCATCCTCGCTGACCTCCATTTGCATTTGAACACAACAACAAGCTTTGAAATGGCAAACCGTGACGATGAAAACGTCACCGCTGAGGGAGTGGATGGATCACCACTGACCCACATGTCAGGACTTGTTCTTATCTCACATACATGGATGTAAAATATGAAGCAGTGACATGTTAATTCATTTAGTCTTGAAAGGTATTCTATATCTCTTCCTTCTTTGTAATCATGTTAGTATTTTTCTTTATTTTTTCTACTTTACTATAATTTTTACTTTTTCACTGTAAAACATACAAACATTGTCGGAATGATAGAAGCATGAACAACATTAGTAAGTAAATGTTAACAAAAAAGAAAGGTGAAAAGTGTAGTTTACATACAGCAACAAAAGACTTGCTTATATTGTGCTTTGTGGGTCAGCATGCCAGCTTATGTAGACAACCTGTACGTTACAATACCTTTGACATACACAATACATATATCACTTTGTCATTGTATAAGTTGTACCTCTAAGGCATCTCTGACTCTGAGAAATGTTTCAGAACTAAAGCTCTACTCACAAAGCCGGGTGTGGTACGCCTTGATCAGTCTCACACATTCACACTCCGTTTACACCTGTGGGCATTTTAGAGTTTCCAATCGACATGACTGTGGGAGGAAACCGTAGCCGATAGCTGATGTTATATGGAAGACAAACTCCACACACAAGAAACAATTCATTCAGATTGTGTGCTGCTAAAGTAGTACTGGATACCATGGCTTAGAATTCAACTTTTCCATCGAGTAGAGACTGAATAAAGTGTCAACAAAATGGCTTGAACAGAATATTAAAACTGGTGTTTATTGCAGAAACCTTGATGCGTCCAGTTAGACTACATTTTGTTGGTTTCTTGAGATGTGATTTCTTAAGGGAAAGACACTAAAGGTGAATAAGGTCAACTTTTTAAAGAATGGATACCACCATGAAACTTCCATTGCATAAAGTCAGGTTCAAAATTCTTGTTTCATTTTGTTGACATTAGAGTTAAAGGTTTTTGCAGAGGGAATCTCTTTTTATCATTCCATAAATCAAAAAATACTGTGAACAAGCTTTTAAAAAAAATCTATTCTCGCCATGTTTTTGTGAATAAAATGTTGTATAAATCATGCTATGAATGATTTATGAACAAATCCTTCTGTGGAAACCTTCATAATATAGGAATGAAACTGTAAAGTTTGGTGTATATATGTGCTACTGAACGGGAGTCTGAGAAAAAAACGAATTTAAAGAAAACAGCCATTAAATATATGTATTGTAAAACTACATACATTTAGAAGACATTGAATATGGTAAAAAAAAAATTGATGTATCGCCATGAAACTTCTCCTGTACATTACTTACATTAAGACAATTACTTTTTTGTTTTACAAGTTTTCTGAAATGTTTCAATATGCATATGAGGCATAATCCTGCCCTGTTAAGCACTTTATAAATAAATCTTACTACTTACTTACTTACTTACTTATCTTGTGCTAACTTTTGGTGAATTTAGGAGAAATCTACAGATGCAAAAACACAAAGTAGTGAAATAAACAATAGGTACTTTGGATGTTTTCTTTTCATTGGTCTGAAAGGAGACAAGATATGCAAAATAGGACAAAATCACAAAATCCACCGGTGCATGAAACGCAATGTTTTGCTTGTAGTGTCATGCCCTAACGTATTGTTGTCAGGAATCCATGTGATGAAATATCATTTTGTCTATATCAACTGCGTTGATCAAGTTGCACAATTCTTCTACCATATAGCATGTTTATTTCCTCACTTGATCAGTTTAACGCAGTGTAGATGAAAGAATCCGGAGGAATAAACCTTACATGTAAATAAGAGTTGTGACTCATTTGATGTCAAATACACTTTTAACCAATTTGCTGTATATTTTAACTCCACTCATGACGTTAAATGTGTTTTGGTATGTGCAACACTAGGCATTATCTCCTCAGCGGGATCGATCCTAAACAAAGTGAGGGGACGGCCGGTTAAAAAAAAAAGAAGAAGAATGCATCTTTAAGGATTTGGTAATGAATGGGTAGAAAAGTGGCTTCATTCAACTCCCTCCTCTTCTTTCTGTGCCCACCCTGCCCCCCAGCACACCATTACAATGCAGGACCCCATCTCCCCCCCCCCCCCAGCACACACACATTAACACACACTCCCTGCCCTGCCCCCTGAGGAACACAGGCAGGGGGGTGGGTGTGTACTGGTTGGTTTCCCCAACTATTTAAGCGGATTCCAACAGATGGCTGAGGAACTTTCCTCCGAGGGGGTCACGTTGCTCTCTCTCTCTCTCAACTCTCTGTCTCCTTCTCAACAGACCTGACTACTCCTTCATTTCTCACCCCTTCCTTTCCCCCAAAAAACCTCTTTCAACTCCTGGGACAAGCAGTTTCTTGACCGTCAGAGGGCCAAACTTAGATATCTGAGGTTTTCCCTTTTTTTCTGCCATCTCCGCTCCCCAAAGACCAGAAACGTTTTGTCCTCCCCAGCCTTCCTCCACTGTGGGACCAGACACACAACTCCTTCACTTGCTGTGGACGGCGGAGCCAACCATGCCCTCCGACTTTCTAACGCCTTTCCTGGAACTGGATGAGGAGTTCTTCAAGGTGAGAGCAACCAAAGACAATTTCAACCTTTTATACTTAACTGCCAACATCTGATGGCTCTCAATTCTCAAAAACATAATGAAATGCATAAACTAAGACCTATTTAACAGTTCTTTTCTGGATGTAACTCGTGGCCTCATTATAATAATGCAATCATTCATTTCATTGTTTTCTGTTGATTCAGGGCTTTAAACTATTGCATACATCACAAGAAAAAAAGTTGAATTCTTGGATGGCGGGATTTGTTTTAATAGGATTTACTAAATAACAAGTTTGAAACCACAAGAAAAGTTTTGTAGTTTCACATATTTATGTTTTTTGGGTTAAAAACTAGCATGTGGTTTTCTTTCATTATCTGAAAAGAACAAACAACCATCATGTTGGAAACTACAACACAATAAACTGCTTCATGGAAAGTGATGGGTTTTTGTCTTTGTGCATGTGTATACTTTGCAATCCAGTTAAGCCCATGAAACTGAAAATTAACCTGTTCATTCATGAGGCCTGATTTACTGCAGTCTCAACATTAAAACATAGTCTGGTTGCTTTAGGTGCAGCTTTAAAATCTCCTTTCAGCTCGACTTGGCCTAGCCAGTCTCGCTCCAGTGCTCCAGGAATGTAGAAAGCTCACATCTATTCTTCTCCTCTCTCCTTTTGTGTGACAGAATTTCCGTGGCCTGGAGGTGACAGATGGCTCGTCAGCCGGCTCACAGCCGCAACGGCAGCAGCACAGTCAGAGAGTCCTGGGCTTCCAGCGTCGCCATTCTCTGTGCCCCGTGACCCTCCCCAACTCCAAGTTCAACAACAGCAGCAGCAGTGGCAGCAGCTCTGAGGTGACCGACGGAGCAGCTGGCTGGGGGCTCAACGTGGCCTCCAGCCAGGGGTGGAGCGGGGAAAGTCAGCTTCCCCGCTCCACGCTCAGCCACATCCCCTTCAGGGTCGACCGCTCGGTCAGCATGATCGAGGGCAACGTCAGCGGCTCGGGAGGCATAGAGGACCAGATGGCTAACCTGTCCCCAAAACTGCTGCTCCCACCACCGGGCTTCTCTTTCAGCAACGCCTCCCTCTCCTCCATCGCCTCCCCCTTGGCCTCCAGACCCCTGGCCCCCTCGCCTCACATCTCCACCCGGTACAAGACCGAACTCTGCCGCACCTACGAGGAGAGCGGGACCTGCAAGTACGGCGCCAAGTGCCAGTTCGCCCACGGCATGGACGAGATGAGAGGCCTCAGCAGGCACCCCAAGTACAAGACGGAGCCGTGCCGCACTTTCCACACGATAGGCTTCTGCCCGTACGGGGCCCGCTGCCACTTCATCCACAACGCCGACGAGATCCTCGACGGCAACACCGGCGCACCTCCACAGAAGCAGAAGATGAGGCCTCCTCTGCTGCGCCACAGCCTCAGCTTCGCAGGGTTCTCCTCCTCTCTGCAGACTTTCCAACCAGTTGAGGAGTTGCAGCCTTCCTCCCTCCTCTTCACCCGGGCCTCCTCCGTCTCCCCCCCTCCGTCCTCCACAGGGAGCCCGGAGCTCCTCTCACCTCTCTTCCCTGAGCCGGGGGCCCTGAAGCATTGCCCCTACCCTTTCTCCGGGATCCCCGACCTGGCTTCGGACGCCGGCGATTTGGCTCTGCGATTCTACGCAATGAACGATTCTGTCGGCAACAGGTGTCCCGCCTCCGCTTTCGCCTCCAAAAACCTGAACCTCGCATACCACCTCCCCCAGCAGCTGCCGGTCTCCCTGAACGTCCTGGCCGGCCTCCAGCGCTGCTCGTCGGCGGACTCCCTCTCTGAGGAAGGCTACACCTCCTCCTGCTCCCTCAGCTCTTCCTCCAGCGGCACAGAGTCGCCGAGCTTCGAGGGCCGACGCCTCCCCATCTTCAGCCGGCTGTCTGTCACAGACGAGTAGGGAAGGGTTTTACTGTGGGGCTGGATTTCATCGGGGGGTAGACAGTCTAATTGTTTTATTCAATGTGACAAGGATCTGACGTCGGGTTTTGTGTCCGGTCCAAAAACAAGATACAAGATACAAGTCCTAAAGGGTTAAAACATTAGGTATTCAGCTCCTCCCTAAATCTAGCCTGGTAAACGTACCTAACTTTGTGCATATTGCATTCCTCATCCAAGCAGTTGTAGCGCTGCTCAGTGTTTGTCCAGTTTTAGCTGACTTCTTTTTTGTTTCTTTTTTGTTTTATTGTTATTTTTTATGAAGGTGTCTTTTGTGCCATTGTTACTGCTGTATACTGTTGTATACCCGTTTTTTAGAGAATACTTTGAGGGTACTTCGCATAGCTCGATATTTTAGCCCATATGCTATTCCTGCTGGGTGGGTAAGTTATGTGAGAACTTTCCTTTACCCTGATTTAAAAAGGATTTTTAAGATGAATGCTGTTTGGTCCTGGTGTGCTATCCACGTTTTTTTCTTTTCACTATAGCAATGTTGTTTTTTTAACAGATCTTATTTGTACTCTGTACAGTTTATAGTGACACCAGCCTGCAGCACTTCTCCAGTCATATTAGGGCTCTCCAAGTGTGTAAACCAACCTCTTATCACTGTATGCTGTCACTGATTGATTCATTGATTGGTTGTATCGCCGTGGCTATGTGATTGTATTGGTCAGCCATTTTTACTGCCTGGCAAGGATTCAGCTTCACTGCCTTTTCAAAGTGTAGACGACCCTCTGACTCTCTAGTTACCAAAGCTGATGTTAGACTTCCCCCTAACCTGCTAGTACTGTTAACGCCTCTAGCCTAGTCTTTAACCATGACCGGTAAAACACAGTGTTCGGATTATAGCTTAACACTTTCATAGACTTATTTATTGCTTTTTTTGTATAATTCGTTGAGTTTGCTTTGTGGTTGTGTCTTATGCATTGTTTTTTATTATACCAGAGAAATGATGCATCACTTATGCATTCATGATGTCCATCTGCTTGGTTTGTGCTATCCAGTAGCTTTAAGAAGGCTCGCGGAGAGGAGGGGGAAAAGGAGGAAGAAAAACATTTTTGGCATTCTATATGTACGTATGTTGCCTTATTGGCTAATAGGCCTGGCAGAAATCAGGACTTGCTGGGTTCTCACAGCGAAAGCAGCTCCACGAGTCGGTCATCTGCAGGGCCCTCCGTCGGTGGCACGAGCAACACTGCTGTCGTTGTGAGCATCGAGCGAGTCTACTCTCCTCTCCATGAAGCCTCACACCTCTGACTGTAATAACCTTTTTGTTCAGCGTTGTTATCTAAATACAAAGCAAAGCGGTGGGGGAAGAGGGGTTCGCCACAGCGGTCAATAAAAACCTGTAATGGTCGACAGCTACGCAGCTATCAAATGAAATGTTGATGCTAGAAAATTCGGTTGTGGTCGTTGTGTGTGTAAATCCCTGCTGTCTTCTTGTTAACAGGTGACCTTTGTTTGTAGTTGATTTTTATCTATCGGAGTTGCCTCGATGACAATGTGTTTGTAGGTCCACCTCTGTTGCACGCTAGCTAGCTAGCTAACTCTCCGAGTGGCAGGTTAAATCAAGCGAGTTCAAATGAAACCAGGCAAGATCGGCATTGCTTGTTTTCCATCGTGAAGTCAACTCAGACTGCCTCGAGGAGTCCGGAGACGCTTCTCGTTGCTGTAGCTTATTGTTAGCTTGACCCGGCAGCAAGCCATTTTTTTGTAACTTTTGTTAACTTAAAGCCTTATTTATTTTTTTGTTTTTCGAAGCGAAACCTATATTGTGATGTTTGATATGTTTTTTTTTTTACATAATTTAAGTGCATTTATTGTTTACATTCCATGGGTTATGTTGATATCCTAGCTCTTCATCTTAATATATTGTCCCCTTTTATTTCAAAATAAAAGTCTTTGAAAAGTGAGTGCTCGGCTGTCTTGTATCTCATTGCACCGTCATCTCATTGTGTTGTATGGTGCACAGGAAGTGTGTAGTTATTTGATTAAATCAAGGATGTTTTCCTGTAAATTAGGTTATTCTTATCTTGAGTAACTTATGAGTAAAATAACTGAATCAAACTTCAGCAAAATAGCATGCAACACAATATACAAAAGAATAAAATCCAACACTGACAGTCAGACAGCTCTAATTCTGATCCACATCAACCACACAGAGTGTTTCCCCCTGTCCATGCTTAAGCAGAACATTAGTCCCCCTCTGCTCACTCTCCTCTCTGCAATACAATGTTCCTTAGCTCTTACATTTCCATTCAGTTTTCTTTAACATCGTGCCGCATGACTGAGGGAAATGATCAGAACCCTGACTCAGCAGTGCAGTTAGAGGCAGTTATACTCTCTGTAGAGAAGACTACTGTGGACAGAATCTCTCTGTATAACATAGAGGAATATCCAGAATATGAGAGGATGCAGGAACATCAGAAGTGTAGCTTTCAGAATTAAACTCTTCTCAGAATTCATTGATTTTAGTGGAAACTTAATTTGTCTTCCGACTTGCTCAGTTCGCTCTTCTTCTACTCTTTAAGTTCTAACTGCAATAAATGACTTAAATCGACAGTATTTGTTTTGTTTTACTGTAAAAAAATAAATGCAAGTGACAGGAGTCAGATTCCTTGTAAGTGCCATAAAACGTTAGGACATCTTTGTGGTTAACAAGAAAGAAACAACACAAATGTTGCTTTTCAGCGGTGTGTTCCCACGAGCATCACTCTAAATTGCTGCCACTGCTTCTCGGGCCTTTACGATCATCTGTGTCTCATTGACGCACAAAAGGGACAAAGATTAATTCTTTCTCTTACTTGCGTTCAGGGAATCTCCCAGCCCTCCCCTCTGTGTGTGTGGGGGGGGGGGGGAAGAGGAGTGAGTTTTGTTGCAACTCGTCTGAACAGACCAATTTAGAGTGAGTGACACTGAGGAGAATGTTTGGGCAACAGATGCTCGAACAAAGACTTCCAAGCACACAATGGGGCACAGAGATACTTGTGACTGATTTCCATCTATTCACACAAAGTGGAGCAGAAGTTGACGTCCTCCCCTGTGTGCTCGTGTGTGTGTGTGTGTGTGTGTGTGTGTGTGTGTGTGTGTGTGTGTGTGTGTGTGTGTGTGTGTGTGTGTGTAAAAAACTCAATTTTAATGTAGCTGTTTGAGGTGGAGCTGATTTGATCTACTGTTGCAATGTATCCTCATACAACGGTTCATATGAGATCTTACGAAAAGTTTCCCTACAAATGTCTAGCAACACAAGCGTGCACCACACAATCCCCCACAGTGTTTCAGCAATAAAGTACTTAGTTAGGTTTCGGAAAAGACTGTGGTTTGGGTTAAAATAACGAGGGAAGTTATGTGACAAATGAATCTACATTGACTTGTGGTCCTGGCTCACCATGACGTGGATTAAATACAAACTATAACGCATTACTTTTTGATAAACGCCTGACTATTGCAACAAACTGTATTTTATAAACGAATAATGCAGTTTTTTGTCAACTCTTCATCTGCAAAGTAACTGTGGCTTTCAAGTGCATATAATGGAGTAAAAAATACAAAAACAATTGTCAGACGAGGTGTAATAAAAGGTAGGTACAAATACCTCAAAATTCTACTTAAATCAGACTGGAACAGTATTTAAGATGCACGACTAACATCAAACAACAACTAAGTTATTATAATTAGTATTTATCTCATACTGGAACTTCTACAGTTGTTTGTGTTTCCATTAAATATGACAAAAAGTTTGTATTTGTGCATTATGTCTCAGTGCATAGGCAAAGGAGGTTGCCCTGCGTGTGCGTGCATGCACGTGTGTGTGTGTGTGTGTGTGTGTGTGTGTGTGTGTGTGTGTGTGTGTGTGTGTGTGTGTTGGCATTGAGCTGTGGGCAGGCTGAGGATTCCCCTCTAGTGAATGAATAACAGTAGAGTGAGGCAGGAGCAGACTCCCACAACCCCCATGGCTACTTACCATTCAATACCCGTGTTTGTGTGTATGTGTGTGTGTGTGTGGGTGTAAGACCTTAAAAAGGCCAAGGGCCATCGCTGTGCAGCCCCTCGACCCCTCCCTCCCCTCCTGGTCATGCGGGCCCCTTTGTGTTTCCCTGCTTTCCCTTTTCAGTCGAACATCTGTATGCTAATGCAGCTCAATGGGAATGGACTGGAATCATCCTGGGAGAGAGGGTGAGGGGCGGCTTCCCTGTGTGTGTGTGTGTGTGTGTGTGTGTGTGTGTGTGTGTGTGTGTGTGTGTGTGTGTGTGTGTGTGTGTGTGTGTGTGTGCGCGCGTGTGGCTAGGGATGGGTGAATGAAATGATTTGGAGGAGTTCCGCAGCAGGAAAAGGTTTGTGTTGGGGCTTCAAGAGAGAGGGGAGTGAAAAAAAAAAAGAATTACTGATTAACGGGTAGTTCAGGAGGGAACGGATGGGTTTGAGGAGAAGTTTAATGGAGGCGTGTGTAGAAGTGGCTGTGTGTGTGTGTGTGGGGGGGGGGGGGGGGGGGGGGGGGGGTCTCTGAAATGAATTAGAAATGTCCTCAAAACCCCCACAAATCAAACAGCAGAGTTGTTTTGAAGTTAAATTTGAAGTAGATGCCTGGAATCAATATGAGACCGACCCCATGCAAGCCTCCGGCTCAAGTTCAGCTGTGACATTCACAGTAAAGTCAGTTATTCGCTGCAACCGGAAAGACATAATATGACTTTAGAAGAAGCATTGAGTCTTTAGAGTTTGAGCATTGTGAGCAAACAAAGGGTTGGACGAGTTAAAACACTTATAGTGTATACCAGAAGAAAACATTGTTTCTTTGCTACATTTATGCTACATTTCAGTGGTGTGGTGGGCCGTCAGGGCCAGCACAGCCTTCTCTGCAGGCTTAGACAGAATCACAAAGTTATAGCTATTTTATAATTTAATAATTTTTCATAAATACACTACATGTATTCTAAATAGTTTTCCCATTATCTTATTTTCTCATTGCACAGCTACTGTCTTCCTCAGTTGCTCTGCTTCCTGTGCAGCTTGTTTTAAGTAGAGCTTTTATCCAATCAGATTTCACCTCTGTGTCTCTAGGTAAGAACAGAGGCCCGAGGCCTGCAGACTCACACCTGCATCCCTTTGCAGTTTAAGTGAATGAGGACGATATTGTTGATTGTCATAGTGTTCATCCAATCAGATCTTTAGTTTGACATGTTGGACGTATTGTTTGACATGCCAGAGCCTGCTAGCTGGCCTACAAATTCTAAAGGTTGTCAAGAGATTTCACTCTGGATGAAAGCTTTGGAACAACTGCTGTGAAGTACCAGGCCTTTAATTAAAGGTGCCTGAATACATTTATTTTTGTCATTCCTCAGTCTCAGTGATGTGAGGCTGTGAGTCGATCCTCTGTGTTCCTGTTTACTGTTGCTTTGTGTTTCTCATGTAATTTGGACTTCTCTTTTCTTTTAGCTCAGTGCTGATTGCAGTCCTTTGTTGCATTGAGTCCGATCGTTGGCCACAGTCTGTCTGGTTGTGCTTCCGTCTGCATCGGGGCCACTTTCAGTCTCACTGGGAACCTCCTGCAGCAGAGGAGCAGTAAAGTAATACCGCTGCTTCTGAGAATCACTTTGTGTCACATCCAGCACATTTCACGGGAACACAGTGCCCACTCACAACGTGGCGCACGCACACACTTGACATCTGGAGGAGAGGCAGTTTTCACAGTGACCATAAACACTGTGGCAGCACCAGTTAGAGAGTCACTGTAAAATCATAGTCAAGTACTCAAAGGAGCATCGAAACACTCCTCCACAGTCTCCTTTCTGCTTATAAATATGTTTGCAAAAAAATAAAATTGGGCGTAATTGGTGGGATTTAATCAAGTTGGTATCTTCCAAAATATATGTTGTTCAACCATAACTCCCTGTTTGTGTTTCCACGGGCAGTGTTTCCTTGTTAGGCTGCGGAGGGACAGCAACGCAAAGAGGTCAATTCAGGACTACGTTTGGATGATGCCCACTTGATTTGTCTAACAGAGACTGCTGAAGTCTCACGTGAGCTTCAGATAAACTTTGTAACACGGAACGAGGACGGTGGATTTTGCCGCCTGTCGCTTAAATTGGAAGCACCTTTAAAAACTGAATACACACTATATTATAACTGTCAGGTGCCATAAACTCACCCCGCCAGAAGAAAAAAAACACAGCCAGTACCGTCAGCACTTACTGCTACACTAGTCATTTGAAGCAGGGAGTTAAGTCATTTCAGCAAGCAGTTCACTAACGTGAGATAATGAGCTGTCAGCAAATCTCTCCTGTTACCCGCTGGGATCCAATCAGAACAAATACTTTGCTGAGAGCAAATTAAAATGAATCATTTTAGTGTAGTACCTTGTGTAACAACGTAAAAGTTAAGTTTCCATGCAACAAAATACATTCAAAAGTTTCTAAACTTGACGACTCTAGTTGTAGCATGTTACACAAGGTCTTAAATAACCTTTGACAAATAGCATAAATGTTACAGATGGTCACTTGAATGCTAGTCATACTTTAGTTTTCTTCATAATGACAGGGCTTCTCTAATTGCAGAGTACATTTATTTATTATTTGAGCATGAATGACAATTGAGGAGAGTTAAAGATCCTGGGGCAAGAAGAGAGGTAGAGACGTGCTGCCATCTAGTGGAAGCTGTAGTGACGTACACTCTCTCTTTATGTGTGTATGTTTGTGCATTATGGGGAACGGGTGTGGTTTTTCTTAGATGCTGCTATGTTGCGTGGTGCATGTGACACAAATTTGAGTGTGATTGGACGATGATTGTCTCAGTTTCACAGAGAGAAATGTTCCCTTTTTCAGAAGGTAACGCACGTTTAGACCTTAAAGCGTCCTAGCAGAGCCTCATGACAGTCGCATACAAGTAAAGTGGGACAATGAAAATTAAGTTTAATGGTCAAATGTGTTCCCACAGTGGGGAAATTCGACTCTGTAGAACAGGCTCAGACAATATTTGGTTTCAGATTTCAGATTTTCCAGTTCAGCAACAGTATCCCTCAGTATCCCTTCATGTATAAAAACTGGAACAATACAAAGGGAGTGTATCATTTATGGTCAAGCAACAACTTCACAAAAACATTGTATCAGTGTAAAATTTATGTAAAAATGATAATAAAACAATGTGTATCAACAATAATGACTCTGAAAATGTGTCATACATTACATGTATGATTTAAGGTGATCTTGTGTGAATCTTTATTTCAAACTTGGAAAAGGGATGTGTGAATCTTTATCCCTCCTTTAGCATTTGCATATTTTCAAACCTTCATTGAGTCTTCTTTCAAGTGTTTTTCTGCAGTTTATTGACACATTACAACCAATAACTGTGGATTACTGGAGTAGTTTGAAACAGAGGGACATCATAGTGTTTCATGCACTTACAAGAGCACAACAGGGATCCATCAGTGAAGTCTGACACTGATACATTTACATGTACACTCATATTCCACTATTATTCTGAATATGACAATATTCAGAATTTGATATGGCTCATGTAAACATCATATTCCGTTTGGATATTCCGAATTAGGTCTTATTCTGAATGGAGCATTTTCCGATTAAAACATGTGGGAAATGTCGATATTGTTCAGGTTTAGGAGAATTCTTTGGACCCATATACAGCGCATTCGGAATCTGCGTCTCAAACGGGTTTTTTTACGACAGGGCCAGCAAGGCCTTCTCTGCTGGCCTAGGCAGAATCACAAAGTTATAGCTATTTTATAATTTAATAATTTTTCATAAATACACTACATGTATTGTAATTTTGTTCTCCATTATCTTATTTTCTCATTGCACAGCTTCTGTCTTCCTCAGTTGCTCTGCTTCCAGTGCAGCTTGTTTTAAGTTGAGCTTTTATCCAATCAGATTTCACCTCTGTGTCTCTAGGTAAGAAGACAGGCCCGATGCCTGCAGACTCACAAGTGCATCCATGTGCAGTTTAAGTGAATGAGGACGATAGTGTTGATTGTCATATTCTTCAACCAATCAGATCTTTAGTTTGACATGTTGGGCGTATTCTTTGACATGTCAGAGCCTTCTAGCTGGCCTAGCCATACGTGATTGGTCAGTGGGCTAGCGTGATATGTTGGGCGGTGACAATCCCAATATCTGCTGCCTCTGTCGAGCGGACATTTTCAGCCCTCAAACGCATTAAGACGTATTCAAGAAATACAACTGGGGAGGCTCGACTATCTCCACTGTCTTCACCATGAATCGAGAAGGACTTCTTAGTGGAACTAAAATGCAGGATGTACTGAACAACTGTGGGATTGAACTCTTTATTAACAAAGAAAGGAGGATGGACTTTGTTTTTAAATAGTGAACAGCAGCTTTGGTCAGTGAAATGCTTTTGTTTTTACATCTGCAGTAGCTTTAATATGCTTGTTTATATATTATTATTTGTACAACTTGTTTTTATGAATATGGATTTTTGTTTGGTTTAATATGTGATAGGAACTATTGTTACGTCCAATGTTGCTCTGGGGACAAATTTAGTCGGTGCACAGCAACAAGAAGACACGAAGCGGCAGAAGTCTATATACTCCGCGCAAAGTGTTAAAGTTAAATTTGAGTTAAAGTGATCATCTTTGAAGATTCATGTGTTTTCAAGTGGACTCATTTTCCCTCTCGGTGTTGACAGACGAATAAATCCGTCAGTAACAAGAACTACGGTTTTGTGTATTTACTGGAGGGAGTGATCGTAGCATTACTACTGTGTTCATTTGTCTATGGTGTATATTGTTCTCTCTGATGTGAATAATATTTGAATGGCCCATGCTCTTCAGTGGAATGCGTGTTTTAGCTCCGCAGGTTTTTTAATGCATTGTCTGTTAATGACGCAGCATCCCGTGCGCGTATTCATATATCTGCACTCTGCAGTTAGTGTATTTGTAGGTGTTGAGCTTCATTTTTACACGAAACAAATAATAACCGTAGCTGTGGCGTCATAATGAGGTTAGGTGGTTCAACTGTAGTAGGACAGCAGTGAAGGCCCAGGTATAAAATGCACGGCCCGCCACTGACGTCCAGCAACCAGTGCATCAACCTCTTGAAGTTCCCGGATGACACCACACTCAATGGACTCAATTCTGGTGGGGATGAGCCCCCTACAGGTGGGAGATTGACCATTTGGTGACCTGGTGTTGGCAGAACAAGTTGGAGCTCAAAGCTCTGAAGACACATATTCCACACATGGTGAGAGCCTACAGTGGCTATGGGCATCACATGGTCCACAGCTATAAAAATTCCCTGAATTAGATTATTAATAGGCTGATGCTATGGTCCAAAATGTGGGCGTTAGGCCGGGAAGACAATGCCCAATTCGCTTGCAAGAGGGAAGAGAATACCACAGCTACGTATTCAGTAGACTGTGGCAAAGCTTCGACTAAGTACAAGATCCAACATCATTTTAGACATACAGAGGTCCACTCCCTATAAATCATAGGGGAGTACAGGTTTTTTGACACAGGCTGTCTGATCTGCCTTTTATCTAGTTTCTGCCAGATGCGTTCAACTGGGAATCAGTTACGGTTTCAAGGTAAGATGAGACGTTTCAACCACAACTTCCTCATTACTGCATAGTTTCTACCACATGCAAGTTACGGGTTCACAACAAGGACACATCCCCACCAGAGATGAGTCCAATGAGGGTGGTGTCATCCGCAAACTTCAGGAGCTTGACGGACTGTTGACTGGAGGTGCAGCTGTTGGTGTACAGGGAGAAGAGCAGAGGGGAAAGAACGCAGCCTTGGGGGGAACTAGTGCTGATGGTCCAGGATGGGTGGTACAGAGAGATGGGCCACTGCTGAACTGGGGGAGGGGGCCCTGGTGGTCTGGAGGTGGTGGATGGGGCCATGGGGGATGGGGTCAGGACTATCCCATTGTCCATCAAAGCGACAGTAGAACTCGTTCAGCTCATCTGCCAGGCGTAGGTCGTTCATGGAGTGGGGGGCTTTAGTCTTGTAGTTTGTTATCTGTCTGAGACCTCTCCAGACAGAAGCAGAGTCATTTGCTGAGAGCTGGTGTTGCAGTTTCTTAGAGTACTGTCGCTTTGCGTCCCTCACCACCTTGCTCAACCTATATTTTGCCTCTTTAAACATGTCCATGTCCCCATTCCTGAATGAGGCTGGGTAATGGAGTAGCCTCAGGTCCTAGATGGGTTAGCTTAGCTTCCATCTCGGCTCTCCTCCCTGGGGCAGTTTGGTGGCGTTTGGTCCAGCAGGTCTGGCTGGTTGGTCGGCCGAGGGTGGTGATCGTCTCAAAGTCCACTGCACACAGATGTTGATGAATGTATTCTGTCATATGCCATTAGTGATAAACATAAAATAAACAACAAATAAAGACAAAAATGTAGCGAAAGTAATGAGAGCTACTGGCCGCAATGTGCCGCTGGCAAGTTTAAGGGGCCATTTTGGTTACTAGCTAGTTACTAGCTTAATTAGACCTTTGACACGGCCCGGCCACAGTCATATACTACGGCACCCAGACCTTCACTCACAAAAAACATAGCACTACAGAGCTAACATAAGCTGTGCATCAAGCTAATGTTAGCTGAGACTAGAAATAGAGCACTTTCAGCAAGAGTATGCTCAGGAAAGTAGTTAACTTAACGTGGCCGACCATGGACGTATTAAGAAGAAGGGGCAGACCATGGTGGTTACCAGTGGCAGGCCGTGTATTTTATACCTGGGCCTTCAGTGCTGTCCTACTGCAGTTGAACCTCCTCCTAATAACCTCATTATGAGGCCACAGCTACGGGTTATCATTTTTTCATGTAAAAGCCGCATATTCACATAACACTGCAACATTTGACGAGTGAAATAAAATGTTACATGACGCTCAACACGTACAAATGCACTAACTGCAGATTGCAGATACAGCCAAGGTCTTACCTCCAATAATAAAATATATGTGGGACAAAGACAATCAGACTGCCAAACAATTGGAAGAAGGAATAAAATTGTGGTTCCCTGGAAAAGGCAGTTTTAGCATACGAAATTGGATAAACTCAAAACTTGTTTGGAGCAGGGAGAGAGAAAGGCAAAGCAGAAAAACATGAAAAAATATCCAAGTGGGAAAGAAAGAAACAGATGTATTCGAATAAGACAGATCAAATTGATAAAAAAGGAAAATATACTGCTAAACCTTCTTTTTTTGCTTTGTTTTGTATCAACCGTAATCAACCTGCAGTGTGTTTTATACGTCTATGGTGATGCTTAAAACTGGCCGTATAACCATGCAGTGACAGCCCTGACCGACCTCTGTCAAAGGTTTTAGAAAGTTACCACAAGTCACGTATTAAAGGTAGAAATTTTACATTTTTGGTTGGCTCAGGAGGCATAACAATTAGTGAACTGTACACAAAGCCCTTGTCCTGTACATTAGATGATATCACAGCTAAACACTCATTTCTGCTGTCTGATCACTGATCTATACATTTATTAGGTAGAGAAGGTATGTATAATGGTATAATGAACATTTATTGGACAGAAAATACTGCTGCTGCCTCTGTTTCTCTGTCTCCCACACAATCTGAGTTGTTTAAGGGGGAGTTCACACGTGTACTTGGCACGACCATTAATGGAGTGGAATGACTTGTCTGACTGGCTGTAGTCAGACCCAGACTCACTGACTTCAGTCCCACAGAGGAGCCTGGTCAGTGTCCCATGCAGGTTACGATCCCTTTCTTCAACTGTCTCATCACAGCAAATACGAACACCACTTAAATACCCTTAGTATAAATGTTTTAGAACATTTTACCTCTTTCATACTATGTCAAATTCTCATGAAAACATGATGAAGTGATGAGCTGGCCCTCTACATTAAATAATATGAATATCACTGTATTCAAATTAGTTGTTAACTGACATTAGGGAACGTCAAATAACTGCAAGTTATTATTTTAAGATTACAATATCCCAATATGATATATCACAGCAGGGATTTGTTGATCCTGCAACATCTGACTTGTTTCCAATGCCCGACTGTTTTCCTCCCTGATATGAGTAGGGCTTTGAAAGTGACATTTCTGTGTAATCCTTGTGTTGATTATTACAGCTTGCTACCTTAGAAATATGATCTCACAAAACAGCTAGTGCTTTCTTTTATTTTTACACGATAAAGGAATCAATTAAATTGACAGTTGATTCTGAATGTTTATTACAGAAATAGAAATACTTGGATAATAGAATTTCTTACAAATTGTTTAAGTTGTTTGATTATTATTTGTCATGAAACTCACTGACTCAAACTCAATTGATAAATTGTAAATACTTGAATGGCCATAGGAATGGCCAAAGGGGGAATTTATCATATTGTTCTTTTAGATATAACTTGTATCGCTCAAACCTAAATCTTAGTGTTCGTAACCTTATGCATGAGTAGTTCTCTACTGCAGTGTTTTTCAACCTTTTCTGAGCACATCTTTTACATTAAAAAGATCCAACAACCAAAAACCAACAACCAAAAAAGTTACAAAATGACACCTTTAAATATGATACAACATATATGCCAGGGGTGTCAAACTCAATCACAGAGAGGGCCAAAATTTAAAATTGGGACTACGTTGAGGGCCAAACAGGGTCAACATTTAATAAAAAGGATCGAAGGGATATTGGACAAAGTGTAAGAAGAAATAGGCTACATTATTTCATGCATAAGTACCAGAGCCAGATGTTTGGCTTTTTTTTTTTGCTGCCAGTATCTGGGGTTAGGTTCTGTGCTGTGGAAACCCTTAAGATGGAGTGAAGGTGTGCATCACTGAGACGACTCCTATGTGGGTTTTTGTTCATCTTCATCACAGAGAAAAGCTGCTCACACAGGTATGTGCTTCCAAACATGCAGAGCATTTGAGCAGCATGTAGCATCGTTTCGGGGATGAAGCTTGGAAATTGTGCAGCGCCCATGGAGTCATACTTTGCCTTGAGTGTCATTACACTGGACATGTCTGATATGTTAATGACGAGTCTCTCAATGTGTTGATCCTTTCTCGGCTTTTCTTCTGAGTTAGAATGTTGTCCAGGGCCCAGTTCAGAGTCTGCATTTTTCCTTTTCAAATATTTCTCCATCGCTGTTCGTCTTGTCATCGCAACCTCTCCCATCATTTAAATCTACTGTTTTAACACTGATGATCTCTCACGGCACACTGGTGTGCCGCGGCACAGTGGTTGAAAAGCACTGCTCTACTGTGTGTAAAGTACAGGGACCTGAAGACCAGGAGGTTCTAACATTTTTCTATTATGAGTAACTCGAGTCACTCAAGGAGGAAATGTGGGAGAAAAATGTATTTGTGTCTTGAAATATATTTGTGTAAAATCAATCATATCTATAATTTGAAATGTATCCATGTATATTCACATTCATACTGTGATATTGGCCTGTATCATTGTCATATGTTGTTCACGTCACTGAGACAGGGAGTCTAGTATAGCGGCTTTGGAGCCCGCGTGAAGATCGAGGGGGGATGACGCAGATAAATAAGTAGGGCAACATTTCTAACGCAGGGCAGCCGGTCGCTGTGATGGGCTGCCAGAGGCGAAATCAAGATAAGACGAGTGGTATTTATTTTTTTGTATTTTTTTTTGTGTACAGGTGTCATACATACACGTAAAAGCTTATTTTACTAATGCAAATTACTACTTTTTTGATTACCAGAATTTATTTACACTTTAATTTAAAGTTGACACTTGGAACTTTTCACTTTTCAAATTGCTTAACTTTTAAGAAATTACAGAGGTTTTCTACCTGTCTGCTGCCCATTGGCATCATGGTAACGTGGATTTCAGGCCAGCCAATCAGCTCCTTCCCATCGAAAAACTCTATTTCAAACTCATTTGTCATCGATTATTTAGTACTAATCATTATTATTGACGCTGCCTTGTTAAATGGCATGCTATTGATTCAGTATAGGCTACACAGATACTCATGCACACATGAAAAGCACAATTATTTGTGCAATAACTTTATGAGAGAAATATTAGATCTGCTGGTTCTATGACCTCAGTATCTGTCCCCAAATGCATGTGTCAAAGCTTGTCAAAGCACAACAGGTTTCATGCTATATAGTCATTTAAAATGGTCAATACACTGTAGTTAATAAACAGATCAGAGTTAGGATCTGGGTTTCATTAGGTTAGTTTTCCCTTGACCTTTATATTTGATATTTCACTTTATTGTATGGATGTGTTAGAAGTACTGTATTTCCTCAATGCATCAAGATATTCACACTCGGTTTATTCACTCAGGTATAGGGACCCCCCCCCCCCCCCCCCCCCCCTGCCCACCATCACACCAAATTTGCTATGAATCATATATTATTATATATTATGAAATTTGTGACGGTTCCCTACCTAGTTTACTTGTATTATGTGTTTATCTAAGGCAGCAGGTACCCCGAGGTGGTGGCCGCCCTAACTGTAGGCACCTGGGAACGATGCTCTCCAAGTATAAAGCTCCGCCTTTCTGGCAACGAGGCGGCTCGCTCTTCACCCACGTGCATTGTTGTTGCGTGACGTGTAATAAACTACAACTTTTGCCATCCGTCTGCGTCTCCCCCACCTGTGTCATTGCTTCAGAGCAAGGTCGTGACAAGTTGGGGACTCGCCCGTCCCGGTGTGAAAATTGTAAATCAATGTAAGGTAAGTGCTGTCTGGCTGGTTGTTACCCTGTCGGGTTCAGTGGCGTTACCCCTTTGGGTTTCGTCTTGTTAGTTGTTTTTTATTAGTGTTGCGGTGACCGTGGTTAGAGCAATCTTGCTCGGGAGCACATCCATGGTTCAGGGTGAGTCGCCAGTTTCTGGTTGCTTTCCCTCGCCACTGGGATTCAGTGCGTAATTACGCAGCGCCATTAACTGCATGAAGACCAGGATTGAGTTTGTATGTCGGTAGATTATGGTTAAGGAGTCAGCTAGAGGGGCGCACTCGTATGCTGATTAGGCCAGTGTTTTTCAACCTTTTCTGAGCCGCGGCACATTTTTTACAATAAAAACATCCCGCGGCACACCAACAACCAAAAAAGTTACAAAATGTCACATTGTAGCATAATGTCTGCGTGTATTTGTTATGGGACAGTGGTGACAGAGTTCAAGGGGGACCTCGACACTGTCACGAGAACTGTGTTCCAACAACATAACATAACATTATAAAGGTACCTGAGCTACCATGTCAGTGACTGACATCATGGCAGCAAGATTTAGTGAGCAACAGGCCCTCGATCTGTTCTTCCAAGATGAGGAGGGTGATAGTGATTTGGAGGATGTGTCAGAGCAGGAAGACAACGTGGAAGAAAGCTCTGATTACTGACTGATTATTGACTGGTTTATAATAAGCATTTTATTATGTAATGTTTTGTGTTCTAAGTGGTAAATATTGAAATAATATTGATAATTATGATTTCTTATGATATAGCAGTGGGGACAGCGTTTAATGGTTGCAATGATTAAATATGGTTATATTATTCATTCCAACAGTTTTCAGAATGTTCACGCCATTTTCAAATTCAATACAATATATTTAAGTCATTATGGCTTTTATGTTTTTATGTCTTATGTAAAACAAGACATGATAATGTGTAGTAGTAGAGGTTTTTGTCCAAAAACGAATGTTGTAAAACTTAAAAAATACACTCTCCCTGCTCTCTGAAACATATATTAAGGATTAATCATACATGTATTAATGAGACATGGGCTATTTAGACATTCTAAATAGATCTGTAGTTTAAAATTTGGTGAGCAGACGAGCAGCAGAGTTCTGGATGCACTGGAGTTTATTTCGGACTTTGGATGATGTGCTGTTGAAGAAAAGAATGCCATTGCAGAATACTCAGAGGTGGCTGTCAATATGCACATCTCTACAGAGGTGCACAGATTGCAATTCATTCCTATGAGTCATTCTTGGAACAATCGTGCATTTTAATTTGGTGGGCACTGACGAACCATTTTGTTATTTGGTATTCCTGGTTTGTTCTGTGCATCGCTTTCCTATTGTGTGTGAATATGAACACTGCAGTACCAACAATGAGCGGGACTTCTAGTGGCTCTTTTAACGCGGCTCTGTTTGTTCGTTGCCTAATTCTTTTTCTATCCAGTGAGTCTCGAACACCTGACAGCTTCGTGCGACGGCTCCACCGCTGAGGCCGTCTGAGCAGCCGGAGCTGAAGCATCTGAGGGGAAAGATAAGAATCCCTCACTGCGGCTTGTCCGGGTTTCTCCGCTTGGATCAGGGAGACGCAGCTGAGCCGAAAACCATCAGAACTGAGGCAACATGTTTGTGATGGGCCGCAATCGGCTCCAGAAGTTCAGACGGTGGATGTTCATCAGTTCGGTCATCACCCTCTTCCCACTCCCTCTGCTGCTGTGGACCTACGGGTGGGTGAAATCATTAGCCTTCATCTGCTTTACTATGGCAATGACTCAAATATCATTCTCCTCCTCCTACTGTTGCATTATATGTGGCTCTGATATGGAGGATGGAGTCCATATTGGAGCTTACTGGTGTCCCTATAAAAACAGGTGGAGGAGGAAACATCAAGGTGACTTAAACATGCAGCCTTGGAGCTAAATGTGTTCCCATTATTATACTTTGCAGGAATATATCACTCTTATATCACAGGATTTCTTACTACTGATGACTTTTTGATTATTAACAGAGAACTGATGTTTATTCTTATTTTCTAATATTATTCATTCATATTTATTATAATTCAGTTTTTTTTAATTCATAATATCTTTTGACCAGTTTTAAAACATTCAAATGATTATATGGAAGCAGTGCTGACCTGAGGTTATTACTGATGCAATGGCGGAAAATCTGTCATATGCACACATTCCAGTGTTTTGTTAGCGGGATCTATGCTCCACCTATTGAATGCTGCTCTGCACTCTGATTCAAGGATGTGGACCTGAATTTCTTGTTACGTCACTTGATGAATCACCTTTATGGATTTTAACTTTCAGATTTTGTATTTATTCTGAAAAAGTGTTCCACTTTAGCATAATAGGTAAATGTCTTTGTTTCTACTTCCTTCTGGTATTTGTTTCACCACTGGGATTATTTCCTCAATCACACGATTGCTACGCACATGTTACACTCTATGGGCGAGTGTGGCTCAGTGGTAGAGCAGGGTCGTCCTTCAATCAGAGGATCGGAGGTTCGATCCCCACTAGTCCATGTCGATGTGTCCTTGGGCAAGACACTTACCCCCAAATTGCTCCCGTAGCTGTGCCTACGGTGTGTGAATGTTAGATCGTCCTGATGGGCAGGTGGAACCTTGCATGGTAACCCCTGCCATCAGTGTGTGAATGGGTGAATGATGACGTGTTAAAGCACTTTGAGTGGTCAGAAGACTAGAAAAGACATTTGACATGACATGACATTTCCACAATGTAGTAGGCCTATTGCCTTGCATAAGTGGTGCCGGCAGACGTAATCCTGTACACACCATCCACCAATTTTTGTGATTTTGTCCTTTTTTAATGTTTCCGCACAGTGGTGCTGTAATGCACAGGCTGGCAGTGAAAATGTAGTTTTTGAAAGGCTAAACGCCAAGAAATATGGATTGAATATATCGTTAGATAAAAACATGTTGTACGTTTTGGAATTACAGCAATCGTTTTTCTCTACATTTTGACTTGTAGACTTGAGAATGCTATTGGAAATATTTGGATCACAATCTGTAGCAATCCTGCGTAGCCACCACTGGAATCTAATTCTATACAAATAGTATAATACTAATAATATTAGTGTAGGCTGATCTTTATCTGCAACTGTGCAGAAACACCAGTTTAAAAACAATGAATAGACTTGCAAAAAAAAAAAGCTGCGCAGCGTTCAAATGTTGATTTAGAATTTGAATGTGAACACTCTCTCTGCCTCTTAATGATGTGAAACCGCATGAAACTGACAGCTATCAATAAAACAGCTATCTGTGGAGGTGAAGATGTGCCGGTTGACGTGACTGAAGATGCCAGAGTGTGTGTCAGTTTAAGGAAGCAGCAGTGCTACCATATCAGCAGAGTAATAACGTAATGCACAGCAGACTATAGGGCGATTTTTACTTATTATATTATGACTTTATTCTCAATAAAGTTACTACAGCCTCCTTTGACGCTCCACACCCGGCAGTACTGTCTCCTCCTCCGGCCTAGAGCAGAGCTTTGCCCTGCTGCTCTGCTGGAAACCAACACCGACACCACACTGCTTCTGGCTCAGGCTGTACTGCTGAGCCCGCTGGAAGGAAGGGAAGCAAGGGAGAACCGAAACCAGGACTGCACAGGGTAGACTGTCAGTCCCTGCTGCAATAAAATAAGAGGTTTTCTAAAGGAACCCTGGTGCTCAGAGACTCTACTGCTTTTGTACAGAGTGCCTTTTGTGGACCTTTTTGTAGCAGTTTTGAGTCTCTTTATGGTTGGTTTGCGTGACTTTGTCGTCTTTATACGTCTCTTTGTAGCTGTTTTGCATCTCTCTTTAGTTTTTTTAATTGACTTTCCAACAAGGAAAGTTTATTCTGTCAAAAATTCTGCCTGAGTACACTGGGTTCACTGGCTTTTTCAAACTTACATTTGTGACTGTAAGGTTCCCTAGAAATGTAAAATGCAGCAAGCTCAAAGCTCAGACTGTTGGCTCTACATTGAGCAACAATTTCATTAAAACAACATTTATTCTTTGTAATTTCTCTAGATTACATTTGGCTGGAAACCAATTAAATGGCACACTACTCCTTTGCCCTCAGTGGACAAGAGTCATAATTACTACGACGATATGTTGTTTTTAGTCATTTGCCTTGTCTTTTTTCTTTGGAGGATGGTCTCTTTTGTTTTTAAAGATTGAGAAAAACTTCAATAGCCTCCTTCTATATTACCTCTGGATTTCTTCTTTGAACTTCAGTTCAAGAGAAATGTGAGTAGGTTATATGGTAAATGGACTGTACTTGTACAGCACTTTTCTAGTCTTTCCAACCACTCAAAACGCTTTCACACTATGTCATCATTCACCCATTCACACCCATTCCGTAGGGATAGCTATGGGTGAAATTTTGGGGTTGTCTTGCCCAAGGACACATCGACGTGCGACCAGCGGAGCCGGGGATCGAACCGCCGATCCTTTGTTTGAAGGATGACCCTGCTCTCCACTAAGCCATATGACTAATTAAATAATTTGCCTTGGATCCGCAGTCCCTCCAAGACCTTCCAGTTCTGTAACCAATACTACCAAGCAACCACTGAGATCTCAGTGCCTCCACCAGGAAAAATAGGTAAAACTAACCATATATAGGAATGGCGGAGTCCGCCGCTAACGTTATTCATCATTAAACATTTATTGCATTTACATCACTTTTTTTTTACATTTTAAAATGGGGATAAAATCATGTTAATGCAGGGTGTGTATGATGTGTGTTCGTAAAAGCCTAAAGAAAGCAAGAAAAGTCTTCTGTTTCACAGTTACACCTAGGAACACCAACCATCTATTTTTATTTTATTATATAGTATAATAAAATAAAAACCATTCCTCTTTCACTACACCATGTTTGTAGATGTGTGGAAGAGTGTCCTGTGCTCCTGTTGGTCAAAGTCACAGATGTGAGGGAACATGTTGCAAAAGGCAAAAGAAGTTCAAACATGCTGGTCTTTTTGTCAGGATGTCGTGAATTTTCCCAGATGCGGCGGCGGTTGTTGTCCAATATGACACATCATGCTGGATCTATTGTCGCGCCTTACATCTATTGTCGTTCCCGATCCGAGCCGACACACTACATCTGCCGGGTCAGACTATAATCTGTCTGATATCGTGTAGTCTGAACCTGTTATTATTCTGCTCATAAAAAACATCGGTAAGGAGGGATTTCTCTTGACACAAAGTGGGTAATTCAAACCCTGTGTACTCAATAAATCAGTTTACGTACCTATAATTTGCTACAGAAAATACGTTTTGAGAAGCACAAAATTTAAGATTGAAGAAACGTTTGCAAGATCTCAGAAAACCTTTGTGAAATGAAAGGTTTTTCATTTAGGGTTCCTATGACAGCTACGGTAGCTTGGAAAACGCTGGACACCCCCCACTAGGAGACTAGTTTTTGCCAGGAGGGAAAGCGTTTAGTAGGTCCGGAGACGGATCTTCAGTCAGCGGCTCTAGCAACTTGAAATGGCAGCTAGAGGAAGTTTGTTGACCGTGGACTGCCCCGACTCCCCAGTGGATTAGTTTTCTGTTGCTGCGGTTACATAATTTGGACCAAATGAGAAAAGATCATTCTTGTCTCATTTGTCTTGTCTTTTTCACTCATGCAGTTCCGCAGGGAGAAAATGTGCCTTTCGTGGCAGTCCCCGGGACAAAGACGCTGCTGGTGGCAGCTTATCAGGAGCACCGCAACGGGAAAAAGGAGGTCAGTGAAGAGAGCAGAGCACCTACTCCGGTTTTACTCCCTGTGGTGCTCAGCGGATGCTACGTGGAAATTAAGACGAATAAAATGGCAGCAATACAGTAAAACATTGTAAGACTAATAGACAAAAATAATTAAAAAATGCCAGGATAAAATTTGTACATCCTTGTCCTTGTTTTCTGGTTCCAGGTTCGTCTTATTTCAGTAGTGCTGAGGAGCGAGACGATTGCCTATCGCTGCCTCCTCCTTTGTCAGGGGCAACTGCGCATCACTAAAGGTGTCGGCAACATCCACAGCGATCACTTTGGCTTTGCGTATGGGACAGCAGACATCATGTGTCCTCTCCCTCCAGGCTGTGAGACACCTTCACTTATCGCTGTGACCTCTGCTGCATCCGACTCTGAAGGTACTGAAAGGGTTCTGCAGGTTTTTAGCCATGCTAGCGACAGGGCTCTAGGACTGGCAATGTTGGTCTAGCACTTTGGTAGAGATCTAAATATCTCTGGCCAGACATCCGCGGTGCCCAAACAACCAATCCTGTAGACTTTGACGAACCTCTAACTTTTCTTCTAGCGCCACTAGAAGCTCAAAGTTTTCACTCATATTTTGAAACTTCTCCAACATCTACCAGATGGATTGGCATCAAATCTTCACGGTACACAGACAACCTTTCTTAAAGACTTTGGTGATCTCTTTTCTTTTACCGCCATCCACGAGGTTCACATTTGTGGTTTTGAAGGAAATATTTTATTGCCATAAAATTCAGCAGCGACATCTACGAACGCACCATCAGTTCAAAACTTGAATTCATCAAATACTTTGGTTTACGAGTACTGCAATGTTTTGAATACATTACGAGTATATTTCTACATACATCAACAGACATTTGGTATCTTCCCCGGTGATTACTTTATTTAGGCATTTCTCACATTTTGGCTCTTCTCTGTGGACTTAGATCCAATTGAGTTTTTGAAGGTGAAGAACCAGAAGGCGCAGAGTGACTCCTTTCCTTACAACTTCACCATCTGCCTCTCCACCATGTATGATTTCACCAACATGCTGCAGGTAACATTCCATAACACAGATTTTTCAGGTATTTTCAAACTTGACAAAGATTTGTCAATTCTTAAGGATCCTGAAGTTTTTTTTGGCTATCTTGCATTTTAGCGCCTGGTGTGTGTCAACCAAATACCTTTGTTATATTGTAGCTGGTCCAGAGTTTGGAAATGATGCAGTTACTGGGGGTGAATAGAGTTGTCATCTATCAGACCAACAGCAGCCCTGAAACACAGCCCATACTGGATTACTACAAACACAAAGGTGGAGTATTTTTTTCACAAGTGTGCGATTGTTTTCCCTGAGTGAAGGATAAAAAGCTGTTCCAATGCTCAATGCCCTGCTTTCCAGGTCCATGACAGCAGTGTGTTTCCTCAATAGCTGGAATACTTCCATAGTCATACTTTTTTTGCAATGAAGATAACTTGCTTTCCAGTCAAAAGACATCACAATATCAACATGACTACAGTACAGTAGTTTTATCAGAGTTTGTGAAAACAGCTGTACCTGTGCCTTCTTTATGTGTAGGTGCATTTTTGGTGAACGATCACTTTCAGCGCTTACCTCAGTCAGAAATACATTGTGTTTCCTGCGGCTGCTTTACAATAACAGCAGCAGTATGTTGGGTTTGTGTTTGGGGTAACTTTATTCAGTGAGACAGATTGTAGGAGCCGCATTTAAGTTTATGTCTATGTATTTTAATTACTGATCTTTTTCTTTAATTGTGTTGAAAGCAAGTGTGCCCCGCTCACAGGTGCAGAGGGCAACCTGTCAGATGGTGGTTATGATGCAGAGTGAGGTGGAGAAGCGGGTGACGGCAGATACCGTTTTTGACCTCGGCCTCAGCCTGTGAAAGCGTCTGAAAGGCATCGGCAACGCTGCAGTAAAAAGGACATTGAAACAACTGCATCTTATGTTCCTATTTTTGTTTATTTTGCAATAAATGGAAAGCAACAGCGAACCATTCTTTTTGGAAAGGCTGCGAGTCTGACATACTGCAACCGAACTCTACGTGGTAAAAACTATATATGACATCGAATATAGGGGTTAAAGGAACTACATTGCGTCAAAAACGTGCTGTGGATCGATGTTGGAGGATTTTTTTAGCAGCAGTACCCGGAGAAAAGACAAAGGAAATGCCAGCTGTCTGTCTGCGCTCATCAAGAGCAGGAAAAATGTCGCATTTAACACGGAGAATGAACATTGTGAACAATCTAATGACTGATAACGACTATCTTGATGAAGTTAAAGGAAACATGATTAAGTTTAATTAACTTCTAGAAGATTTTAAAGGTTTGAATGCGTCCTACATCGAACTGTTGGATGAGGACACAAGAAAGGAAGACAGTGGAAAATGGATGTGAACAAATCATAGCTTTCCTTGCTAATGTAACGAAATGGATTTCAGCCACGGAGAACCCCATTTCATTCAGCTTTGCTAACGTCTCCTCTTCTGTCACTCAAGCCAGAGAATTGCCACTTGAGGGTGAGATCCCATACGAAAACGGTGGTTTGAATGATGTTGATACGCAATCAGTTAAGTTCGCCTACTCTTCCTCATCCTGACGCATAAGTGGGGAGGCAGAGCGAGCAGCTTTAATGACCAAAGCTGTAAAGTTTCAAGAAAAGCATACCATTGAAGAGCAGGAACAAATGCTAAGAAAAAGAAGAGAAACATTGGAATTGCATACAGAAATAGCAGCTACTACTGCCAAAATAAACTATATAAAAGAGGCTGAAATGTCGACGCTTAGCCATGTACAGCCTGATGCAGCCCCAGTTTATAAACCTGTGTTAGGTGCAGAGGCAGCTGAAGTCATGACTGGTGGATCAGCGGCTACAGGTGCACAAATGGATGAAGAGCTGGACAGTTTGCTTTATCCTTATATGGATTCTCCAGTAGTTAGGAGCAATGCAGGTGCTCACTGTTAATTTTCTACTTTTGATTTAAAAGCAGATAATCATCAAAGTCAATCAGTAAATCAGGCCAGCAGTAATGCCCAGTCACAAATGCAGCAAATTCCTTTTACACCCAGCTCTGCACAGGAAAACCACATGATCAAAATTCTGGAGAATCAAAACAATTTGTCAAAGATTCTTGTGAAACAGCAACTTCTGTCTACATTACCACAAGGAAGCATTCCACTCTTTGATGGACACATTCTGGAGTATAAGTCTTTTATTCATTCATTTGAAAGCCTGATTGAAAATAAAACAGACAACAGAGATAGGCTGCAGTTCCTTATAAAGTTTACAAAAGGCCAAGCTCAAAGGCTAGTCAAAAGCTATGAGTACATGTCCCCAAATAGAGGCTACCAGAAAGCTAAAGAGCTACTAAAGACAAACTTTGGAAATGAATACGTCCACGGCTACTTTCTGCTCCGAAACGCTCATCTCTCAGCTCAATCTGAAAGGTAGAAAAACACACATTCTACTTAGCACAATGAATCAGAGAGAACTTGTTCCGACTCATGTTGTATCTGGAATAGAAGTTTCAGCACTGGACAGCGACAACTTCTTACCTCTTCCTGAAGTCTTCCCTCAGAGAGAAATGCCAGTTACAACAAACAACATTCTAAGAACTATCTAAGAACCGTCAACCTTCCCAGTATCAGTGCTAAGGTAAAATTGTTGATTGGAACAAATGCTCCAAAATTATTGGAACCATGGGAGGTTATAAATAGCCGAGATGAAGGCCCCTATGCAGTAAGAACCTTGTTGGGGTGGGTTGTAAACGGGCCAATGAGAAGTGGTGGTGATGGCAGTGCAGTGAGTGTAAATGTGAATAGGATATCAGTCGCAAGTCTGGAAGAGCTACTGATCTCACAGTACAATCAAGATTTTAATGAAGTAGCATCTGAGGAAAAGATTGAAATGTCTATCGAAGACAAAACATTTTTGGAAATAGCTGGTGAGGCTGTCCAACATGATGGACATTACAGTCTAAAGCTACCTTTCAGGAAAGCCAATGTCAGCCTCCCTAATAACCGGCAAATTGCAGAGCAGCGCCTGCAGAGCCTAAAAAGGAAAATGAACAAAGACCAGCAGTACAAGCAGGAATATGTTGCGTTCCTGCATGATATCTTTGAGAACATATCTTTCTGTTGTAAGCTCGATCTTCGATCCCCTTGGCTTCGTGGCTCCTCTCATTCTCCCAGCCAAGCAGTTGCAACAGGAGCTCTGACAGAGAAGCTTTGGATGGGACGAACCTTTGCCTCAGGCTATATTGGATCGGTGGATTGACTGGTTGAACAGTCTAGAAAGGATTAAGAGCTTCAGCGTTGCTCGTTGTATGAAGCCTAAACCCTATGGAACACTAAAACATGCACAACTGCATCACTTTGCTGTTGCCAGTGAAAGTAGCTATGGCTCAGTGAGCTATATTCGGCAGGTTGATGTTCAGGATGTGGTGCATGTTACTTTTGTCCTAGGAAAGTCCAGAGTCCTTCCTTTAAAGCACACCACAATACCGAGATTGGAGCTGGCAGCTGCAGCAAAATGCTTCACATAAAACCATTAAAAACATCAAAACATAAGGCAAAAGAAAAGGAGATTTAAAAACAATTAAGAACATTGATTGAATAATTAAAAACAGTCATTAAAACACTAAAAAGCTATAAAATAGAATAATAGTTGCAGTGCAGTGTAAGAAATTAAATACAGTAGTAAAATGCAGAAATGCAGGAAATGCAATGGTTCAATTCAAGGCAGCAGCAAACAGAAAAGTCTTCAATCTTGATTTAAAGGAGCTGAGGGTCTCAGCAGACCTGCAGCTTTCTGGGACTTTGTTCCAGATATGTGGAGCAGAACAACTGAACGCTGCTTCTCCATGTTTAGTTCTGACTCTGGGAACAGAAAGTAGAGCAGTCCCAGACGACCTAAGGGGTCGGGATGGTTCATAAGGTAGCAGCAGATCAGAGATGTATTTTGGCCCTAAACCATTCAGTGCTTTATAAACCAACAGCAGGATTTTAAAGTAAATTAGTTGTTGAAAAGGAAGCCAGTGGAAAGACCTCAGAACTGGAGTGATGTGATCCACTTTCTTGGTCTTAGTGAGGACTCGAGCTGCAGCGTTCTGAATCAGCTTTAGCTTTCTGACTGACTTTTTACAGAGACCTGTAAACACACCGTTACAGTAGTCCAGTCTGCTGAAGATAAATGCATGGACAAGTTTTTCCAAATCCTGTTGAGACATAAGTCCTCTAATCCTTGATATATTCTTCAGGTGATATGGCTGTTCAGGTTGAGGTCTGAATCCATAACTACACCTAGATTTCTGGCTTGGTTTGTGGTTATTAACATCAGTGATTGAAGCTGAGCGCTGACTTTCAATCGTTCGTCCTTGGTACCAAAAACAATTACTTCTGTTTAATCTTTGTTTAATTGAAGAAAATTCTGGCACATCCAGTTGTTGATTTGTTCAATGCAGTTACCCAGCCCTTTTATGGGATTATAGTCCTCTCGTGATATAGTTATGTAGATTTGTGTGTCATCTGCATAATTATGATAACATAATTAATAAATGTTCTTTTCCATAATCTGAGCTAGTGGAAGCATGTAGATGTTGAACAGAAGAGGCCCCAGTATTGAACCTTGGGGAACACCACATGTCATTTTAGTCAGCTCTGATGTGTAATTAGCTACAGACACAAAGTATTTTCGGTCCTTCAAGTAGGATTCAAACCAGTTAAGTGCTGTGCCAGAGAGTCCCACCCAGATGTTTAGTCTTTCTAGTAGTATGTCATGGTCGACCGTGTCAAATGCAGCACTGAGATCCAGTAAATAGACTGAACTTCTGCCATTGTCTGTGTTTAAGTG
The DNA here is from genome assembly GCF_050575085.1 of Anarhichas minor. Classification (NCBI taxonomy): domain Eukaryota; kingdom Metazoa; phylum Chordata; class Actinopteri; order Perciformes; family Anarhichadidae; genus Anarhichas; species Anarhichas minor. The sequence continues at coordinate 1,664,738 of NW_027466492.1, read as the reverse complement.
GATGTCATTGAAAACCTTAACAAGAGCAGTTTCAGTACTGCGGTGCTGTCGAAAGCCTGACTGGAAGACATCAAAACAGTTATTTACGGCCAAGAAGTTGTTCAGCTGTTGAAAAACCGCTTTTTCAATTATTTTACTTAAAAATGGAAGGTTTGATATTGGCCTATAATTTTTCATTGTTGCGGAGTCTAAACTAGCCTTCTTTAGGAGCGGTTTAATAACTGCAGTTTTTAGGGCTTGTGAGAAGACACCTGAGAGAAGGGATGTGTTTACAATTTGTAAAAGATCAGTTGTCATGCAGTTTGAAATATTTTTGAAAAAGTGTGTTGGTAGAATATCCAAGCAGCAGGAGGATGACTTCAGATGTTGTATAATGTCTTCTAGGCTGCTAAGGTCGATTGAATGAAATTGTGTCATGATATTTGAATGGATGTTATTTAGAGAAGGGGACAACACATATCCTGTGGTTGGTGTGGAGGCACTGACTGCTTGTCTAATTTACTGAATTTTGTCAGTAAAAAAGGAGGCAAATTGCATGCCCAGGTGGATTGGAGCTCAGCAGCTACCGACACTGGAGGGTTTGTTAGCCTGTCAACGGTAGCAAATAAGGCGCGTGTATTGTTATTGTTTTTGGTTATGATGTCAGAGAAGAAGGACTGCCTTGCATTTCTAAGTTCCAAATTATAATTGCGAAGTCTCTCTTTATAGATGTCACAGTGAACCTGGAGATTTGTTTTTCGCCACCTGCGCTCAGCTTTCCGACACTCTCTTTTCTCTATTCTGACCAGCGTAGCATTTCTCCAAGGAGATCTTTGCTTACCCGAGACAACCTTCACTTTAGTGGGTGCAATGGCATCAATAACATTTTTAACTTTAGAATTGAAGCTATCTACAAGCTCATTGACTGAGATGCAAGAGAGGGCTGGTGTGGAGGAGAACTTCTGAATAAATAGTTCACTGGTGTTTTCAGAGATGTAACGCTTCGTCACAACCTCGGTTTGGACATTTGTGTGCAAGGAGATTGCACTCTCAAATCCTCAGCAGAGGATGTACTTCCTGAGGCAGCTGAAGAAATTCGACCTGCCAAAGACAATGATGGTGCATTTCTACACAGCCATCATTGAGTCCATCCTCTGCTCCTCCATCACGGTCTGGTACGCTGCAGCCACTGCCAAGGACAAGGGCAGACTGCAGCACATCATTCGCTCTGCCGAGAGGGTGATTGGCTGCAATCTGCCGTACCTCCAGGACCTGTTCGCTTCAAGGACCCTGAAGCGAGCATGAAAGATTGTAGCCGACCCCTCTCACCCTGGACACAAACTGTTCGTGCCCCTTCCATCTGGCAGGAGGCTGAGGTCCATCAGGACCAAGACCTCACGCCACATGAACAGCTTCTTCCCGTCCGCAGTCTGGTTCATTAACAGAGCCCGGGACCCCCACTGACTCTGTCATCCCCAGGACAAATTCCCACCGGTCACTCCCCTGCATCCCTTCTATTACACTCGACACTTTACACTACACTTACATCGCACTTGTTTATAGTCCTGTTGTCTGTTCGTTTGTGCACTTTATTTTAGATTTCACTTTATTTTAGATTTCATCTTTATTTTATATTTCATTTATTTTATATCTTACTTTATTTTATATCTCTTGTAAATTTTAATATGTTTCTACTTGCACTGATTGTTGTTGATTATTAAATGTTTGCACCTCCCGTCACGCCAAATTCCTTGTATGTTCAACATACATGGCAATAAACGGTTCTGATTCTGATTCTGATTCTGAAAGAAAACACAGAAATGATCAGAGAGTGCAACATCAGTCACAGCAACCTTGGAAATGTTTACACCTTTGTTGATGATTTGGTCCAGAGTGTGCCCCCTGTTGTGGGTGGGTCCTGTCACATGTTGAGTCAGATCATAGTTATCAAGGACACCACATAGTTCTATAGACCCTCTGTCCTGGGGATTATCAACATGGATATTAAAATCGCCAACAATAACAACACAGTCAAAATCAATACAGATTATAGACAGCACTTCAGTAAACTCATCAAAGAAGGTTGCACAGTATTTAGGCGGTCTGTAAATGTTTAGGAATAAAGCTTGAGTGGAATTCAGAGCCACATATTCAAAAGAACTAAAATGACCAAAGGACATCTGCTTGCATTGAAGAGAATCATTATATAAAATAGCAACTCCACCTCCTTTCTTATGCGCTCTTGTTTCACTCATGAAACTGAAGTTGTGAGGTGTTGATTCAATAAGACCAGTTGCACTTGGTCTGTAGGCTCGATCCTATGCTCGATGAGGGAATCATGAGTAGGTGGCCGACTGAGTAGATCTGCAATGCCTGATGAGACCAAGCACCCTATCTTGCCCAAAGATGCTCATATTTTAGTTCTCATTCTAAGACACATCCACAAACGCTCTGGACACAGTGGTAGAAACCATACCACGAGCAGAAGATGGCGGATTTGCCACAGGAAAGAATCCTACCTGACCTCCCTCCTTTCACCAATGTCGGATTGGACTATTTTGGCCCAATTGAAGTGAGACGAGGAAGAAGACTGATTAAAAGATATGGAGTCCTGTTTACGTGCATGTCTAGCCGAGCCATACACTTGGAGGTAGCCTATTCATTGGATCCTGACTCTTGTATTCATGCTTTGAGAGGGTTTATTTGCAGGAGCAAATCTGACAATGGAACAAACTTCGTGGGTGCTCAGGCAGAGCTCAAGAAGGCCCTGCGTTCCCTAAATGAGAAGAAAATCCAAGGTGCTCTGCTTCCTGGTGGTATTCAGTGGAGTTTCAAGCCACCAGCAGCATCACACCACGGCGGAGTCTGAGAAAGACTCATGAGATCTGTCCGTCAGGTGCTGAACTCCACTCTCCGTCAGCAAACCATCGACGATGAAGGCCTACAAACCATCTTCTGCGAGGTGGAAGCAATCCTCAATAACCGTCCCCTCTCTACTGTGTCCTCTGATCCACATGACCTGGAGCCGCTGACTCCAAATTCAATTTAAGGCCACAGAAAATACAAATAGCAACACAAATACACAATCACGGATAAAACAGTGGGACTGACACAATACTCAGGGAACAGCCACGAATGGTGCTGTATCATCAGCAAACAAAAGCAATCACTTACTTAAATGTACAGCTATTTAGCTGGCAAAACCCCAAACCCTAAGAAAATATAGTCGAAGGGGTTGAGGCTGCAACTTCATGATAAAATGAGAACGGAAGAAAACAATGCACCCCTGGCTAACAGGGCAGAGGCCGTAACAATAATACAAAAATCAAGTGATTTCCCAGAATGCTGAAGTAAAACCTCTCAGCTGCTAACAGATGTTTTCTAATGTCTCTTTTTAGGTTTAGTAGAGGTGGTTCCTTGGTCTATGTCCAGATTTTTGAAGGTATCTCGATTCTGGCAGCCCAAAAATGATTTAGGTGACCTTCACTACCATGGCCAGATTCCTGCTCTTAATGATTGCATCTACAGATACATGTACCGATCCAGATACATGGTCCTGCACGATATGGATGAGCTCATACTGCCCCAGTCAGTCAACAGGTAGCACTTTGTTCATGAAAATAAACAAATGAAATTAGGTAAATGTCTTATGATAAATCAATCTTTAGCCCTTGGAAATGATGCCAGGTATCAAATGAAGGACCTTATCAATTTTTTAAGGAACAATGATTGCATGAAATACTATCTCAGATCACACACTCCTGAAATTAGTTTTTAACATTTTATAAGAATTTGTAAACATTATTAACACATTACTTTTGGCCACCTTTTCAGAGGAATATATTATTAATATTTAAATACAAAAATTAATTTACGTGAAGAAGAAAATCCATAAATAAGTGATTTTATGTTTTACAAAGTATTTTTACCCTTTTATACACATTTCATTTATAGATGTGTTTTAAATGGTTTGAATAGTTAACTACTACTTGAAAAAATAGACTGTATATAAGAAGTGGACGTAGTCATCGTGATGTCAACCATTGGTTTGTGGACTCTCCGTTTCCAAACCTCGAGTTCGGCCATCTTCGATTATGGCCGTCGCCATGTTGATTTTTTCGCAACCAATGAATAGAAGTTACCATATTGGGAATGTGGAGGAGTGACGTAGAGACACCGTTTGAGGCTCTGGTAGCAGCGCAGCGACCTGTCAATTACAGCAAGTCCGCCCTAAAGCATACTCCAATTTATGGTCTATTTGACTCTAAATGGACCAGAATTTACTAAATGAACATCATGCTGTATTGAAAAAGACTTGAAACTAGAGATTGAGACCATAAACTTATGTTTACAATGTTTACTGAGGTAATAAATCAAGAGAGAAGTAGAGTCATTTTCTCATAGACTTCTATACAATTTGACTAACCTATCCATATATATGCTGTTGTAACATGTATTACTGGTTTATGTGCTGCTTTTAAATGAAAATCAGGGTTTTGTTATTTAATGTGTATTTTCTGTTACCAGTCTGACGGAGCTGTTGCCACTGCTGGAAAAAAAACATGGCACTGACGAGTGTTACAAGTTTGAGAATGACCGCTTCCCAAACAACGTCATGCTGCCTCCCCCCAGCTCCCAGACTCTGCCCCCGCAGGGCTGCTGTCCCGGCTGGCAGAATGTGTCCGGGGTGAACATCCTGGCCCACCTGTACCGCGAACCCATCTCAATGCTGACTCATCAAAACTTCAAGATCATTGTTAACCCCCGAGCTGTGTTCTCCGTGAGTGTGCACGGAGTGCTGAGTTCAAAGAACGGCTGCTCCTGGGTGGACAGGAATATAGCGCGGATGTACCACACAAGGTAGACCGGCGGTTGTGTTCTTTCTGATCAAATCATATGTGTGATTGCGCTGTTTTGTTTTAGTGTGGCGAATTCCTCCACGTCATTGGTTCATGTAGCTGCAAGAAGAAACAATCTGTAGACCAACAACTAAATCTGATACCACGGCGCTGGCGCTTTAGTTCACTTTGTATATAACTGTGATGGCTCTGCTCTCTATCTGTGCAGATCTGCGACCGAAACTAAGCTGATACCAGACCAGCTGATTTATGACGGCCGACTGCTGAGCTACAGCTCCCGCCTCATACCAAATGTCAATACTGTGTTCAGAGAGAGTGGACTTCTACCAGAGGACAGCACGCAGTAGTGTGTGTGTGTGTGTGTGTGTGTTAAAACTATGAAAAAAATTTCGCTAACGACCTGTTTTTGAATTGACGATGACGAGACAACACCGAGGTCATCAATCACTAATAGAGACGATATTAAATGTTGAGAGTGAAAGGTAGTTTAAAGTAATACAAAATTGACCAAAATCGCAATATTTTTGTCACTTTCCGCCTTCTCTTTTCTTCTCTCTCTTTCAGACACACAATAAGTGTATAGTCAATGTCACTGTGACCTTGCGTGTGACATTCTCCTGAACACAATATCTCAGGAATTTCTTCAAATTGGTCACAAAACATCCACTTAGATGAACTGATTACAATTTGTTAGTCGAAAGTCACTGTGACCTCACAAAACATGTATTTTGGCCATAACTCAAGAATGAATATGCTCACTATGACAATTTCACACATATGTCTAACAGTATAAAATGATGACATTTTGGTGAGACGTGAATTCAAACCGCATCTTGAATAACCAAGGCCGTAATTCTAGTTTTAAGTATTTTTGGGTGTTTCATGCCTTTATTATAGAATACATGACAGGAAATGAGACGGGGAATCACATGCAACAAAGGTCTCCACCAGACTCCAACTTTACACTGGCTTCCTGTTCAACAAAGAATTGACTTTAAAATCCTGCTGTTGGTTTATAAAGCACTGAATGGTTTAGGGCCAAAATACATCTGTGATCTGCTGCTAGCTTATGAACCATCCCGACCCCTTAGGTCGTCTGGGACCGGTCTACTTTCTGTTCCCAGAGTCAGAACTAAACATGGAGAAGCAGCGTTCAGTTTTCTGCTCCACATATCTGGAACAAAGTCCAGAAAGCTGCAGGTCTGCTGAGACCCTCAGCTCCTTTAAATCAAGAGTGAAGACTTTTCTGTTTGCTGCTGCCTTGAATTGAACCAGATTCAAGGTTATTAATCAATTTCCTGCATTTCTGCATTTTACTACTGTATTTTATTTCTTACACTGCTGGGTTATATTTTGTATCCATGGGAGCAATGCTCAAAAATGTTTAAGTGAAACTAACTTTACGATTGCACCAATTTATCATATGCATTAAATAGAAATGGCAATCATTACACTCTCCAGTTTAGTACATGCTAGTTTATGGGAAACATGAAGAAATTGTATAAAAGGAAGCAAAAGGAATTAAAATGAAAAAAAACTGAAACTGTTGCTGAACTTTTGTTGTGTTACATCACAGATCCCACTGTAAATGATCAATAAAAGTTTAAAAATGGAAGCAATACAATTTCACATTGTCTTTCTTTTATATATTTTTACAGATATAACACTTAATTACGCGCTCTATTTTGTGCCTCCCTGCTGCACAAGTATCCTCAATTGGTGTTCATACAGATGGTATGTGTGGAAACTGAGGAAAAAATAAAGATCCTGTAAGTCATTATAGTGAAATACTATCTCATAATTAAGACTTATCCATTCATCCATCCATTTTCCTCCTATATATTTGTTCTTTACATGTCAGCATTGCAAGAATTTCAAAATCATGTTTGGAAAAGAAGTTGAAACATTTTTTTTCTCCTCTGTGTGTCATTCATGCATTGCGTCTCGCTCATCTTCCGACCAACTAATCCGTTTTCCTTCACCACACCAGGTGACGCAAGGATTGCCCTATAGGCTATACATCTTCACATAGTCTGTTTTACAAAACGTTGGCTAGCTGGCTGAACTGCTGCGGCTCGCACACGTGTGTGCTGTTCACACAGACAGCGCTGCTGCTGCCAGCCCTATCTTTGTACATCGTGTTTGTCTTTGATAATGGCCATCAATAAAAGCATTGTTAACAAATGAAGGGATGCTATCCACAGACATTTTTTATTTCACTTCTGTGATATATTCTACAGATAGACATTGAAACTGTAGCAAAAATAGAGAGTGAAAATGATCTTTTGATAGGTATATTGACACTATAGCAACATTACACATTCCATTACAGTTGTAACTCTTTAGACCTTGAGGTAGTTAAGTTTGTGAATTTCTGCGCTGATGATCAAGCTGCACTGTCACAAAAAAGAGATCTGTAGCTCTAATTTTCCTGCTTAATCCTATTAGAAAAAAAACAATCCCATTTTTCCAAGGTGCCAGCTGTGTTATGTATTTGTACTAGTACAGGGAGTTTGAGATGCTCAGCTATTTGAAAAAAAATTTGTGTGTAATATGTGTAAGAAGCGGCTATAAGGCTGTATAGATGTGGGGCAACAAAAACATCAGCCCATAACTTAAATCTAATTTACACAGGCCTGTCTTTCAGATGGCATTTACAATAAACAATTCAGGACATAGATATATACAATAGTAGGCCTAGCTGACACTGTTTTTAACAGCACAAACTTCATTCCCCCAGCCCATCAGTAATCATTTGACGAAGTCTTAGATAAAGGTCTGTAATTTCATACACATCATCAGACATTGCCAGGTTGTGCTCTGCCATAAGTTCCATACACAAGTGAAACACGTCCTCATCACAAGGATAGTCCTTAAAACAACAGTCCTCTCGGCATATTTCTATTTTCATTTCATCAACTGGCTGCAAGAAATTCTGAGCCCCATAAAGGTTGGGAACTGCATACATTATGGCGGGGCGGCCATTAGGAGCCCGAGGATTGTTTGTTGTTCTAATGTGATGGTCATTCCAGGCAGTTATAACTTCATCAAGCTCCTCCTTTATAATGGACAGAAAAATAGTGAAAATGTTTGTTAGAAAATAATTGGCGTTTTATGCGTATTATCTCTTATAGTTAGGGGAGACCAGGGATGTTTGTATCAAAGGGATGGTTTTAACAGCACCACTTTCACCGAGAAGGGATGACTCATGTGATCAATTTAATGTATGACTTCTTCTTTCACTTAATTTAAGATGTGACACTTTTCATCGATGCTTATTTCAAACCACCATGCTGCTACAGCTAGCTATATGGCTGACAGGGGTGGGGATGGATGTAACACTCTTTTAATCTCATTAACCCTGAATTGACAACTACATACACACACACACATATTTTTGTTCACTACATAGCTGATGTTCTCTTCTAAATTTAAAAGTATCAGCACCACTGTAAAAGGCAAATACAAATACAATGACAATTCGCTTTATTTAGCGTATACGTTCCAAAAGAAAGAGTACAGTCATTCTTTAAGTGACTTAAAAGTCAGTAGTGATTCGTTTTTGTTCTTGGCGATCTACAGGAAGATGTTGAAGTGTTGACACATGCGCTTAAACTATATGTTGTGGTGTGATCTCAATTTTTTATTTTACCCTTGTATTATAAAACTTACCTCGTAGTGGGGCAGGTTGTAAATGTTGTGATTAATGAATTTTGTGACATATTTGGAGAAGTCAGAAATATTGCTATTTGTATTAGACAAATAAGGGTACTTTGTGTCAAAATTTGAGAGCTCTAATAGAAAAAAATTCGGTGAGTTATAGGTGCTTGGACAAAAAGTGTTACACGGTCTCCCCTACATCTGTCTTGATACTGTAATCAATAGGTTTTTAGGATACTGTACCTGTATGGTATTTTGAAAGCAAAACTGGATTTGAAGCTGTCAACAAAATAGCCATCTGCTTTCAGCTGGTCGAAATGGTCCATCCAAAACTGGGCGCATTCACTCCTCAAGGTGCACCACCAACGTTCAATCCTTTGATTTCCAGTACTTGGACCTAAAGTGACACACTCAGTACCATTCTAATCGGGTGTGCAGAAACGTTTGCATTATGCAAGGTTATTCTCCGTCGTGTGATCTAACCTGATTTTTTGCAGACATCCATTGTTTTCGCTCACAGCATCTATGAAGTAACCTGCGATAACACAAGGGTCATTGTTGGTTTTGTATGCTTCTAGCCATATCATTTTTCTCAAGAAGCCATCTATGCAACCACTGATACATATTCCATACGGCTTTAATTTGTCATACCCATCTATATGCCATACGTAGTTTGGCCCATGGCTGACATACATACGCCGTCTTAAATGGTTGCGGGCACGCAGATCTACCCCATTCCCATCCATCAGTTGCATCAATTGACGCATAGTTTCTCTGTCGGTAATTATCCCAGACATTCCAACATTTCTGGTGTGTCCATCTGTAGCCGTGCTGTTTGCCAGACGTGTGTAGCTGTTGGTGAATGAAGGATGCTACCTCAGCTTCATCTGTCTTATTTTGTCTGCACCAAAGTTGGTTCTTTTGTAGCTCTCTCTAGGGTCCGGAGGATTAGTTTGATATCATGTGATTCTTCCAAAATGACTACAATTTCACGATTTGTGAATCCACGTCTAAAGTAGTCTTCAATGAGGGTATCCATTTGGATCTGCTAAGCTTTGTCTCATCCACTTGCTTCTGTTGCTTTGGCGCGGAAACGACACATAGGCCTATGAAACGTTTCTCATTATTACGAGATAGTAAGTCATAATTATGAGATACTATTATGATAGTATCTCATTATAATGACTTACAGGATCTTTATTTTTTTTCCTCACAGTGGCGGAATGGGCTTCCATAAGATGGGCTACTTATAACATTAATACTAACATGACTACATCCAGATATTATGCTAAAAGGATGTGAAGTTGGAGTTTCTTACTGTGACATACATAATCATTTCATCAATATTTCTTCTAATTTGGCTCTAACTGCTTCAGTTTGTTTGCTACTTTGCTAGTTTTAAATACTTATTCCACTAATAACTATATGTCTCTATGTAGCCTAATAATAATCATCTTCATCAGCTGCTGTGATGAGTTGTGGCTAAGATGGTTATATTTCAAATGTATTCATTTTTCACTACCCATGTGAGCACTTATTAGTTTGATGTACATTTTCTTCCATTAATGACAGTTGTCCTTGTAATTTACGCCATCTGTTCAAAATCTCACCACTCCACCTGCAATTATGAAGATAGCAGACAGTCCCCATGCATTCAAAGCAGCAACAAAATCACTACAAATAATAAAATAAAAAATAATAATAACAATGTAATACTTCAAAATGTGTTTATCTTTATTTTAATTACTGCTGCTGTAAAAATATAGTTTTCCTGGGGTATCGATAAAGAAATCAACCGTCTTGCATCGTTAAAAAACTACAAGTCCCAGCGGCAGCCTGAGCATGGCGTCACCGGAAGTTAGTCATTTTGGTATAAAACCATTTCCGTGTCCACTAAGGGTCCTTTCCTGTCTACGGCCTTTCGGAAGATGGCGGTGCAAATCTCCAAGAAGAGGAAGGTTAGCGCTGAATAATCTCCGTTTTACTCACACAGACAGTCGGTATACATAAAAATGGGGTCAAATTCATTTGGATACAACCGTTCAGTGTTCATCCCGGTGTCAGTCGAACTTGTAAACCTTTGGTCCTGATAGGATTAATCCAGATGGTGCCAGCGCCGCGTCCTCATTTGGCTAGCTAGCATGGCTCTCTCCTCCGCGGCCGGTTACGAGTTACAACCCGTTACCCACACACTCGAGCCCCGTACTTATTTAAAACTCAGTCGGGTTGTGTTGAAAACATTTTTACTAGACTTTTAACCCTGTGAAATATCGCTGCACGTCTCCTCTTAAACGGAATTTGTTCAAAATGTGGAGTAACGTTAGCTAGCTAGTGAGATAGCGCCATAGTCATATGAACGGGGCTCGAGATAAAGTTGGCGAACGTTATCCTAGATCAAGCAGCATTAAGTTTGAATAACTATACGAAATATACGCAGTTAGGCACATTTAATTGAAACGTTTAATGGCTGCCAAGGACAGTGAACATTAGTTCATTTTGAATGACTAAACGACTGAGGATAGTATTTAGTTAGGTGAAACGTATTGTAGTTGCACCTCAAAACATGCTTCATGTGGTTCTAGTAGTTACTTTAAATAAACTTGTACAATTGCCGAACTAGGCAGCTGATATAACGCAAACCAGTTACTGGGCTGGTATCTGTGATACTCATTGTGCTCATATATTTAGAGTTATTCAATTTATTAAATATGGAATTCACTATCTGTGGAGTTTGTCTTAACTGCATTCATTGGATCTGACTTAAAACTAACTCACTAGAAATGACAATAGTAGTGGCTGAGGTCACTTTCCCTTTAAGAGTGATGAATTAAGCACCTTTGCATATGTTTCCTAGTCTGTCCCCAGATATTCACTGCGTTAAAGTCCCATGTTGTTCCCTCTGGGTGATGGTCCGTTTTTAAAGTAGCTGACCCTGTCCTCTCTCCTTAGTTCGTCTCAGACGGTATCTTCAAGGCCGAGCTGAACGAGTTCCTGACTCGCGAGCTTGCTGAGGATGGCTACTCCGGTGTGGAGGTGCGTGTGACCCCAACCAGGACTGAGATCATCATCCTGGCCACAAGGTGAGTGTCAAGCATTTTATTTTGATATTCATACATGTTTTTTTTTTTTTATAGACGTGTACATCAGAAATTGCGGGTATGACATTGAATACTATCAAGCAGAGTTCACATTAGAAACTGGAATCTGTTGCACGGAGCCTTGCGTTAAGTGTCCCTTCAGTGATGATACGATGACGAGTCGGAACAGGACTCTGGTTCTGGGGGTTTCTGGTGCAGATTCACGTTCTGTGGTTCTGCTCCAGTCCCTCAGAGCAGAGTCCCTTTTGGTTGAAGACATTCGAGGCATTTGTCTGAGAAGGATTGACACACACAAAGTTACCTGCTGAATGTAACGTAGTGGTAAAGCGAATGGAGAGAACTTGACTACAATTTAAACTGTAGATAAAGTAAAATTATAACCAATGCTTTAACATGTAATACTTGCTTTCACAGAATTTACTTGAAATGTGTAAATGTCCGAAATATACACAGTTGGTATCTACACCATGTTTGTTCCTTGTGTATGAATCCATCTTTAACTGTCATCTTCAGTACAGTAGATATTAAATTGTTGGGTTCTTTACACACTTTGCTGTCCATATTAACCAAACAGGAAAACTAACTGTACTTGGGTTAGTATTGTTTTACCACAGAGGCTAATTAATAAGGTTGTACAACTGATTCCAGGAACCATATTCTGTAAAATAGATTTGGATATTTGCCCTAATGCATTTGTTGAGCTTCCACTGTAGCATGTGATAAAACCAAAGATCATGGCTCGGTCGTGATATTCAGCACTATCAAAAACAGAACTGTGAACATGACAACACTTTAGTTTTAGTTTTGTTGCCCATGAATTGTATGTAATGCTTAGTGTGTTTACCTGTGTTTAGGACCCAGAATGTTCTGGGAGAGAAGGGCCGTCGGATCAGAGAGCTGACCGCCGTGGTCCAGAAGAGGTTTGGCTTCCCCGAGGGCAGCGTCGAGGTAAGAATCCTCAACAAATAATATGAAGTAATGTGCTCACTAAAATACATGCAGTGCAGGAAGAAGAAATGTGGTATTGAGGTAATGCCACTATTTGTGAATATTTGGTTTTAAGACAGGAAAATAGATCTCCTCAACGCAATGATTTGTAATCGATTGTTTCCTACTCAAACCAAAATGTTCCCAACAGCAAAGGCAACAAACCTTTATACTGTAGTAAAAAATCATTTTAAATGTCTAACTTTTCTAACACAGCAACAGTTGCTCAGATGTTATCTTGTCTTTTGCAACAGTCATCCAACCCAGAACTGTTATGACTCTATTTATTTTTTCTTTGTTGCTCAGTAACACTTGGGACCAAAGCCTTTAACTACAACACACCTCTGAGTTAGTTTGTTACTGTTGTCAAATATTAAGACGTATGCCGGTGCAAAGGCTTAAACATATTAAACGGCCTCCCTTCAGTGATGATACGATGACGAGACGGAATAGGACTCAGGTTCTGCGGGTTACTGGTTCAGGTCCACGTTCTGTGGTTCTGCTCCAGTTCCTCAGATCAGGGAGTCCTCTTCACATGAAGACACAGAGGCATTTGTCTGAGAAGGGGCAAAGCGTCAGGCGTGAAATGTATTTCCACCAAACGAGCCAAGAGAGTAACAGTAATCTTATGTGCATGTTAAGTCTAGAGAACATGCACATTCATGTATCTGCCTTAAGTTCATGTTATAGAAACACACTGGTACTCACCAATGGGCCATTTAAGCTTACCTGCAGTGTTGCATTGCCAGCATTGAGGATGTTTGACTGTTGCCCCTTTCTCTGTCCCCTCTCTGTTAGCTGTATGCTGAGAAGGTTGCCACCCGTGGTCTGTGTGCCATCGCTCAGGCAGAGTCTCTGCGCTACAAGCTGCTGGGAGGCCTGGCTGTGCGTAGGTAAGCAGTGCTGTACACAACATTTACAACTTATTCCACATGTTCTTTATCTTTAAGATGACATGCAGCTATTTTTACGAAAATATATCGCCACTTAAAGTTTGTAGCTTACATGACAAACTTCAGCAAGATTGCCGGCATCTCTTTGCTGCAGGCGTCCAGCTTTAATACTCTTGGACTCGTTCACAACATGTCAGAAATGTCACTTTGCCGGTCCATCAAGGACTGATCGGTAACTGTGGGCCTCCTCCGACAACTTTCTCATGGAGGTTCTTGATATTGAAAGCACAATGAAGCAGGCGGACCAAAGAGTCCATAATTACTGGATGTTTAAGCTGTGAAAGGGATCCATTAAGAACATATCCCTGAATAGTGATGTAAACAACACAGATTCCAAAAATCTACCAGCCACTCAATGATCATTGTTTTATCTGGTGCTAATTTGCAACCCTGAATCAAATCACTGTAATGTCGGCAAGCAGAACAACTGAATGTTTTTATTCATAATAGAAATAGATCTGTTTAGAGCAAAATAAAATAAAGAAAACGGACAACACACAACTGTAAGCAAAAACATAAATCAATCACTGTAGAAGCGGTTAAATTCAAAATGCATATACAGCGGGGTATTTGTATGATTTTAAACGGCTGTCTATGCAGATCATGCTTCGCTTAATGCAACTAAAATAGACGTGACGTGTTAAGAAAACCCAGGTGGGCCTCTGTTAGACGGAGTCGGTGTGTATTGATAGATTAGTTATGGTATCAGTTCTGTTACATGAGCGAGTGACGGGTGTCAAACGCTTCTAAGAACTCTTTCAGTGGTGGTGCTGTAAGAGTAAAGTTTGTGTAGTGTCAGGTTTTGTCCCTTCAGTGATGATACGATGACGAGTCGGAACAGGACTCTGGTTCTGGGGGTTTCTGGTGCAGATTCACGTTCTGTGGTTCTGCTCCAGTCCCTCAGAGCAGAGAGTCCCTTTTGGTTGAAGACATTCGAGGCATTTGTCTGAGAAGGGTTGACACACACAATGTTACCTGCTGAATGTAATGGTTATAAAGTGAATTGAGGGAATTTACTACAATTGCGTATCAATGGTGCTAAATTATACCCAAACTAGTGCTTCAAATGAATACTTGCTTTCACATGATGAACTTAAAATCTTCAAACAAAGAAATAAGCAGTCTGTATCTACAGTGACTTCACTGTTAACTCCTCTTTTCAGGGCATGCTATGGTGTTCTGAGGTTCATCATGGAGAGCGGCGCTAAGGGCTGCGAGGTTGTAGTGTCTGGCAAGCTGAGGGGTCAGAGGGCCAAGTCCATGAAGTTTGTGGACGGCCTGATGATCCACAGCGGAGACCCCGTCAACTACTACGTTGACACAGCCGTCCGCCACGTCCTGCTGAGACAGGGTGAGTCCAGCTCCACCAGGGACACGGCAGCAGACGATGCATTTCTGTTTTGCCTCTGTGCTTCTAGCTTTGGGTTTTCCCTTGTGCCCAAACTTGTTTATTGATTGTGCTTCGTGGTCATTCTCAGGTGTGCTGGGCATCAAGGTCAAAATCATGCTGCCCTGGGACCCCAGTGGTAAGATTGGCCCCAAGAAGCCCCTGCCCGACCACGTCAGCATTGTGGAGCCCAAGGAGGAGCAGCTGCCAACCACACCCACATCTGAGCAGAAGGGGGCCAAGCCAGAGGCGCCCCCCATGCCCCAGGGAACACCTGTACCCACCGCATAAGAGGGTAAGATCAGCAGCAGGCTGGATCATGATGCCAAGAGGCTGTTGCATTAAATCTTAAGTCACTGAAGCAGTTAGTATCATAATAGCAGTGTTTTAATTGTTTTATTAATATAATGGGCACCACAGAATCATTATCTTTATGACTTAATATTCACATTGTGGATCTTTCCGTAGCTCACGATTTGACTTTGATTCTTGGTCACAAATCTCAATTTAAAATCAATTCTTGATTCAGTACACAGGGCTGCTCTACTCCAGTCAGCTGTGCACAATAACAGCAGTGTGGGAAATCATGGCATGAAAGAGTAAGATAAGGGAGTTTTTATATTTGAAAAGGTAATAACTAATTACAATAATGTAAATGTACAAAGGCAAAAGGTAACATTTATTCTGTAAGTATGCTAAACTAAACAAACACATTTAGCAATACTCAGACTTGCAGAATAAGTTCAAGTTAAACATGAAATACGAATTCCTCAGTTAGGTAAATATAATTGGTAGGCCAGCTGTTAAGAAACTTGCCAATTATTTAAAAAATTGTACACGCATTTACAATGTAAAACTGGTATTTCTTAGTTTTTTCAGCAAATCGCACATTATGTCAAAGACAGTTTCCTATCCAGCCGTGACGGATGTATATCAGAACGTAACACAGACCACTTAGTCAGGTTTTGTCCCTTCAGTGATGATACGATGACGAGTCGGAACAGGACTCTGGCTCTGAGGGTTCCTGGTGCAGATTCACGTTTTGTGGTTCTGCTCCAGTCCCTCAGAGCAGAGAGTCCCTTTTGGTTGAAGACATTCGAGGCATTTGTCTGAGAAGGGTTGAAGCAGCACAAGATCAGATTAGTCAATAACATGGCTATGAAGACCAAAGCAAGGTGGATCTACTCCAACAGCAACTAAATTACCAATAACACTAAGTTGTTGTTTTTTCAACATTTCTTAATATACTGAATATGTAGCAGTTTTTCCTTAGGTTAGAGACATTTAATTGGTTTTGTCATAAATACACCAAAGGAATAACTTGTGTTGGTCAGAGCGATCAAATCAACTTTGGAAGCTGGTTTTGAATTGTGATTTTCTTTTTGTCTTTGACAGGTTTCCAAGTGTGCCACCAGATGGAAGCAAGACCCTCTGATTTTTGTGTACAAAAACAATAAATTCTGGAAAATACACTTCCCATGTTGTGGTCACTTTCTTAGTGTTCAGATTGTCCTTTGCAAAGGAAAGAGTCAGTTTGCTTGAAACTCAAATGTTACATTTAATGCAAAAAAAGATGATTTTGCACAGTAGAAATAAAATCTCATACTCGCAGCACTCGCTACGGGTTTTACCATAAAAATGTCTTCAAATTATTTTTGTAAAAATTGGCCAATAAGATTTATTTGACTGTACCATGTAGCCTTTAAGCTGAACATGTCGATTTTGCTACAGTCAATCACACTCTACTGAAGTGCCTTCATTTATATTCTGTTAACTGGTCAAACTTTGTCTTGAGGCATCATGTACAGTGATAGAGTACGTTATCCAGCATGCTGTTGATGCATTCTTGCATTCATAAACTTTTTCATTACACCAGGATTATGACTTTTCTTGTTTATGTTGCAAGTGCATCATATATCTGTAAGGTCCTACACCGTTGAACACAACATTAGTCACGGAACGTTCAAAACAAAGATTAAAATGAATGCAAACAAAACGGGCGTTATGAGTAAATGCACTTTAGTCAGTCCAGGTGTGTTTCTGCATTCTCATTGTCAATTAGCATAATGAAACTACCGTGATTCAGAAGTAAGCCGTGGAAACGGTCGAAGACATTTCTACCGAGTGACTCATCTTCTCAGCGTTAAAGCATCAGGTCCGGTTTAGGCCCCGCCCCCTGCCTCCTACTTGTCGAGCATTACAAAAAACCACAGCTCCCAGCTACCTCGTGGACTGGTCAAGATGAGTCTGCCGGACTACAAATCATCTGGAAAGCAGGCTTTACCTGCAGATACAGTAAGAAAAACAAACTATTAATATGGCGGCTTGTATATTTAGTGGAGCAGTGAGAGCTAAACTGAACTTCCGACCTGTTTTCAGACCGAACAGGTGGATGGAAGCGCGCACCGGTTAGACAGCACTGAGTTTAGGAAACATGAGCCCATTATCTTCAGCTGGCTCTTAATCTGCGTTCTTTCCTTTTGGGCGACATTCAGGTGTGAAGCACTTCCTTGAAGGCGGTTCATCAGCCGTCCATGTCACAGGAATCTAAGAGGAAACTCCATTTATTCAGCCGAGACAGAAGTTAAAGATTATGTCTCGCGCTGGAAGATCATTAACCACATTGATTATTTTTTATTTTATTTTCAAGTATTTGACAGTAAAATGAATCTAATGTCGTGGAGTTAAAAGTACTTCTTCTGAATGTAGTAGAAGTATACATAATAAAATGGAAATACATCTCAAAGTTCCACTCAAATACTGTACTGAGGAAAAGTACTTTGTTTCTTTTCACCTCTGTATAAAACCAACTGACTTCAAAAGGTCAGCTGAGTTCATATTAAGCTGTTTGAGTTCAAATAACTTTATGAAGCTTTGTTTTTAAGTTTAATGAAGTTATTTGATTTGTCATTACATTGTATATTTTATTTAATTAAACAGATTTAAGACTCATAGCTTTAACAGAATCGTCACGGGCCACAATAGTACAGGCTCTATAATGTGATTGTATTCTGTCCAGAAACTACAGCTTCAGTGATACTCGTGATCGATGTCTTTCCAGATTAGTTCATCGTTTACATTTCAGTTTTTCGATCATTCAGCTTTTACTACTCATTTATGGATTTCCCACTTTTTTATATAACGTTTTCAACATCATATGAGCAGATGGAATAGTGTTCTCGGTGTGTGTGTTTTGGAGTTGGAACATGGTGAATGTCCTGCTGAGGGTGTTTCAGCAGGACATGTGTTCAGGACATGTGTTCTTATCGGCCTGAGCAACCACCGTGGAGTCACCTCACGCTGACGCCCTTCCTGGAGTGTGTGTGCGAGAGTGTGTGTGTTAAAGTTACTGAGGTGTTATTTTGCCAGTGAGTGCAGGTACAGGCGTTTTCCCGGCATTTAATCGACAGTATAAAATGTGTAAGTTCTCTTACTTTAGCTTCTATGTTAAACCCAAAACTATTCATTTCAGAGTGCCGTAAAATAACTGTAAGCGAGTTTAAACTCAGTTTCTAAACGACCTTTAACATATCTTTGGCATTTCTGTATTAATGTTTATTATCAAAGTAATTTTAAAGCAAAAATTATGAAAAAAAAGTTTTAAAAAAACTAATCTGGTTCAGGCTCCTAAAAATGTAAATATTTGGCTTCTATCATATTCAAACAAATACCTTTTGAGTTTTCGACTGTCGGTCCAAAAAACAAATTGGATTTGGAAAATGATAATTCTTTACTATTTTTTCACATTGATTAAATAAGAAAGAAATCACCAAATGAATCAATAATGGAAATAATGATCAGTTTGTTAGGGTCCAGACTCTCGCAGACAATGGAAGGCCGCCCCACCGCTCTGCTCCGTCTTCCAACAAAGCAGTGCCAAAAATCAGCTGGTTCAAGTTCTAATCAAAAAGTATTTAATAATTAACAGAAGCCAAAACAGTTACAAACTGAATCACACTATCGATATAAATATGTTCCATGGAGCAGAGACCAAACGTGTTCCATCCAACAGTCCGACGACATCCGGTTAGCTGTAAAATGGAAGTCATGAGGTCTGAGAAACACTGTCAGTCTGTCTTTTTGGTTGAAAATGTCTCGTATCAGCTCAGTGATTGGCTGACCTCCAATAAGCTCCTCCCGACCTTTGACCCATTGGCCTGGTCAATCACTCCTCTTCAGCCAGCGCTCGTCCATCCCCCGCTGGCACAGACTCTACTCATTTCCTTGTGTGGTTGTGACCTGAAATTCCCTCACTCACCTAACACTTAATACATTTCAGCAAATCTTCTTCACGGTGTTTAATACATTCAATGACTACTTTCTGGTTTAAGACCTCTATAAGTAAATATTGACAGATAATATCCACCACTAGGGGTGCTATTAAACATACTAATGCTTTTAAACTTAAACTCCTCACAAGTTGCAGACGTTTCTTTACCACAGCATCTCTAAAATTATAGACGCTCATTTAAAAAAAAGAAAAACATAAAGTTGTTGACTCCTTCCTGAGAGATTGCAGAGTTATTTCCATCTCCATTTGCCTTTTTAACTGTGTGTGCATCTAGTTGTGAGGTACGGTAAGATCCAGAACCAAGACCACTTAAAACCGGTCTCCCAAAGCAGCAGTGCACGAGCTCCCTCATAAAGTCCAAATGGACTAACCTCTCTCTTTCTCTCTCTCTCTCACTCTCTCTCTCTCTCACTCTCAGCACTCTCCCGTCGTGCATTTGAATGTCGGGGGCCAGCTGTTCAGCACCTCTGGGAGCACCCTCAGGAAACACCCGGACTCCAAGCTGGCCGAGCTGCTCAGCAGACAGCCCAAAGCACGCGCCGACGCGCAGGGCCGCTACTTCATCGACCGCGACGGTTCCCACTTCGGGGCCATCCTCGAGTTCCTGAGATCGGACCAGCTGCCCGCGGAGAACATCCAGGAGGTCTGACTGCCGTGGTTTTCATTGAAGAGTAACCAGTATCACATATATATATATATATATATATATATATATATATATATATATTTGGATGTGTGTGTGCAGGTTCACAGGGAGGCGGTGTTCTACAACATCCAGCCGCTGATCAAACGCTTGGAGGAAACTCCCCAGCTGTTCGGAGAGTTGGTGGGGAGGCAGCAGTTCCTCTCCAGAGTCCCGCACTACAAAGAAAACATCGAGGTCAGCTGATGGACTTTGTGCTCTTTTTTGTGTTGATAGTTTGAGTTTTCTACAGGTGGCACTCTTTCATTTTCCAGGATTAGCAGATGAGAGAAAAAAAGTGTCACCTGTAAAAGACAAAGAAATCTGAGCTCATGCTAAATAACCAACCTCTCTTGTGTTCACTGCTGACACATCACTAACTCAGATGGGTTGTTTTAGTTTTTTTCTGGGAACGTTTTAAATGTAATATTTGCATACACATATCTGAGATTGTAACTTTTACTACAGAAGTAATTCAAAACTATTCCCATGTGTCTTCAGTATGTCTGTCATCATCACAATATATTACAGCCTCTGGTTGGAGTCTTTGACAACAGCTGACGAGGTTTATGTTTTCTAGTCTGACAAACGCACTGTGTGTTCGTGTTTCCTGTTTGCTTTGCCCGAAAACCATCGCTGTTCGTTCATGGCTGGTTGTTTCTGTAGGTCGACTTACAGATAAAATACAATTATTTTTAGGAACAAGAGATCTGGTATAAGTATTATTAATCACTCGTGAAATATGTCAGGATCAAAGACAAACTGTAACCGTAATATGACAATAACAAGAATGATTAAATGATCCATGCAACTCCTGTTATCTATGTAAAGTAACGCTAACGCAACTATTAAAAGAAAACACTCATTTAAAGTAGTAACATAGTTCCAGTGGCTTCTCCCGATTCATGTGACTCCAGCTGTTGGATGCAACTCTCCACCGGGACATTTTTGCTGAAACCCACCAGTAATCTAATTGGCTACTAGATGAACGCAGTAATCTCGCTCTTCTTCCCAGGTGCTGATTCGCATCGCCAGAGCCGAGGCCATCGCCACCCGCCGCTCCACCATCATGATCTGCGTTCTGCAAACGGAGGAGGAGCTGGGTTTCTATGACAACGCCATCAGCAGCCTGGAGGCGGATAAGGAGTCCGTGGTGACGTTCGGGCCCTGGAAGGCCGCCCTGTCCGTCGGGGACCTGCTGGACTGCGTGAAGATGGACATCGAGAGTCGGGGCTACAGGGTGAGCATCCAGCCTCACGTGGTGGAGAAGAACTTCCTGTCCAGGAGCTACGACTTCTTCCACAAACTCACGTTCACCTGGTGGTGATGATCCAGAGCAGAGGCGGTGACTGTAAATATCTGGCAAAAGAACAGACGCCATTTAGAAAGTTGCTGCGAGTCGTTCCTAAACACTTTAAAAACTGTATGCACCTTTATGAAAAGAAGTGGGTCTTGATTTTGCACACTAGCCATTTTAGACACAAGGGGTCAGTAAAGCATGTGTATATAATGAATATCAAAGGTGGTGTGGTTCACCACAAAGACCTTTGTCTTATGTCTTATTTTAGGTGCTGATAAATATGGATATTGTTTCATATCCTGTGTAATGTCAGTGAAATCTGCAGCTAAATTTGAATAAAGGACAACTACTAAACTTTACAAAAAAGCTTTTTTTCACTTCCAAGGTTTAGAAGTATAGCCTCATACCTTGACCAGCTACAAGGGAATGGACATATTAACACGAACACCAGGACAATATGATGTAATAATGAGCAGCCCTACAATGAATAACTGCTTTTGTGCAGTGGTGAACGAAGTATTTAAATAACACCAGTAAGTAAAATTACAGAAGTATGTTCATCGAGAGTGGCTACTGTCAGTGTCATTCTATTATAATTCAGGTGTTGATCTGTAAACTCTACTATGATGTTGTAGTTGGAGCTTATTCTAACTACTTCATATATTTTTGGCAGTTGGGATCTGTATGAATGGATCAGATTTTGGAGACATACGTTTTGTGTGCGTGAAATCTTAATCATGAAAAGTTACCAGTGACTGTGGCTCTTAAATAAGTGAAGTGAACATCTGTTTCTCCGAAATGATTCTCGGCAAATCAGTTTGGTGTGAGAAATACCTCAGTCCATGCGTCGTACCATGCAGGGGAAATTCTGCCACAGCGTCGGGCAAGCCACCACTCGGATTATAAGAAACAAAGAAAGGTTGAAAAACAGAAAAGCTGAACGCGCACGTCAACAGAAAGTGGAGCAGAGGCTTCAGGATTAACCGCAGAGTCTCTACCAGGCAGGGTCTCTACCAGCCGGCGTAGCTTCATGTCAGACCACTTCCTGTGTGATCAGAGTGTGAAAAACAGCAGTTAACAGAACAGTGAGTGCAAATACTGTCCGGCAGCAGAGAGGTCTGAGATTAGGGCCGTGTTGCGTCCTCCTGTCTGCTCTGTGACTGTTTGGATGAGATCCACCTCGGTGTCTGATAACACGTGACAACATGCCTCATTGGCCGTTTTTTGTTTGTTTGTACTGAAATATTTTATGTTTAAAAAGATTGAATTAGAAGTATCCTGTGTTTGCTCCTAAATTTCTCCAGAGCTGCATTTAGAGCACCATCCACTAATGAAAATAATATAATTTCGCAGGATATCCGTATAACCAACACTTGATGCTTCGCCCTCTTATGGTGTAATTAAAGCATCAGCTGGTTTCTTTTAGGAAAGAAAACGGTTGGAGTTGTGTATATTTTTAATATATCTTGTGTGAAAGTGTTAAAGCAAGAAAACTCTTTTTTTGGATCACAGCTTTGATCAGTCGGTTCATCACTTGGGTCCAGACTGAAATAGCTCGGAGGGTTTTGATCCCTAGAGCAGAGGTCTTCAACAGGGGGTCCGCGGCCCCTAGGGGGTCCGCGGAGGTACTGCAGGGGGTCCACGAAATTTTTGGTTGATTAGACAATTAAAAAAAAATAATAATAATAATTCTCTAAACATGAATCTGTCCATTATTTTAATAGTTCAGTATTGTATGAAAGATAACAGGTATGTTTATGCATGGCAGTGGCACTAATAGGCCATCACTCATTTTCGTTTCCACATTTATGTTTAAAATGAAAACATCAATGTGAATAGCTTGTTTGCATGATTATCATGCAATTGACAGACAATGTTTATATTGGCATTGGTATCAGCTGACAAGGATGTTTATAAATGGCAGTGGCACGGCCTCCCTACTCACTGTACCTTGCACATGTTTAAAATAAAAACATGAATATATGAACCTGTGTATTGTTTGAATAGCTTAGTATTGAATGCACAATAAAGAGGTATGTTTATTCATGGCACTAGGCCCATTTAATATAAAACACAATTTTATACAATATATATAGGTCAGTTTGGGGGTCCTTGGCCTGAAAAACGTTGAAGACCCCTGCCCTAGAGGATGAATCCTACACCCCCGACCCACCACGAGGACACTTGTGGTTTTGGGTTAAGTGTAGGACGGATTGCCGCCGTTCATGTTCCGTTCAGGTCGAATTGTAATAACTTCTATCCTGACTTTCCATGTAGCGTCATCATCATGTCAACATTTCAATTTCTGCAATACTTTGGTTTGTGACCAACGACCTGCAAAATGAATGCTATTCCCATGAGCCCCGGCTGTGTTTAGAGCTGATGAGCAAAGTGAGTTCACAGAAATGAGCATGGACGTGCGACCAGTCGTATAGTTTTAACCACAGCGTGACACAATCGCACTTCCTCTTAAATAAGAACCCCGGTGGTTGCACACTGTTGCATTTCACACCTTGGATCATATGAAAAGAAAAGTGGATGCTTTTATTTCTCTCTGCTTTAGAAATGTGCCATTTCTCTCAGCAGGCTCAGAGTTTCCATGTCTCTGATTGATGCCAACAAAGATGTTTCAGCTGAATGACACCACGAGAATCTGTGTTCAGTTCCAACCATCTTTTTATGTCAGTATCTTGACAACCAGTTGTTACAGCAGCATAGAAGAAAAACATCACACGTCACAGGGAATCACGGGATCAACAAAGTGCCAGACATTCATTTCAAAGGAAAAACAGTTTCAACAATTTACATTTCATTTGTAAGTTTCTTTTTATTTGATGGTATTTGTTCTAATTCAAGGTAGCAGGTTTTGTTCTACAAAGTAAAACTGTAGAAGCAGTATGTTACTATCACATGGATTGAATGAAGGGAGAGTGAGAGTGGTTTGACAAAATAATCTAAACTCAAAGTCCACTCACTAGATTTTCAACTGTGCTTAATGATGAAGTCCAGCTGCCTGTATCAGCAAGAGACGCTGTTGAAAGCTCTGGAGAAAGCTGGTAAGTGGCGCTCTGGTTATTTTGTCAAACTCCTCTTTCCAAGGACAAGAGCGAATTTATACGCAATGTGACAATTTAGGAAGAAGTTGAACATTTATATTTTTGACTTAAAAGAACCTTTGAAACTAGAAAGGAAAAACAAGATCTTGGAAATGCACCAAATTAACTAAATGCTTAGCTATCAACAATAGAACAAACATTTTAATACTTTTTATACAAAAAAGATATATATGTATATATACATATATTGTTTTTTATAAAAAAGTTTAATGCTGAAAGAAACATTGCAATTAGTATTAAAAAATGTGACAAGGGTGTGTTGGTGATTTAATATTAAGCCAATGAATGGAATACTTTTTTATTAATAAAATAAATAGTGTAAAATTAAATACAAAAGTGTCCCTCACAACAGTAAAGATGAAGGCAGATGCGTGTGTCCTATCAGTTCTGTGTAACGCAGGAAATGTAAACAGAGCTGCTGTAGAGGTGGACGAGCAGCAGAGAGACAAACAGAGCTGCTGTAGAGGTGGACGAGCAGCAGAGAGACAAACAGAGCTGCTGTAGAGGTGGACGAGCAGCAGAGAGACAAACAGAGCTGCTGTAGAGGTGGACGAGCAGCAGAGAGACAAACAGAGCTGCTGTAGAGGTGGACGAGCAGCAGAGAGACAAACAGAGCTGCTGTAGAGGTGGAGCAGCAGAGAGACAAACAGAGCTGCTGTAGAGGTGGAAGAGCAGAGAGACAAACAGAGCTGCTGTAGAGGTGGAGCAGCAGAGAGACAAACAGAGCTGCTGTAGAGGTGGAAGAGCAGAGAGACAAACAGAGCTGCTGTAGAGGTGGAGCAGCAGAGAGACAAACAGAGCTGCTGTAGAGGTGGACGAGCAGCAGAGAGACAAACAGAGCTGCTGTAGAGGTGGAAGAGCAGCAGAGAGACAAACAGAGCTGCTGTAGAGGTGGAGCAGCAGAGAGACAAACAGAGCTGCTGTAGAGGTGGAGCAGCAGAGAGACAAACAGAGCTGCTGTAGAGGTGGAGCAGCAGAGAGACAAACAGAGCTGCTGTAGAGGTGGAGCAGCAGAGAGACAAACAGAGCTGCTGTAGAGGTGGAACCTCTGACATGACGTCCAGAGAAAACCAGATGAGAGTCCTGCTGCTCGCCAGTCTGCTTCTAACAGGTACGCTTTTATTTAGTCAGGGGTAGAAGAAGTACTTTACGTTTGTAAAAGTATATAACTATGTAAAAATACTCTATTATGAGTAGGCTATATGTCCAGAAGTGTAATCTGATAAATGCACAAAGTGAAAGTCATGATTCTGACCCTCGAAAGGGTGAGACGATCTGATTAATGGGAGATGAAAGAAAAAGAAGAAAAAAAAAAGCTTGAATTAAGCTAAATTCACTTTTTGGATATTTCTCTCACCTTTTTTTAAATTTATACATTGGATAATTTGACCAGGTAGAAGAACTCATCTAAAACATGTCGGAGGCTGCAAGTGGATTTTTGTGAGGGGAGGGAGCAAACCAAACACTTTAACAATGCATCGTATTTCATAATCCTATTTTCTGTCTTAATCTGAAAAGTACATCTATAGCTGTCAAATAAATGTGGATTAGATATTTTCAGCTGAATTATAGAGTAGAAGTATAGAGCAGCATAAAATGTAGCCTATAAACTTGTACTTAAGTACAGTAGCCTATCCAAGGGATTTGGTTAGGTTCACATCTGTTCCTGAGATTTGGTCACAGTGTTTGGTTTTGCAGTCAAAGACCACTCGGTTTAATGATTTCTACATTTTAATTATTTTATATTATATAAATCATCCAATCTACCATAGTGAATATATCCAGCCCCCTTATATATTTTTCCGAAGCTGGCCAAGAGCTTCAGGGATATTTTCATTATATCTTATTTTAAATATGTCTCCGCTTTTGAAAGTTGTAGTCAAATGTTGTGGAATTTTTAATTAGAAACTGATTTCATAAAATGAAAATGAGTTTGTACTGTTGTCATTTTGGTGACTTCTGTGTTTCCAGTTGTGCAGTGCAGTGAAGATGCAGTGTTGTTGTACAGCAGAATTGGAGGCGACGCCCTCCTGCCGTGTTTCAGCCCGGTCTCCCTCAACTGCTCCTTAATCTCCTGGACCTTCTACCGAGGCGGGGAGCGCTACACTGAGGAGGTCAGCGGGGGGCGGGTACGGGAGGACTCAGACAAGTCCAGCCGCTTGTCCGTCGCGCCCAACTGCTCTCTCGCCCTCCGCGACCTCGTCGCCGACGACGCCGGCTCCTACGTCTGCCTGCAGCACGGACAGTCCATCACCGCCGTTTACGTCTCTGTCCTCGCCATCACTTCACCCTCCACCGTGACCGAGCTGCAGCCCGGAGGACGCCTCGCCCTGAGCTGCACCCTCTTTACCTACTACGACGCTGTGCTCTGCCGGCGGCCCTCCACCGCGTTCAACCTCAACTGGGCGGCTGAGGACGGTGCTATGCTGCGCAACGACACCAGGTTCTCAGTTTACTGTCCTGTTTCCGTTAACACGGATTGTGTTGTGTGATACATTATTGAGGAAAATAACTTTCTATTAACCAAAATGATTACTAGTTTTAAACGAATAACCATTATGGATGATGGAACAAACTGTTGCTTTGAAAAAATAGTAGTGAAATAAATAATACAAAATGAAATACAAAACACAAAAATAATAATATCAAAATTGATAGTAGATAGAATAGACAATACAATTAGTTACAATAGTTGAAAAGTTAGGAATGACTTTGAGGTCATGAGAATTTTTTTTTATATTTTTGTGGCAGAAATTGGCTTCCGCACATTATTCTGAAGCACAAACCTGTATTTAATTATCAGTATTCTTAACATTAAAGGATGATTTACTTTTCTTATTGTCAACAATTCCCACGAAAACCCCAAAACCAACAATGTGTTCCGACTCTCATGGTTCCCACTTGCCCTGTCTGTGGCTCTCCGTCCAGAGTCCAATGGATACTGAAGACGCAAATCTTTTAAAAGCGACTTACAGTTATTGAGTTAAATTTCTAAAACGGTTCAGCAATTTCCTAAAACAGCTGCTCATAGTTTTTATCAAACAAGCAGGAGGAATTAGTGCATTTGTTGGGGACTATTTTCAGCGGTGGATTAATCCACATTTGTTGCTCTGAGTATTTGTGGTAGCAGGACGGTGTGTGTGTGATTGAGTCAAAATAAACTACAGTGTGTGCATGTGTTCATGAAGGAACATGTCACCCAGTGCAACAGAGTGGCTCATCCACGTGTTTTTGAATTGTTTCCCCCCCTCTGCACAGGCACCAGCTGATCTTCAACACCAGTTGCCACATCACTCTGGTCACGGAACTCAAGAGGGAAGACAACAACAGGAAGTGGAGGTGTCAGGTGAGAGACCGAGAGAACAGCAGGGCTGCGTTTCAGGACTTCACTTCTGCCTTTTTGTTCCAAAATCCTCCCGCCGCCCAGACTCCGCCTCCTTCGTCCTCCTCAGATGGTCCAGTCCAGCTGCCCATCAGCCGCATCGTGCTCTGTGTGGCTCTGCCGGTCATGGTGCTCACAGTGGGATTCTTCACATGGAGAGGGGACCGTAAGAGGGCCAAAGCATCTGCAGCTGGCATCAAGCTGCAGGTTCATCCCTGAATCTGTTTTTGTGGTTTTTTTGCCGTTAAACTGGATTTCGCTAATTTTGCAAGCCCTAAATCTTCATGGATCACAGACATTGTAGACGCGTTATAACGTGTTGTGTGTTGCAATTCAGATTTTTACAGTTAGGCCTTCATTTTATACATGAAGCTAAGCTAACAATAACAGTAAATGCATAGTCCAAAGCAGAATGTGTCTTCACTAGATTTTCACTCGCAAAACTTGTTTTGCAAAAAAAACTAAAACAATTTTGGGTGGCGGCAGAAATTGACCATAAAACTTAAATATTTTATGGCTGCAAGATTTTGGTCATAGGATTTATTAGGCAGTAGTAGACCTTTAACAGAGCTTAAAAAACAGTTGTATATCATATATGGTATTATTATCAGAAATTAGACAAAAACTGGAGAGATCTGAACATTAGTTTAAAAGAGGATGACTGTGAACCTTACGAATAAATGTGAGGCTTATTACTTTTAAATGTAGTCATTTAATGCAAGTTGTGTGGCAGTGTTAAATAATTACATGTATGAACATATGTATCCACATTGAGTTGTATTCTCTAAAACAGTGCCTTTAATTGTACCTGTAGAATCTTTGAAT
Organism: Anarhichas minor; assembly: GCF_050575085.1. Classification (NCBI taxonomy): domain Eukaryota; kingdom Metazoa; phylum Chordata; class Actinopteri; order Perciformes; family Anarhichadidae; genus Anarhichas; species Anarhichas minor. The sequence goes on along the minus strand of NW_027466492.1, from coordinate 1,636,219 downwards.
AAACGTTTAATCAGCCACATTACAAAACTTACAACTAGCGTGGAAATAATTAGTCCGTTTGTTGATTGACAGAAAATCAAGCAGCCACTGTTTTTATAAATGATTAATTGTTGAAGTATTTCTTTCTTGCAAAACCACCAATCACGCTCTCGTTGCAGCTTCTTCAATATGAGGATTTGTTGCTTTTCTCTGTTTTGCATCATTGTAAAGTGATTAACTTTGGGTTTTGGACAGTTTGACTGACAAAATAAAACCTCTGAAGAAGTCACAGGGAACCTGGGTTGGACATTTTTCTCAATACATAATCAGTTCATTTGGAAAATAATGATCAGTTTGATAAATAATGAAACCAACTATTAAAAGATGAAATTTGAATAAAGAAGAAGTGACTTTTTGAATTAACACTTTTACATTATCATAAATGTCAGTTTATGCTAAATTTAAAAGATCACATTGTTTTAAAGTGTAGCAGATAATTGTAAAATTGTACCCACGTATTTGCCAAATATATTAACATTCAAAATTGACTGTGATATGCCTGCAATATATAAAGCTGGGTTCATAGGATAAGTTCGCAGTTTTCAAAGTCTATCTTGAATATCATATCGTTATGTTCATTGAAAGCGTTATTATTGCTGTAATTGTTCCTCCTGTGCACACTGGCTTCAAATAAATAGAGCGTTCATGGTCATGACATGTAGTAAAAAGTCAAGTAAACAAGCGAGTAAACAAGAACAAGAGTAATTTACAAAACGCCTTTTACCTTTCTTGCCGTAGCTACGGGAAGTACAAAGGGACAAATGTATGTCGCTGGCTGAATGCTGATTAGAACACTTGGCTAGTCATCTTTCCCTGAACATGGCAGCGCACCTGAAAAAGCGAGTTTATGAGGAATTTTCTAGAACTGTACAGGTGAGCACATGAACCCCATTTCATCGTTCCTCTCTGTAAACTGTCACCCAACGTGAACGTTGAAGGTTGCGCTAGAGAGCAAACTAGCCTGTTAGCTAATGCTAAATGGCTAACTAACGTTAACCCAACCACAACAACAGCATGCCGCTCACAGCCACAACGCAACGCAGGTCATCTCTGTGATATGTTTACAAAATAAATATTGTATATATGATATTATAGTATCAGTCGTTGACCGTCTAAGTTAGCGTAGGTACTAGAGGTACTAGAACACCAATAAGCTAACCTCAAAACTGATAATACTCGTTAGCTTAATTTTAAGATGAAGATATCAAAGTGAGCAATAGTGAAATAAAATCCGTTTATGTGGCGTATAACGTCATTGTTGCTAGTTAGTGGTTTCTTGTGACACAACCTGTATTGACAGACGCATTTCACACTGGTAAGCCTATGAAAGAGACCAGCAGGGTGTTTGTGTGCTGACTGTCGGTGATGGAAGAAGTAACGTTAAGTAAAAGTACGTTACTAATACTGGGCTGTGAAAGTACTTAACAACAAGTCAAAGTTCTGCATTAAAACAAAGTAAAAGTATGTAAGCAGAAATGAAAATAGTGCCCATGTTTGTAAAATGTTCACATGTGACAGAGTACTGCTGAATAAATAGGGCAGATCTGAACAGAGGAGGAGAGATCACACACCATGAGGGGAAACGAGGATGCCGCCTGCTCCCTGTAAAACATAGCTTTGTGTTATGCTGACAGATTCCCCATGAAGAAGCTCCAGCCAAGAAGCTGCGTCTGTCCAAACCCAGCAAGTCTGCGGCTCTGCACATCGACCTCTGCAAGGCCACCAACCCCACAGATGCCCTGCAGTACCTGCTGCAGTTTGCGCGCAAGCCTGTGGAGGTGGAGAGCGTGGAGGGTGTGATCAGGATCCTGTTGGAGCACTACTACAAGGTAATGAACTATGTATGGGTCGTAGCCGGGAGCACGTGTGAATATCCATTGCTTATTCAGAGCTTTATAGATATAAAGGTAATCTCTGCAAGGTTGTAATAAAAGAGCTCATACATAGCCTGTGGCTTTTAGCACAATTTACAATGTCTTCATGTTCAGTCTGAGCTAAGCTGCACAGACAAAGCACATCTGATGCTGATGTCCTCTCCCAGGAGACAGATAACTCGGTGAGACTGAAGATCGCCTCTCTGCTGGGTCTGCTGTCTAAAACGCAGGGCTTCAGCCCCGACTGCATCGTGGACGACGCCATTAACACACTCAACAATGAGAGTAAGACACGTTCACACATATCTACACACATGCACATTAGATTCATAATTGGAAATTATTACAATATTTGTTAGCAGTTGGGAAAGAGATCCCCTTGAAATATACTCAGATTTTGTTTTGTTGTTCTTCTCCGAGCACTGCCTGTTGAGTTTAACGTTTCAGTGACCTCCCTAAAGGAGAAGTGGAAATTGCAACTAGATCTGCCGAATCGGATCAAAGCACCTATTTGCACTTTAACATAAAGTGAAATTATATTAACATAATTTGTCCCCTCCCACAAAGCCACCTATAAATAGCGAACAAAGTGTCTGTTTGCTCCGTTCTGTCTGCAGAGTCCCATCAGGTCCTCGCCCAGCTGCTGGACACTCTGCTGGTCATTGGCACACAACTACCTGAGAGTCCTGCAGTCAGACAGAGGCTCATAGAGATGGCCTGCAAGGTGACACACGCAGACATTTCGTCGACAGTACCTCACCGTTAAGTGTTCTTTATAGACGTAACGGACTCAACAGGACTTTCTGCACAAAGCAACTAATGTCCTCTGTGTTCTTTTTCTTCTCTTTCTTTCCTCTCAGCACCTGTCTGATACGTATTTCGGGGTGAGGAACAAGTGTCTGAAGCTCCTCGGATGTCTCGGCACGGTGGACACTCCGCTGACCAAAGACAACGAGGGAGTTGGCACATCATTAGGTTTGTGCCGTCGCTCTGTATGATGGCTGAACTGTGACTTTCCTTACTTAAAGATTTCCTTACCTTTTGTGCACAAATCCGGGATTCACCAATACTTTTAGAACTGCCTCAGACCAGGCTGTCATAGAAATGTAAACGCGCACCTTTTTACAAAATTCATCTCATTATTAAAATGGCATTCATTAGAAAAAGGCTTTAATAGACAACACCATTGTTAAGAATGTCCTAATGCGTTGGCCAAATATATTAAATAACTATTAAATTCATGCCATTTCATCCTCATCAATTATTATAAAATATTCAACTTTAAAAACTGAGTGTACCAGTCCTAGCTTGGAGTTATTCAATGGAGCATGTCCATATTTAAATGTAGTAGTTTTGGTTTTATTTACTTGGTCTGTAATGATCGGCTACACCAACCAATTACTAGTGCCACAAAATTGCGCATCTGTAGCTAATGAGTCGCTATTTTCTTTTTGCCTTTTTCTTTCGGGGCCATGCTTCTCTCTCTCTTACAACATCTTCACCGCCTCCTCCATAAGATAAGCCTTTATTTAGGTGTCATGATACGCATTTCCTTATGTAGAGAAATGGAGGCGTGGCAGTATGCTGATTGCAAATACCGAGCATTTGCCTGTCAATATAGAATGATTCTGACTCGCATACATACCAACGGTGGTAAGGGCAGAATTGGCCGGTGTGAACAGAATATCAGACACTAAAAATATGAAGAACATGTAATCTGTTAGGCCCGTTTTTTTGGTTTTTTTCACCTTTTATGCATTTCTTTCATTGCAAGGTTGATAGGAAAATACTCAAAAGCTTTGAAATGTCTGCCATTACAGTCAAAACTCAAATGAACTCTCATTTATGGATCATGATTGTACTTTGTGTGAGTTGGTGTGTGATGTGTTGTCATGCTTCTGTTGCATGTTTTTCTCTCGGTGCTCCAGGAGGAGTGAGGGACGTCCAGAGTATCATCAGCGACTACTTCGGAGACCAGGACCCCAGAGTTCGCACTGCAGCCCTCAAAGCCATGGTAGGGCACCGCCATCCCCTACACTCACTAAAAAACTCCACCAGCACCACACTCGTGTATTCAGGGACCACACAGACATCAGCAGTGAGAAAACCCACTCCGCTGTCATACCAGTGATTATTCTCTTTACATAACAGCTCATTCTGTGTGTTTGCTTTCCAGCTGCAGCTGCATGAGAGAGGGATGAAGATTCATGAGATCATCTATGACCAGGTAACAGCACTGTCACCCGTATCTGTCACCTGTATCTTTACTGACACCTACCAAAATAATGGAAATTCCGGAGTGAACAGACCTTCCTCATGGTGGATATTTTGACTATTGCAAAACGGATTCCTCTCTGTGGGAGATTGATAATAAAGTAATGGTACTAACAGACTGTCTGCCATGAGAAAGGTCTTTAGGCATTCGGTGTACTGTTCATGATGTTAATCATCAGCATCCATCTCAGCGACAGTGGCTGTGAGCATGTAACACGTGTGTATGTGTGTTTGCAGGCCTGCAGGTTGCTGACCGATGACTACGAGCAGGTCCGCTCAGCGGCGGTGCAGATTGTTTGGGTGCTCAGTCAGCTGTACCCGGAAAGGTGAGAAGAGAGTGATGTTCAGAGTGACTTGCTGTCAGCACAAGCTGTAGAGTTACAGTGCTAAGGGACACTCGTATCTGTAAGAATTGTCACTGGCTTTAAAAACGGAAACCCAGAAAAGTGTTTTGAAAAAGAAAAACAAATTTGTAAAAAGATTTTTACATCCTGTTTCCCATGATGCTCTAGATAGTATTTATTTGTAATGTTGATTGCTGATATTTTGATCTGGTTAGCGAGTTACCGTGAATATAAAATATTTCATGGTAAATAAAATGTTCCTTTTCATTTCCAAATTTCCATTGACCTCCATTGACTTAACTGATTGGTGGCACAAGTTTGTAGTAGCTTTGCCTGACTAGTTCCATCTGTCCAATCAGCATTGTTCCCATCCCGTCGTCCAACGAGGAGATCCGGCTTGTCGATGATGCCTTTGGGAAGATCAGCCACATGGTCAGCGACGGCTCCTGGATGGTCCGGGTGCAGGCCGCCAAAACACTGGTGAGTGATGTGACCATAAACTGTGTATATACTGTACAAAAATGTAAACAGAATACCGGCTCTGACATCTTGCCTTGGTGATGTTTTTGGAGCCTGAGTCTGCGCAGTAGTAATCGGAGGGTGGAGCCGTGATATCGCGGTCCCACACACTCGCCTAAATTGCGTGCACGGCCACAGCTTGTTAGCATGATAGCAACCTAGCTGCTGCACCACGGTAGCTGTTTGGCTTAGTAATCATGACATCTCTATAAATACATTTATGATCAAATTGATGCATGTCAAAATGCAGAAAAGAAACTAATTGACACATAAAAAAGGCAATGTTACGTTCTAACATTTCCATGTTTCTACCCATTTTAAGACTGTTAAGACTGTCTGTTTATCACTAGAGCCCCTTCAACACATGAGCCAGTGTTTGGTTTGTCCGTTCTGGGCTACTGTAGAAACAACTCCTCTCAGATCAGTTGTATGATATATATATATATATATATATATATATATATATATATATATATATTTTTTTTTTCTTCTCCTTGGGGTGTGGGGCAAAATAAATTAAAAAAAATGCTCTAGAACAGCTGTCTCCCTTCCTTTAATGTCACATCCTTGCCAACCCAATGCGTGAATACATATCCTTAACATCTTGTCCTGGACATTAATAGAACGGCAGCAGAGTTCTTTATCTAATAAATGATGAAAGAGGGGGAGGTTTCACGTCCCTCGCCCTTACATTAATGAAGCCTTCAACAGCAAAGTAAATGTTTTAATCCACCCCTCATGCAGCATGTGAGAGAACTGACAACACTCTTTAAACTGTTTCTTAAACACCAGGTGCTAAATCTCACGTGAGCATGGTGGCTCTTTCCATAACAGCCCTGTTATGTTTGAACACATAACAGACACGTAGAACTGAATGGGGGGAAAAACATCATTTTAACAGAGCCGGTAATGTTGCATACTGTATTTAACAATCGTAAGTGAAACTTGTTGAATCTTTTCTCGTGCACCAGGGTTCGATGCTGCAGGTCAGTCCTCACTTCCTGGAGCAGACGTTGGATAAGAAGCTGATGTCAGATCTCAGGGTGAGTCATGGAAGTTCGTTCACAAGATGCCTTTTTATTTAAAAATCTGTGAGTGAGACAAGAAATTCTAATTATGTTAATGAGCACACCTCCACTCACTCTCCTGTTTCTGTGTTCCAGAGGAAGCGTACGGCCCACGAACGGGCCAAGGAGCTCTTCACTTCTGGAGAGTTCTCCTCCGGCAGGAAGTGGGCCGACGACGCCCCCAAGGAGAAACTGGACAGAAACACGGTTTACCTCATCGCCTCGGGGGCCTGCGGGGCCTTCGTTCACGGCCTGGAGGACGAGATGTTTGGTATGTGAGACACGGGGCCGTATGTCTTTGTCTAACCGGATGTAAACAGAGCGATGTTAAACCCACACAGCCTCGGGATGTTACTGATGGGGTATTTTAACATATGATGATTTTGTTGATTTATACAGGTGAGTAGCACAAGATGGACGTATCTGGGACCGTATAACTTATTTGTGTTGTCAAATTGAGTGAATATTCCGTCTGAATCTGTTACATCCACTTCCAAAGTGTTTTTTAAAGTTTGTTTTCTATATCACATGATATGTTGTCATGACCTCTTCCAGGTTTTACAGTGTCAGTGTCTCTGACTTGAGTGCTTTTCCCACTGTCTTCAACATTACTCCAGAGGTCCGTATTGCGGCGGTGGAGGCGTTGTCCCAGCTGGCTCGCTCGTCTACAAGCTTCGCCGAAAAGTGCCTGGACTTCCTGGTCGACATGTTCAACGACGAGATCGAGGAAGTGAGGCTGCAGTCCATCCACGTGCTGAGAGAAATATCCACGCACATAACACTCCGAGAGGACCAGCTGGACACTGTGCTGGCTGTGTTGGAGGTACACACACACACACACACACACACACACACTGGTCCAACAGTCAATCTCTTAACCCTGAAATATGTATTTTCTTGTGAGTCACATTACACATAAACACAAGCCTGTTCTACGCTCACATTGATGAGGTCACTGTCGGTCTCCAGGACTCGTCTCGTGACATCAGAGAAGCCCTCCACGAGTTAATTTGCTACACCAACGTCTCCACTAAAGAGTGCATCCAGCTGGCTCTGCTGGAGCTGCTGAAGAACCTCAATAAGTATCCCACCGACCGCAACTCCGTCTGGAAGTAAGTGTGTGTGTGTGTGTGTGTGTGTGTGCTGCAAGTTTTGTTTATTTTCTCATTGTACATTTCTAATATTGTCACCGTATAAAACAACAAGGCGACATTCACTGTAAATAAAGAATAAAGAAATGCTGATGTTTATTTCAGTCAAATACCATGGTGGGTATTATAACAATAAAGCATATATAACGTTATGTCATTTAATAAATCTAAAATCCAGTTCTGATAATTCTACAGGATGATTATAAAAGTTATGCAAATGATCTTTTAAGCAAAATGAATGCAAAAGTTACAAAATAATCAAAAGATAATGAAACTGACAATCCAGTGCATCAACATCTTTAAGTCACCTGTAGTCAAAGGGCTATTTATTAGTATTGAACAGCGGGACCTGTTTGGTTACCCCCCCCCATTATAGATCCAAGACGAAACTGTCGGAAAACAAATCCGTTTGCTTCTTCATTACCACAGACAGCGCCATGATTCATCAATACACAGCACCGTTAGGGTACTGAGATTTCAGAAAGAAATATACAAAAATCTTTATTAAAGTTACTGCAAGGAACTTTTTACTTTTTATGAAACAGCCTCAAATTAGTACTGATGCCTCTATATGAACTCCATAAGTAAACGAGACCATCAGCGAGAAGATTGGCTATTTTATTTATAGTTATTCTTAATGCTTGTCATCGGTGCCACCGGGTAAAATCAGACTCCGACTCCAGCGGGTCCTCCAGCAGAGACTAGCCCACCGTAGACAGACCCAGATCCGGCTTCACTGCATTTCTCTTCGACCTGCAGTATGAAGCTCTGGCGGGAGGAAGAGAGCTCATTGCTCAGCAGAAGGGTCTCCTCCTCCAGCCAGGAGCAGAGCATTGCCTCGCTGCTGCTCCGGTCCCCGCTGGGAGCCGACACCGACACCATGCTGCTGGAGGCCCAGGCTGTACTGCTGGGCCTGCTGGAGGGAAGGGAGGCACGGGAGAACCAGAACCAGGACTGTGCGTAGCAGGCTGTCTGACACCTGCTGCAGTACAATGAGAGGTTTTCTAAAGGGACTCTGGTGCTAGAAACCACTTTCGTCCACAGGGGCCACCAAAATTCACACAAAATTAAAGATTTTTTTAAGGTTTTAGAACGTTTGAGATCCGCTGGGTTAAGATTGTCAAGATGACAATATGGCAATATGGCACTATACTCATAGTGAGTGTGATGTTCAACCCTGTTACAGCGACAAATCAATAATAGAGCCCTGAATAGGATGTTTTGTTACTTATGGAAACTGTTCATTGGTGACCTGAAAACTGATATATCAATTTTTTTCTTGTTTCACAAGGTGTCTGAAGTTCCTGGGTTCCCGTCACCCAACACTAGTGCTGCCGCTGGTTCCCGAGCTGCTCAGCACACACCCATACTTCGACACACCAGAGCCTGACATGGACGATCCAGCCTGTATCCTTCACACGCCGGAAAATCTCAAAACACACTTAGACGTCAACGCAAACCAGCCACATCAACCCCATTCTGCAGCAGCTGAACTATAAGTCTCCACATTACCAGTTTGTCCAGAAAATGTGCAGTCTTTGCTTATTCTGCATTTGTAGTTTAAGCCTGTAGTTAGTAATAGGCAGCAGCTTGCAGCCATAATGAGCCTCAGCCTATAAATACGTTAGAGTTCAGACAGTACAACTAAAACTTCTGTTTTTAGGCAGGTCGGTTTCTTCCTTTTTACAGGCTGTGGACAGCAGAGTAAAGTATACAAGCTACAATCAAGATAGTAAAGTAAATCCAAGTTTAAACCAAAATTAGTTTAATCAATATGGAGATGCTTGCTTATCAAAAATAAAATTAAAATATAAATGTATGTGCTGTACGACCTAGTAAGTAGTCTATAAAGTAGGGAGGAAAACCCTCTTTAACTTTCTTTGATGAACTTGATTAATTAGCTCGAAACCATCTAAAAAAAGCAGCTATTTTAACTGTTAAACCTCCTCAATTGTGAGTTTCTAGTAAATTAAATGAGTTAAAGGTTTTAGTGCAACATAATTCAATTATTCTAGGATTAGAATAAAAATTAAACTGACTTTTAAAGAAACCTAAAATTGAACTTTCTTAATTATAAGCTAGTTTTAAAGTTGGGTGCCACATGATTTAATCTAGTTTAAAAATGAATCTGTGTTGGCGCAGTGCGTCCTTGTTGTCATATTTAGACAAAGCTGTCGGCACGGACAAGGATCACGTATAGAAGACGAGACAGTGGAGTAGCCTCAGGTCCTAGCTGGGTTAGCTTAGCTTCCATCTCGGCTCTCCTCCCTGGGGCAGGTTGGTGGCGTTTGGTCCGGCAGGTTGGTCGGCTGTGGACCGTGATCGTCTCAAAGTCCTCTGCACTTAATTCCAACGCTTCCTCTTCAGATGTTAAAGGATGTATTCTGTCATATGCAATTAGTGACGAACACAAAAATACTAAAACAAGTAAAGACTAAAATGTAGCGCTACCGACCGCAGCATGTACATGCGCCGCCGTTGCCGTAGTGCCTAGTAATCATCGAGTGATAAACTGATAAAGTGTCATTGTACAGACATGTGACTTTAGTCAGTTGTGACTTTACAAAAACTGGCAGGAAATCTAAATATGCAGAAAACTAAAGAAATTTATTATTATGTAGTATTATGGCCTTAAAAAAAAATACAAATTAGCAATAAACTTTCCTCCAATAGTCTTTTTCTCTCATCACTCACCTGTGAGCTGTGTTTTTCTTTCTTGACTCTGTTTGTTGACCTCAGACATCGCGGTGCTGGTGTTGGTGTTCAACGCCGCCAAGTCGTGTCCCACCATGCCGGCGCTGTTCTCCGACCACACCTTCAGACACTATGTCTACCTGAGGGACAGCCTGTCTCACCTCGTGCCGCCACTCAGGGTGAGAAGTGAAACCCTGCAGGTCTCAGTCGTACTGCGGCCCCTGACAGGAACCTGCTCTGGGCCGTTAACGGTTTAGTTTTTTTACACTCTATATTCAGCATGACTGATACAGAAGGTCCCACCGTCATGGGCAAAAAATGCTAATCGTTCCAGCTCTATTCCCAGTAGACACCCCCACAGCGAGTAACGGGACCCATTGTCACTGACGCAAATGTTGTATTATCAGACTAATGGCCAGACTCGTATATACACACACACACACACACACAAAAAATGATCTCCTGTAACTGTTGTCCTGTCTTTTTCTTTTAGTTGCCGGGCTTGGTGGACTCGCGTTGTAGTTTGGGTTCAGTGGAATCAGCTCAGCTCTTCCTACAGCAGAGTCTGAACAGGGTCAGCACCATCCAGAACCTGGAAGCACCCGGAGCCCAGGACTTGCTGAACTTCACGATACGGTGCATAACCACACACACACACAATGTGGAAGCCCTTCTTTAATTCATTCATTCATACTCTTTTCCTCAATAGTAATCGTCACTTTTAATTTTTTTTTATATAGCAGCTTTAGAATTGTCTCAAGTTATATTTTGAGGATTGAGGATTGGACCTCAGAAAGTCGGTAAACACGTCGTTTACTGATCCTCTCAGGTCCGGGCTATTACTGTTAATTTTTTTGTAATAGTGAAATATTGGTAATATTAATATGCTTTATAGGGCTGCACCAAAGAGTTTGAAACTTCATTCATAACATTGACATTACAATTCAATATCATAAAATGTAACAGACATTTAAAACTTCATTCAAAACCCTCAAAAGAAGCTTCAAATATACAAATATGCAAAAAGCTGAAGTTAAATAATCCAGCCCTCAGACAAAGTTTGCCATTGTTTTATGATCTGAAAACCTGTAGTTGGTGAACATTGAATGAAGTGTGTGAATGTGTTTTTCTCCCGTTTGTCTGTCAGAGACCTGCGGCGGCTGGGGGAGCTGCAGACGGAGCTCGCTGGAGCCGCTGAATTCTGTGCGACATACCTGCGCTGCCAGCTGCTGCTCATGAAGGTGTGTGTGTGTGTGTGAGAGTGAGAGAGATTTCTGTCTATTATGCTTTGACCAATATTTCTTTGAGGACCCTGTTGTTATAGAAATACATTAGCAGGAGTTCAAGGAAACAGACTGGTGGTTTCAAAGCAACCTTCGCTTTGCCTCGTTTCCTCAGGCTCTGCAGGAGAAGTTGTGGAACATGGCCGTACCTCTCTGCCTCAAACAAAACGTCACGGCCACAGCAGCAGCTCAACAGGTCAGCACGCACACACACACACACACACGCGTTGGTTAGTGCGCTATCGATCTGTACGCACCCCCCCCCCCTTCACAGTTTGGGACGCATGTAAACCGCGGATTAATTACACAGTGTAACCATCATAGTGTGAAATAGGTTTTACTGCAGATCGTTATCAGCATATATTCAGTAGTTCAGTATTGTAGTCGCTGATCCCTGATTATGTTACATCGTGAACAACAAATCTGTTTAAATCAGCAAGAGGAGAGCTAGAGACGTGGGCAGCTAACGGCTAACGTACGGAGGTTCCATTCAGTTGCGTTCAGTGCTAATGAGTACTGGCAGAAGGTAAATTAATTCAAACCTTATCCTGATGTGTTCAAAAGTAATCTCATAAAAGGTAGTTTCTTTCGTGAGAAACTTGAATACATCAAGTTGTATGAAGGAGACACAACAACATCAAATGTATATTAGAGAGTTAATTATGACTTGTTTAACTTTCTAACACTAGGTATATATTTCTTTATCAATAAAAATACAATCTTTTATTTCTCAATCAATTGAATTGTGTGTTTTTTATGAATATAATCGCTTAAGGTGACTATAACAAAGTGAAAGGACAACATTTTGAACTTTTGATGACTTATACTGACCGCTGATTTGTTGAAAGGATTTTTGGGACAGCGGTGAAAAGAAATAGTCTGGAGCCTTGTAGACCAGCTGCTATAACAAAACAAAACCACAAACACAATCTGTATCTGCCATATTGGATCATCGATGATCGGCAATTGTTATCGGCAACTAAAAGTGTGATCGGGGACATTTCTAAAAGTTACTTTTGCTCCATTTTTTTGTTTGTGCTGATCCGATCTGTGACTCAACTTTTATGATCTGTTGCACCCCTGATGTTGCACCCCTGATGTTGTGACGCCTGTGTTGAACGTGTGTGTGTCGTTGTGTTTGTAGATCTTAGAAGAAACCTACAAGCTGGAGTTTCTGTACAGCGGTTTGGAGAGCAGACAGGTGGCCACCATACATCACGTTCGCCTGCAGGCCAAAGCTCTGCAGCTCGTCCTGACTGCTCGCACCAGGCAAGGGTCAGTACACACACACACACACATTGACCATATGCATTTAATGTGGACCACACCTGTATGCAGACGTTTCTTTTTTCTCCTCAGGTTGGATCCACTCATCAGCAGCTGTGAGAAGTTTTTGCAGGACATTGAGTCGTTCCAGAGGTGAGAAATGATCTGATAATGTCCGTCTTTCTGTTCTCCAAACTGTCAGGATATCTGAGCTTTAATTTGTGAGTTGAACCGGATTGACGGCAATAATTAGGAGTCAAATGAAATAAGTAAAAACAAGGTAAAATTGATTAAACATGGCAATACAAGTTACAGTCAAAAATGTAACCCAATTAATGGCAGTGGCAAACGGAACAGTTTTAAGCCTTAACTTAAAGGAATGGAAGAGTAATCAAGTTATCTGAGAGTTTGTTCCAGATGTGTGATGCGTCTCAGTGTTCATTGTTGACCCTGGACACATTGTCACATTATGGAGCTCTTTGAGTCGTCTTTATACAGACACGACTAAAGCAGACCGGCCGTTTAAGTGTTCCCCGGAAAAATCCCCTGAAACGTCAGCTCTCACAATTGATCTGTCTTCAATGTCCGTTGTTTTGCCTGCATTCTGTGTTTGATGAGTGGTGTTTCCTTCTCCTCATCATCTCTTCCAACTTCTATTTCTCTGGGAATTGTTTGACATATTGATTTCAACCTGAATGGGGGCTAATGAGCCTCAGGAATGACAGTCTTACTGAAGAGGCAGACACAAATGAAACTGGTTGAATTTGCATAGTGGACTCAGGGTAGAATGTCCCTACTCCTTACTGTTGGTCCATATATGCTTCAATGCTCTCCTCTCACTATTTCTTCCTTCCATATCTTCTGCAACCCTCAGGCTGTTTCTGGCGGAGCTGCCCCACCTGCAGGACAGCTTTGTGGACAAGCTGTTGGAGCTGATGCCCCGGCTGTCGTCCTGTAAGCCGGTGGAGATGGTGAAGATCCTGCAGACGACTCTGAGACAGAGCGGCCTGCTGCAGCTCAGGCTGCCTGAACAAGTATGATGAATCTGTCAGAATATGTTTTTGTACTCACCAGCGGTGGTGTGCAGTTTGATGAACCGAGTGCTTTTCTTTGCTTTCATTAACTTTTCCCTGCCGGTCGACAGATCCATCGGGCAACAGCCACCATCATAGAGCCGACGGGGGAGTCGGACAACCCGCTGAGGTTCACCACGGGCCTGGTGGTGGCGCTGGACATCGATGCGATGCTAGAGCACGTCCAGGATCCCCAGAACACTGTGAAAGTACAGGTCAGTTCACTGCACAACTATATTACTGAGCTTCTCACTGGACCTTTTGGGGTTTCACTCAGCTTCAGAGTCGGCAGTCCTTTGTAGACTGCAACAAGCTGTTCAGTATTTTTAGCTTTAAAGAATTACATTCGTTTTTTTTAAAAATTGTTATGGGTCTTTGTTGCAACAAAATAAGAACCAGCGAAGCTCGACAGGTTCAGATCAGGTGATGAAGGAAGGGTCAAAGTAATAAACATTGTGGGCGTAGTTTTGCAAATCTGTTCATTCTTGTTTTTTTAAGAGCAAAGTCCCAGCACTTGAAATGAAACGTACTAGTTCTGAATATAATCTAGAGACCATCTTGCGATGGCGTCACACCGGCCGCGACGCCAAACATCTGCCTTCGTTTTGATCTCAACTACACACACAGACAGACAGAAATATAAACACCTGGCAAAGAACTCCAACCTACTCTGTGTACAGAAGGTGTCTCCAGAACCACATTTTGCCACGATGCGTCACACACAGACTCGCAAGGTAAAAACTGTCGCGGCTGCTAACTCACGTTTTATTCTGTGATATTACATGGACAAAGTACAAAACATACTCCCACACTTCATTTGAAGCGTTCAACACTGGGAGTTTGTTCCTTTTTGCTGTTTATTTTAAGTGTTTGATTCCTCAACTTCCTCCTCTTCAACATGAAGAACATCTCAGTTACAAGTAATATGATATTTGTACTTTACAAGCAAACGCCAAATTGTTAGGTATTCTGATATCAGAATGTGGATGTTTACCAAAGCTGTGGCAACATTTCTTTCTTTTCTTGCACAGTAAGATTGTAACTTGTTTGTTATTCTGCTTACTGTTGCTCTAGCCCCAGAGATGATAAGAGTGTTGACTACTGGAGTTAAGGATGTAAAAGATCGGTTTAGTTCAAGCTGTCTGTGGAAAACCCTGAACTGTAGCTCAGGAATGTTGACTATGAGAATGTCCTCTCTAAAACACACTCGTTCACTGTGGATATGAAAAAACTGTCTGAATCAGCTGCTTTCTGTGCATCGTGTCCCTTCAGGTTCTGTATCCAGACGGCCAGAGTCACGTGATCCATCCCAAACCTGGAGACTTCAGGAAGCCTGGACCTGACAGACACAGACTCATCACACAGGTTTACCTCTCACACACCGCGTGGACAGGTGTGTATCATACACACACACCCCATATTTCTGTTTCAAGTGACACATTAAAATGTTTTTCTCCATCTACTTTTAATACGGAAAACGGATTCAAGAGTGAGACATCGATACACATCAACTGATCCAACTCAAATTCTGCATTTAAAAAAAAGAAATCAATACAGCTGTCAAAAACATTCTCTCCAATCACACACCTGTTATAAGGTAACGCCAGCAATAGCAGCCAATGCTACTTCTAACTGGCTCCTGGTTAAAATGAATCAAATCCTGATTGTTTAAAATCAGCCAGAGTGAGACACACACACACACCCCAGACTGGTAAACGTTGCCCTCTTCATCAGTGAATCAACTTTGACTCTCTCTCTCTCTCTCTCTCTCTCTCAGAGCCGTCTCAGATCGAGGTGCGCCTCCTGCTGGCCTACAGCTCCTCCTCAGCCTCCCTCTCCTCCCCTTCGCCGGCCTCCAAGCTGGGATGGAGCGACAGCATCGACAGCCTCTCGCCGCCGGAGGCCGCCGTGGAGGGAACCATTCCGTTCAGCAAGCCCGTCAAAGTCTACATCATGCCCAAACCCGCCCGCCGCTAACACAACTCTTTAACGGTGGACACACAGATGAGGCTCTAACTCTATGGCCACACATTCATTTTTAGAATTAGGCCAAGCGTAAAAGTAATTTATGGTTCAGCAGTAGGAAGCACTAGTGTGCTTTACTCGTGCCGTGTCAAATTGTATGGGGAATATTTTTGTACTTTACAATTTGTTTATGATAAAGACAAACCCATGTGATGGAGATGACTCATTTTCAAATTTTATTTTGTGTATCCAACAAGCAGAAATACATGCACTGAACTACACATTCATTACCATATGACCTGACCATATGTCTGTTTGCTGACAGTTGAAAAGTGGTCGTTGTGCTTTAATATTCTACAAAATGGGCCTGTAACATCAAATGGAGTTGCATTGCATCTTCAATTTGTTACAAAAGAAGATTTATAATAATGGATTGGACATTAAGATGTTTCAATCTGACCCTAAATCAGTGGTCTGCAGTCACGCTGAGAAAAGTGTGAATCTAGCAGAGCTAGCCAGCTGTATCTAAAACCCAGACTGTGGGACATGGTGCACTGCAGGCTGTCCTCCGGCCCGTGTAAGGCCGTCTCAGTTGGTGCAGCAAGGCTAAAGGTGACATCAACAGGTGGAGTGGAAGACCCCCCCCACCTTGGCGCCCTGGCCAGCCAGTTTGTTGTATTCGGCAACGGCCTTCTCCGTCTGCAGGACCCTGACGTCGACGCCCTTCTGCATCACGAAGTCCAGCGTGGAGGAGGGAACCTGAGAGAGAAGACGACCGCATATAAAAAATATAGATTTTTAAAAGAAATGTCCACCGTCCCCAGTTTTAACATTAAAGTGAGAGCACATTAATGCATCATTAATGTAATCTAAATGATTCCAAAATGAGACATCCTGCATTAAGAGTACTTTTAAGTAGAGTTCGTATTCTGTGCTTTTACTGAGGTAAAGATTTGAATCCATCACTTGTAACTGAGTAATTCTACTCTGCAGTAATTTTACTTTTACTTAAGCACTAGATGTGAGAATGTGCTCCACTACTGCTGTGCCCTGAACGCTGAAGTTACTGCTGCTCACACTACTCCTTCTGCCTGGACTACATAAATCATCATAAAGTGCTGATAGGTATTCCTTTGTACCCCTGAATAAATGGACCTTTTCTGTAGGTCTGTTTTACCTGCAGAGCTTCACTCATTCCTCTGCCGATGACCAACAAGTCTATTCCCTTTTTCAGCACCTCCTCCAGGTCGGCGGGTTGGACTCCTGGGGAATGCTGGGTATGTGGAAAAGGCAAGATAGTATTTGTGTGTGTGAGCACTGTCATCAACATGCAGTCCTGCGTGTCTATTTTGTGTGTATCATGGTTCCGGCTCCACTCACGTTGGTCCCCGTCTCTCTCCAGTCCCAGGCCCGGCTGCCTCCGGGCCAGACCTTACAGTCCTTGTAGCTGGAGGAGCATCCCTTCACCTTCATGTGGCCCCAGGACAGAGAGGTGATCTCTGGAGAGGACATGTCCATGTGAGGACTGTAAGATGAGAGAGACACGGTGGAAGACGATGACTCTGTAGAGTATGTACAGGTGATTAAATACAGTTCCAACAGAGAAAACTCCTTTCAAAGCTCCTGGTGCCATAAATCTTACTGGTTCATGTCATATTTTGCTGTGTGAGATGGATCTAATAAATGGCTGCATTTATATATCCAAGATAGAGTACTGTAAAGCTACATAAAATGGGAACACTCAAGTACAAGGACAAGTACCTAGAATTTGTACTAAAGTTGCCTACAGTAGCCTACTTGAGTAAATGTACTTAGATTCCACCACTGATAAAACTATAAAGTTGTGTTTACCTGAGTGTGTTCTTGTGCAAGTGATTGTTTGGCCACTGCATTTTAAGGGAGATGCTGGTGTCATTTAATGTTAAGTATTTGTGTCATTCCCGGTTACTCTGATAGATGAATAACCTGTACATGACGTCCTTTGTAAACATTTTTGTTATCTGGACAACACTGGCTCTGGCCATAATTACACCACGCGACAAAAATCAATATTTATTAATGCTACTTAATATGTTGTGCTTAATATTTCGGCTACAGGCACAGAGGTGTATAACTTACAGCAAAGTCAGCTGAGGTGAACTTTAGTCGGCTGCAAAGACAGAATAAACGATCCACTGCCAGTTCTGCCGCTAGTGATAGGAGCTATTTTTGTACTGGGTACACACTTACTGGCTCACTACACACCAAACCAAGAAGAAACTGCGAGACAAAGTATGTTTGTTGCATTAATAAACCGAAGCAGGTTAGAAACAATTACATTTGCAGCCGCAATAATGCTGTCGTTGGAGGTTCCTGACGCCGTTACAGGGAAGTCATGGAGCTACTTTCTATGCTACTGCTGCTGCTTACCTCGTCGATGTCAACAGACTGGACACGCCCCCTCCGGAAATGATTCTACCTCCTGTAATTAAAGGGATAAAAAAAGAAAACTCCATTCAATTCATTTCAGATACATACAATCACTGACAGCTTTCAGCAGTGATATGATTCAAATCCATTACAGATTGATTGTGTATAAATGTTAGTTAACAGCTCTTTTGTCTTATCACACACATAAGAAACCATGTCAGTAATTAGCAGCAAGCTTCTCTTCTCTTTTGGTCCTTAATTAGTTTTGGATTTAGAAATATGTGGCGACTACAGAGAAGCAAATGTATGTAAGTGGCTGAACACTTAAAATAAGCTCTTTGTGATATGTTTAGCATTTCTATTTTTAATCTTCGATCAGAAATAACAAAACATTGAGCTTTAGCCAAATCTTACAGCACAACAGTGGTGGGGAAAATAGCAAAACAATGAACTGCAATTACATGTATCACAATAAAGAATCATGTTCTCCATCCATCCATTTTCCTCCGCTTATCCGGGGTCGGGTCGCACCGCGAGAATCATGTTCTATCAAATTGAAATCAGCTGAAAACAGTTGTGTCCTAATGAGTAAACTGTTGCGTCATACAATCCCGTGCTGAAGTACCTGACTGGGGGAAAGTGAGGAGCTCATTTGCATAACGACACCGCTGACCGCCAACGCGACGGATTACCGAGGTCTCAGAGACAGGTTTTATCCGTGTAAATATGTTTTTGACATGAGAACGATCTTCGGTAAGTCAATTTACAAATCCATATCTCTTTTGTCATGCCAGACGCGTCTCGCGCCAACAGTGTCTATCGATTTTTTTTTTTGGCAATGGCGTCGCCAAAGTGACTTTAGCTTCACCTTCAGGCGTGTCTTTGGCTACGTTTTCACCGAACAGGTATGGTCAGGATGAAAGCTTGTGCGAATTAGGAACTAATGTTGGTTAGTTTTATCGACAGGACGAATTCAAAATGTGTGTTACCGCGTGTTCAAATGTGTTTCGGCTCAATTCCAGTTAAAGTGGTAACGTTAGCTACGTGAAGCCGCTCCCCGCTAGCTAACACTATAGTGTTAGCGGGGATTTTATATATATATATATAATATGTGTATGCTCTGTGTGAGTTTAGAGGTTAGCATTTAGGGACATTTTAACCATGGATGTAGAAAGAGAACGTGGACTGTAACTACTTTCAAATGCAAACTTTACTTATGTCAACTTGAATAAAGTTGTTTTTTTTGTTTTTTTTTCTCCTAATAGGGTTTCTGTTATGTTAATTATCTAGCAGATGGTGCAACAGTGAAGTACAAGTACTTGAAGATTGTAGTAGGCGTCAGTACTTTAGTAAATTTAACTGTATTTCCATCACATAACTGTGTAGCCTACACGTCATATAAACTTAGTCTGGTTGACTCCTATTATATGAAAATGAGTCTTTGCCTGAATTTACATCGACTGGAAATGTTCGTTTCACTTTCTGGGATGATTTATTCCCAGGAGAAGCGCCGTGGTTTGAAGCTAGTTTTACATAGTGGCCCAACAGTGGAATTACAATTTCCGGGTCCGTCACGAAATGCCGCGGATAGATTTACATTGCGAAAGAGACGTCTGTATCTCGGCAGCTATTTTAGCTTTTAGGTCAATCAATTTACCATTACAAATTATTATTTAAATCAATAGGTTATACAATATGTAGAAATGCGCTAATAACCAAATCCAGATGTGAATGGGATGAATGGCGTTTAAAGCAAACACTGTCATGATCAGTGAACTTGTTAATACTATAGATATTGTGTGTTCTATACTGTTAAAATGTTTTCATAACTTCTCGTTTTAAGATAAGGAAGCTGCGAAGTGGAGACATGTTAAATGCACGTCACTGTAAAATGAATCAAACCAGTTAACGCTCCTGGATCAGTTTAATAGAAAACACATGTGAACAGCTCTTTACTTATTGTTGGTAAATCGTCAAACTGGCCTTGTTTAATTGTGCTGTTTAGCTTCATTACACTAGAGTTTAGAAATTAACTGTCAGTTCAGTCTGATTATGTGTCGTCTTGCTTTCTGCTGACGTATCAAACGAAAGGTAAGGAATTGTGTGCATTTTATGTTTTTGTTATTATCTAGTATCTTCGTAATGTAAGTTTCCTACAGTGAAGCACAGCCTAAATGTTTAAACTAGTAGTGTTGTTCACACTCCAGACCAATAGATGGCAGTATGTCAGTAGCGCACCAGCAGTAAACAAAGAAACAGGAAGTGGTTGGAATGTGAGGGAACCTACAGTCAATGGAGAAAACATTTGTGTGATTTTCTTCTGAATTTCAAATGTGGATCAAATTACTCTTAATTGCAGTTTGATTTAGCTTCGTCTCATCTAAACTTTCTGTTGAGCTGTTTCTCATTTGTTGGAGATAAATAGATACAGTTGGTGATTTTAGGTGGCTTTTGATATGAAAATACAGCATTGCATGATGGGAAACGTAACTATTATTTCTCAAGTAAAATGTAAATATTCTTCATCAACCCTATTACACATGACGTTACTCTATATTCAATTCCTGTAGGTTCTTAGACCTCTTACAGTATCTGGTTTTTGGTAATCTCTATGTTGTCAGCACCACCAGTCAGCATGGTGTGTCTGTGAAAGACTCCCCTCCCTCAGATCTGTACAACTCATACTTACCTGGCAGGGGAGATACCATGATCAACAAGGTGGTTCACCCAGGGCGAGGCTTAGCCATTGCACATACCGGCTGAGCTGACCTCTGCGAATTTCTCAAATGTAGAAATCTCGACTGCATAATTTGTGGTAGTGGGGGACTGCGTTCGCGCTCTCCCCTGATAACATGTGAAATAATAAACTAACAACCTGACTCCGGGAGATAGTTGGTAGAGGATTGATTGTATGTAATGTAACTCCAAAGTTAATGAAAAGGTTTGATGTTGACGTCTGTGAACCAGGTCACAACTTTTAGTAACTATTGCATCTCTTTCTGCGAAGCATAATAAGTTCCTGTGATGTTATTAATATATCCTCACACATATGATGCTGTAACATATTCTGTTAGCTAGTGGTGAACATATCTGTTCTCCACGAGAGACTACTGGAGCTCTTTAGTTCTTGTTGTGTAGTTCATCACCGGACCGTAAAAAACGCATTATTCTTCATGAAACATTCACTACTCTTTACGACATTGGTTCAATGTCTCTTTTTGTGCTTCGACTGATTGTAACGTGGCTGCAAATGAGATCATAGTTTGTGATGATTTGTATTGTCGCTGGACCAGAGCGTGTCACGTGACCACAACGACTCCCACGCGGCGCTTTATGAATACTTTGTTTCTTAAAAGTGTCTTTTTTGTGCCTTTTACATTGTATTTGTTCACCGGTAAAACGTTCAGTGAACATGTTTCCAGTTTTACAGTGTCACTTAAACACATCCTCCAGGAACGGTGCACCCCTTGAATATTTTTAAAATTCTCATGCGAGCTTCCATCTTGTTAATTAGTGGTCAGCGAATAGTTATACTTTCATTGCACACAGCAGTGAGGAGGTTTAAAACATCTTCATTATAGAACTCAGTGTGCAGACCGTCAGGACTTTTACTGACGTTAAGTTGTTGGATGGCCTCCATCACTTCCTCTCTTCTTATCTCTCCACTAAGGTGAGTGAAGTTTAAGTCGCTGTATGAAGGCATTGTTTCCAACAGAATATTGACACAGCCTACATCTGTCTATTCTTTTATATGCATTGACACACTTTGTTGGGAGAAGTATAAACATTAATTCTGTGTTTTTCTCTCCTCTAAATATGCTTAACTAACCACGCTCTGATTGTGCAGGAGCAGGACCCAGTGAGTCCAGTGTCTCATTTGGTGCAATGTGAACCATTCTGCTCTTCCAAACAGACTCTGGACCTGTCCTGGATGGTGGCTCACGAGATCCTCCCAGTCAGGTCCGTAATGCACTCCTGGGGAAAAATCTGCTCACTCAACTGACTCCGGCCAGGTTGTGGTGCGCCTGAGTCGGTGAGGCATCTCTGGGAGTGCAGCGCCGCCGTAGACCAGTGGGCAACAACCGGCTCACTGCTTAATATTCCCGTACTTGCCGGCAGGGGACGTCCTCACAGCACAGCTGGTGCTGTATGGAGTGAGTAAATATTTACACAAGAAACACTGGATTTCAGTGTTTCTTGTCTGTGCGTAATGATCGTCTCATCTGTGTAATGAGACGAGTCATACTGAAGCACGTGTGGTAAAATAACACATGTAAAAGTGTTGTCTCTGTTGCAAATATTGAACGATTTTTAATTTAAGCAGCAACAATCGACAGGATATAACATTAACTTTTTTTTTATCCATAGCAAATTGAGTATTTTTAGCTATATATAATCAAAATGTCCCGACAGCTCTGGTGGAGATGGACTCATCCTGAGGACGGCTCCTGTCTTCTAGATGTTTTTACGGTCAGGTCACTACCGTTAGATCCTCACTGATCTTGATGAGAGATTTAATAATTAATGAAGGCCTAATTAATGAAGTTTACGAGGCTGTGCCACGTGCGTAAAATGCGCAGAACGCCTCTTTCAATGTGGAGACACATCGATCCTGCTGCTGTGTGATGACTACAAGTATTTAATAAACTAAAAGGAAAGAATACTAAATACAAACGGTGTGAACATACACATTAGTGTGAAGATAACACTGATTTAATAAAAAAGGTTGTAGTATGCAGATAGCACAGTATTGATCTAGATCCAGGAGGTGGCAGCAATGCCACGTAATTGATGCCATAAAACCCCAAAGAAGTAGTGTTCTTGCTCCCCCTGAAGAAGACGCATGTGGAAACGTAAATAAATAGAGATTGATGAAGTGAACATGTGTGTGTGCTGTCCTCCTTCAGCCAGTGAAGAGTTCCAGCAGCAGCACAAGTTTGATAAGATTGAGTTGTTTCTTTGTTTGAAATTCATAAGGCTTCATAAAACTCTTCTTAAGGGTTATAAAGAGTGTGTGCACGTGCTGCCTTGTCAACAAATTATGAATATAATAGTTTATAGGCAGATGGGAGTTTGTCAGTGTTGGGGAAGTTGTGGATGATTGTTTACAAGTTTTTGATAATGACGATAATCACAATAATACTGTTAATATTCATAGTAATAATGAGAACGCATCAAAAAGAAGAATATGAGTCCTGTGTTACACAGCACATTATAAATACCATAACTTTATTCAGACACATGGAATAATCTGTTACAAACATCAATAACACCTTATAGCATAACTTTATGAGTTTTAAGTGACAGCACTGTAAGTTACTAGCTATTGTATGAAAGCTACTATAACACTCTTATAAGGACTTATGAACAGTATTTGATGGCTGTGAGTGAAGTGTGAGACCAAATACAAATTCACAATGATGATCAGAGACATGTCAAGTCTTTATTTTCCAATAGTTGTAAATATGAATAAGCTGTGTATAAATTGATTCAACATTCATCTTTCTGGTGAAGTAAAGACACAGCTGATGGAATATTAACCATTTCAAATTGCAGAAACTCTGTTTTGGTCAGATTCATTATTAATGAAGGAATCCATGAAACACTAGGTGTGATTTGAGACCTCATGTTTATGGAGTTCTCAGCCAAAACAGGAAGTGTTTTATAAAAGTCCTCATGGTGGCACTCTCCCATCAAAAACCATTTGTTCTCTTGTTCATGGCCCAACTTTGCACCAAATGTCATTGAAGTGTGTTATGTTGTTTTTGAGATATCCTGGTAAACAACAGACAAACAAACGGGACCAAATAGCCTTCACACTGTGAAATATAGTATTGTCTTCATACAATGTGTTCAGTTTATGGGGAGCAGCTCTGTGTGTTGTGTTTGATTTGGTCTGATAGAAATAATACATGATAAATTCAAGGCAACGCTTTGGTCTGTTTGCCACAATATGAAGAAAATAAATGAGTCTCTGTCAAATGAATATAATAATTAAATACAGGCTGAAGTTGGTTTAACAACTTATTAGAAAAGAGATAAAAGAAGAGGCAGATTTTAAGGAGCTTGTTGTAACTCTCATGTGATGTTCTGCTGAATTTCACTCTGATATGAACTCGCATAATGAACACTGACTTTTGACAACATCGTTTTAATTTAGTGAAGAAACGTTCTAATTTAAATGTAGCTTTTTGGTGAGACCGTATTTAATAGATGGCTACACCTGCTGTTATTATTCTAATAAACTAAATTCTGTATTTGTCTTTAGAAAAGAAAATAAATCCACCTAAAGCTCTTTTTAGACTTACATTAAAGCTGACTTGATTTTTTTATTTATCTTGTCTACATATTGTTTGGTAAAATAACGTTTGTACTTGTCTTTACGAATCTTAAGGCTTTTATTAAAAGCTGGTGATTTGAATTATTGTTCTGATGAAAATAATCTGTTGGTGAAGTAATTTACACAGAAACCTACAAATATGCCTTATTTTTAACCATATTGTGTTCCCAAACATTTAAAATGTATGACAGTGGTGATGAAGTTATTAATAATTATCAAAACTTCATAAACTGATTCAGAGTTACATTTTTTTTATGTAGATGTAAAAGTCATCAGTTTGGCTCTTTGCATGAAGAAGTTCTCGATATAACTAAGACGAAAGCAATAATAAAACACTGTAATAGAATATGCATGCATATGTAAATATACAACTAATTATACGTAGACGTGACTGTGAAAACAAAATGGACGTGAAGGAGTCCATCGCTGCTAGGTTACATCTCAGCGCTTCATAAATATACAATGATATATTTAAACATAAACGCCTCAGACCGTCAAGAACAGTGTTTTCTCAACTTTCTCTCGATGATTTGCTGCAAAGTTTTGCTTCTACAGATGATTTGTTACATCCCGACATAAACTACAGACTCACAGAGACTGACTGAAGAGATACAACTGACTTCCACCGTGGAAAATGTGAGATACACAGAAAGTGGTTTTTATGTGTTTTAGCGTCGACATTTAGCTAGCTAGCTAGCTAGCTATGTTAGCTAGCTTAAAAGATAACTTTTAAGCTAGCTAAACTTCAATCGGCTCTGCCATGAACACTCACTCCCTCACTGAAACAAAAACTAATTCATATTATTATTAATATGATTCATATCATTAACATTGTAGATGGTGGTTTTCACTGTAATGATACACACTGTTTGGCTAATGGATCAGGTAGACTACTGTACTGTACCGACTCAGTTCATCTAACTTAGTCATTATAAATAAATTAAAATCACTGCCTGACTTATTATAATGTTTTATCATATTATGTCTTTTATCAAATAATTCTTATCACAAATTCATATCAACCAGCTCCAAGCTAACACATTGATATTGGATGTTTAAATATAGCCTATTAAAAGTAGGCTCTCAACTATAAAGTGCTTGAATCTTTATATTTTAAATATATAATTATATTTTCCTACAGTATGGAAATACTATATGTATGTATATGGAGGGTCCTGCTTTGTTATCAGACCTCGAGATTCTGTTTTGAGGAGGTTTTAACTCCTTCACTCTTTCAGTTTTATGAGAACATGCTAAATATTCCTGTAATGTTTTTAATCGGGCTACCAGCAAATCTGAAACCAGCTCTAATAAAGCACAGCAATCCACACTGTCAGAGTGTGAGGATCAGGGGTCAATAGGGGGAGTAGCTCATTGTAGCCCTGGGGCCTCCTGCTAACTTAATCTGGCCTCCATGAACTCTTTCAGTGGACTGATAGGCTCATTATGTTTGACAATAAATGTTGTTATTCACTTTATCTATTGCCAGATGTTTCTTTGACTGTACTAGTGAAGCCTCATTCTAACATGAGTGTGTGTCGTTGCAGTGTGATGTTCCCGTCCACCTGCAGGACAACCAGAGAGGAAGGAGAGTCTCCGCTCGCAGACAGTGTCCATGCTGCAGGGACGGCCAGGTGACACATTTAGATCCTCATATTCAATATTGTGTGACCGATATGTGTTTTAAAATTTTAGTGTATAGCTTTCTTTTATATGATGATTTTAATGTCTTTGAGAATCATGAAAAGCACTCAATAAATAAAATGTATTATTAAATAAGTCAGTGTAAACCCTCCAGAGAGTATTAGACAGGTTTTAGTTTGACATCCTCATGTGTTGCTCACCAGGTTCAGACTTTGACCCGCAAGCGCCGGCATCCTGCTGCTACTGCAGACCGTCCCCAGAAGAGGAGGAGCTCCGTGGCCCGTCCTAAACCTGCTGAGACTCTTCCAAAGCCTCGGGCCACCATCCTGCCTGCAGACCTGCCGGTTGCCTCCAGCATGGCCCCCGGCCCTCCTCGACTCCACTGCACCACGATGGCCCTCTGATCCACAAGCGCTCTGACGAAGAGTACCAGCAACTCCACCACCAAGTTGTGAACAATATGCTGAGGTGTGTTGTGTCAAAGATCTATCTGATGATTATCACATTTTCTAATCACTTTAGTTTTTCACTGAATTTATGCCATGTATAAACTTTTTAATCTCATGTCGTCCTCTCACAGGTTCAAGAATGGCCATCTGCATCCGCCCACCTTAAATCTGGGACATCGCATCAAACAGAAGCTCTGGGAGAGACTGGACCGTCCCACATTAAAAGAGACAGTAGACAAAGACGGACGGTTGCACGTGGACATCTCATACGGGGTCGGTGTTCATCCTCCACATTATTTTGTGGACACGTCAGAAGAACCAGAGATCTAAGACCAGGCAGGTGCCGCCTCCGCCTGCAGATTCTGCCCAACAGCTGAGGTCAAACATCCACCTTCAGCCTCTGCCAGCAACCTGCAGGTGCCGCCTCCGCCTGCAGATTCCGGCCGACAACTCCTGCTCTTCTAAAAGCTAAATAAAGTCCATCAATCTCTTCCGTCATCAGATCAGATCATTTGAGTCCACAACAATTGGCATCAAACTGATTCCTTCATATTTGAGATCTGGGATTTGTGGGATTTCAGAGGTACAGAGGCGTGAGCCCCTGCTGAGCTGGAGGAGGGGGGCCTGGTGGTCTGGGGCTGGTTGATGGAGCCGTGGGGGGTGGTGTCAGGACTGTCCCATTTTCTTTCAAATCTACAGTAGAACTCGTTCAGCTTGTCTGCCAGGCGTAGATCTTTCATGGAGTGGGGGGTTTTAGGTTTGTAGTTTATCCGTCTGAGAACTCTCCAGACAGAAGCAGAGTCACTTGCTGAGAGCTGGTGTTGCAGTTTCTCAGTCGTTTAACCCTCTCACCGCCTTACTAAACCTGTATTTTGCCTCTTTGTACATGTCCTTGTCCCAACTCCTAAATGCCTGATCCTTGTGCAGCCTTAGCTGTCTGAGTTCCGCTGTAAACCAGGGTTTGTTGTTGAAACTCACCCTAGTGCTTGATGGAACACAGCTGTCCTCACAGAAGCTGATGTATGACAGTGATTGTTATAAAGAATAAATTATTTTTTTTACCAGAAATACTATAAGGTCACCGTGATAAGTAGATTCGCAACTCTAAATTCATATATCTTTAGCGTTATACTATATATTCATATAGTTACAGTTCGACTTGTGATTGGTGGTCAGTCGGTTCATCAGATCCAATTAGGAGTCCGTAGTCAAACTGACCAATCATAACACGTGACTCTATAATGTATATAGTGATAATTATACACACAATACACACATTTGGTTAAACTAAGTACATTAAATACCTCTCAATATAATATCAGAATGTGAACAGATTAGCTGGATTAAACCGGTTCTTGTTCACAAACTGGTCCCGATCATTTTCTCTAAAATACTCACAAACAAATATTCTGTTATCAACGTGTTATTTGCACATTGTTTTAAAAGAGTACAGTTGTTGGAATATTGTTTAAATGTCTTATTACAAGGTAGCTAATGTTAGCTAACGCTAAATGTTTGGGGTAAAGATGACGTCATTTTGCACACGGTCAAGCGCACCTCACACACCGCTGCTGTTTGCTTCAGGAATAACTCAACAATTAGCTTTTGTTGAAGACAACCTTCAGTAAGTTCATTTTGACTAAATAACTCGACATTTATTTTAGAATTAATAGCGCGTGCACTGTTCCCATAACTATTATAAGGAAGCCAAATTGTTGTCGGCTATTTAGGGTGTTTCACCGCAGCATGTGTGTTTTGATGAAGCTAGCTAGCTGTTAGCTAAGTAATGCTAGCTCTTAGCTATCGTGTAAAAATAAATATATTTTGTCTTCATGCTACATTATTAACTCTACATTGTAATAATTAAGTCGTGTCAATACTGTATCGTCAGAGTAACATGTTAGTTGTATCTTCCCGGAAGTCCAGACTTACGGTAACAAGTTACTAACAGTTAACGTTACTTAATGACACGTCCATGTTTGTCACTATCACAGTATTATAACAGGAGTTAATTCCGCGTATTAAACTAACAGACCAGTGTAGTTGACAGCGTTGTATTTGTTTCTAGGTTATGGGACACATTATAATTATTACTCCACGCTTATTCTGCTATTACAGGGTCTTACACTTCAGTCAGGTCTGTAAATGTTATGATGACCTCACTAAGAAGCTAACAGTACACATTAGAGCCGCCAGCATCCTCTATTATGACCTCACTGTTTATATTCTACTCTGTGAGTCACGTTAACGGGACGTCTTCGGTAACTTAAATAGCTGATGATCGATTGCATTGCTGTGTTTTCATCACTAACTGTGTGTGTGAGGCTGAAGAGGTGAAATGTGCTGTTAGCTCTCCTCCACTAGAGACACAGCTGTGTTTGTTGTCGTGAAGTGAGTTTTGAAGCGTAAAAACATAACTTTTATCAACGGAACAAGTTCGTTACACGCTATTTAAGAAAGAATATACTTGTAGAAACACAATATTTATTCCAGCGTGTCTGTAAATTAGAAATTATATTTATCGTTTTTTTCTACTTCCTGATTGGACTACAGCGTACCACGTGTCCAGACAGAAACAAGAAGACGCATTTGCGAACACAAGTTAAATATAAATATCTCAAACTAAACAGCACCAGTGGGACATTATTACTATTGTACAATGTTCTTGTTTCATATGTGATTCAAACGTTGTAGTTGAGTTCCCGACCCGTCAGTGAGGTTGACTGTGCGGATAGTGAGTTCCTCACCTCCGACTCTGTACCGGTATCGCTTCTCGGCCTTTTGGCTAAGATCAAGTGTAGTATCTGTTCTTATCAGTTTAATATCTGATACGTCCCCTACCCGGGGACCATATATTAAATTGATTTTTGGAATAGGGAGATGGAATAGGGGCTTGCTCCGTCCACTCCACGCATCGACCTGGTATTGCAGAACCTCCAGGAACGGTGCACCCCCTAATGCTGTTCAAAATAAATAATATGGAGACAATATAACATTATGATGAATTAATGACGAAAGTTGTGGCTTTCGTTGTGACGTTACATGTATGTGTCTGTTAAAGACATTGAACTGGTGAGTGAGAAAAGGAGATTGATATAGAAAGTGCTGAATTCACAGCTATGTGAGAACTAATTTAGAAACATTAACTTATATACTTACATTGATTGTTAGGCTAGTACTGCTCATTTGTACAGTTTTCTCTAGTGTGTTCTCACAGAAACGCTGTGTGCGTGTGTGTATATATATATACAGGTGCTGGTCATATAATTAGAATATCATCAAAAAGTTGATTTATTTCACTAATTCCATTCAAAAAGTGAAACTTGTATTATATTCATTCATTACACACAGACTGATATATTTCAAATGTTTATTTCTTTTAATTTTGATGATTATAACTGACAACTAAGGAAAATCCCAAATTCAGTATCTCAGAAAATTAGAATATTGACACATATTTGTGTCATTTAGTTCTTTTCAATGAAATGCATCTTATTTAAAATCAAAGTGATACATGTGAGAGAATGCTGTTTGTTTACTTTTGTCACTTCTGTCTTTTTAAATTCCCTTATGACACCTGGGAGGCTAATTAGAAGTAGTTTTATATTTTCTGAGTCTGTTTAATGTTTCTGTTGCAAAATGATCTGATATCATTGTAATATAGGCATGTGCTCTGACATGTAAGTAATCTGGAACTCTATATATCCGTGTCCCTGTTGTTGATGACAACTATTCCACAACTCGATGTTACTGTAACACTTAACACTTTATTGAATACAGTGCATGAAATGGAGAACAATCAGGAAAAACAGTGCAGTCATAAAAAAGAAGACGACAATATGTACATGAAGATCTAAACTATTTACAATATACACAAAACTACACTACACTACAATGAGATGCAATTCTTTACAGATAAATTATCTTCTCACCTGATTGAATAAATTGCTGATAACACCACATCACTACAGTTAAGTTACTTACAATGCAACTGTCCCATAATTACAGATATATACAGGGTGTCTACAGCTCATCGCTCCACCTTGTCCACAACAGAAGTAAAGTGTTCGTAGCTGTCGTACACTGTGTGGTCCAGACCTATTGATGTGGACATCATTGTCCTCTGTCAGCCTAACCTCCACCAGAGCAGAGCAGAACTTTTCCAACTTCTGGAAGACAAGAAGATGGTTTGGTCTGCAGGCATCCTCCTGTTGAAAAGTTGCCATATAAAGGCAGTATGTTCAAATGTGCACATTGTCCACCAATCAATGCATTGCATTTAATTCTACCAGATGCACAGTTACTCACAAAGGCCGGAGCGTAATGTGGGGCACGATGGCATCCAACACATCCACACGTGCCTCCCCGTCACTCTGGTATGTCTCGTCGGCCTCTGGATCTGGATCGGGCTGCTCATGCTGAACCACCTCCTCTGGACCAGGTCCATCGTTGACCAGGTCCTCAAGAGAGAAGGGTCCAGATTCACCCGTGCTCTGGCTCAACAGCTATTCCAACCCGAGCAGCTCGTTGGAAGGAATATTGGCAGGGGCCCGGAAATTCTCCTCCACAGTCTCTCCGAACAGCTGCTGACGGCGGGTGTGGAGGCGGTAGATCAGCGGTGCAGAGTAGATCCTGTGGTGCCGTCCTTTGCCACCAAACACGGCATCTGAGCTCGTGTCTGAATTCCACCGAGCAATGCCACTGATCAGGTAAACCTGATAGGGTCGTGCTCCACAATGGGGACCTGAGTCGAGTAGAACAGAGCAAAGTTAAGCTTTAATGTCCCCGAGGGGCAATTTGTCTTACAAACTACACATGAACATCAGTACACAGGTAGTACACATCACCTCTATGAAAGGATGAAGTGTTCCTTTATGTTTCATTAGTTAATTAGTCCCTTGTGCGTTCTCTCTTTCAGTGGTCAGGTTGTTTGTTGAACATCACAATGGAAGGTATTAGAATATGACAAAGTCACATGATATGTTTTTTACAAGTATACAGACAGCACTTGGAATCACCTGGAATCATGTGTGGCAGAGATTTATGGAATCCCTCCAGGCTGTTGCTTCCACACAGACATTTGTAGTCGGGCACATCCACAGTGTTGATGGTTGTGGT
This sequence comes from Anarhichas minor, assembly GCF_050575085.1. Taxonomy (NCBI): domain Eukaryota; kingdom Metazoa; phylum Chordata; class Actinopteri; order Perciformes; family Anarhichadidae; genus Anarhichas; species Anarhichas minor. The sequence continues at coordinate 1,604,710 of NW_027466492.1, read as the reverse complement.
CCGTGCCACCCTATACATGCTCATGTCTGGTGGATCCTGGATGCACTCCAGGTGTCGCTGCTGGCCTGCCCACATCTCTGTAAATACACATGCATACAGTGTGTTGTGTTCACTTTGTATGCTACACTATCTGTATTAATGTTGTAATAGCTATTTTCTATGAGGTCTTTTGTACCAGGTGTTTTGAAGAGGCTCACTCCGCTCTTATCCAGCCCAGCGGGACCTTTCAGCTCCTCAATGGTCAGGTGGATGAGCCGAAATGTCTCCTGAGCCCCGAGTGTGACCCTCCTCACCTGGTGCTTGAGCTGCTCCCTGGATACGTAGCAGCAAACAACATCTTCGTCTGAGACCGACTTCAGAGTTGCCGGGTCCTTGGCTCTGAAGGCTTTGATGAGCAGCTCCAGGTCTGAGCGGTTGTAGGCCAGCACTGCACCGGCTACAGCAGACTTGAACACAGCGTACTTACAGTGAGACTCTGCGCATGGCTGCGTCAAACAGGTGGATCCAGTGGAAGATATCCAGATGCACAACCATCACATTGTCCACCCATGGCTGGAACAAAGTCTCCACTGCTGTTGGGCCCTGAGACCGGCAACACCCACGGTCCACATAGAGGATCTTAGGGACGAGTTGATCGGCCTCGAACCTCTCCATGACTCCACGGCACATCGGTTCCAGCTTCTCCAGACTGCTCCCAGGTCAGCACAAATGAAACTATTTGTGAGTGCTCGTTCCCAATGCTGGTAAACCACTCAAGCCTCGACCTTCCCCAGACAGCTTCTTCACCACCTAAAAACATATGCTGAGTTTGCATAATGTGATTAACTGTTAGATTCTATTGATATTGTGATTTTTCTGAATGATTTCACATCATACAGTACGGCATTATGGCATGTGTTTTGATTGATACTTTCTTGGTGGAATCCATTTTCAGCACGGTGCCTAGTGGAGAGGATCTGGCTCCAGTAATCCTGCACATTGTTGGCCTCTGGCAGCAGGAAGTGGAGGAAGTGGAGGGAAGCTCTGTGGAGGAGGCGGAGCCTGGAACAAGTGTCCTGATGCGGAGACGATCCCTCCCGGTTCCACATCAGTCATGAGGAGCGTGGTGTACAGGTCCTTACGTTGAAGGTACTCCTCGACATGACTCCTGTATCTGCCTCCACACCTTGACCATAGTGTTCCCTTCGGTCCCTCAGGAGGCGCACAACATTCCTATCCACACCACGCCTGTGAGTAGATTCACAATCAATATGGTGAGGTTGATAGAAGACGTTCAAGTTAGTCTGTTACATGCACATGATGTTCAGCATGCTCACCTGCTGGTGAGGATGTCGGGGGAACAGAGCTTGATGAGCTGCTGAGTTGTGTTATAACCGGTTCACTGTGACACCTCCTCCACTCCTGACTGCCTTTGTGCCGGCTCCACAGCACAGGACCTCAGTGATCACTGTGTACCAGCTGGACACATCACAGAAGTACATAAAGTACATATTGTGGAAATAATCGAATCAACTAAAAGTCAATAGCAGCATATGACTTTCTGTGCCCTTTTTTCATGTTTACCTGTACAGTAATAATGAAATGTAATAACCCAAGTGAAGTGAGTTATACCCGGTGGTGGGAGCCAGACTTGTAGAGGTGCACATTCCGTCCTTGACCCACACAGTCATCACCTCGAGGACTCTTCAGGGAGTATCTCCAAACTCCAACAGGGCGCCACACAAAGACGCGGCTCCGAAAAAAGAGCTGTGGAGTTGGCAGAGCGCCCTCGACGTAGCAGGAGGTTCTGGTGGATAAAACCACATGCGGTCTGATTTTATCATCGTCTCCTCTTAATGAACTGACCAGTGATGTCCTTAAAGATTTGAACGGGGTGAACAGGCCTTGTTCTGTGTCCTCTTTGAGCCAGAGAATGTCAGCAGATGGGTTCCATTGGGGTTTTGCCAGGCTTGCAGAAACCAGTTTAGCGTCATCACCTGATGATGACCACGATAAGGGATCACACTTGTTGCTAGCTGGATGCTGGGGAACAAATGTAAAGTAACTATTTTATGACCTATCGGTTATTAATTACCAAAAGCCAACAAATACATTTAGCAGAGGTTCTTTAAATATCAGTCATTTGAACAATTTTCATTTACTATAATAATAATCAGATGAACACTCACTGGCTCCTTCTCCTTGATAAACTTCCTGAACCTCTTCATCTGTACACTTGTGATGTGGGTCACTGGTGTGTTCAGCACCTCCTCACAGGACTGGAGGTCCTCTGTGTGACCTCCATAGGAGACTGGAGACTTCTCTCTGCGTACTCAGTGAGGTAGTCCTCCACCCACTGGTTCTCCCCCTTTCTCTTTCTCTGTGGGTTTGTTACCTCTGATCTGTGTTTGTCGAGCATGCTGGAATCATACACATCAACTTAGTACTTATATCATTAATATCACTGCGCTTGAGATAATGAGTAAAGAAACTTTGCAAAGATGTATAATAAACACTGATGATAGTTTTTGTGCAAACAGATAACAATTGTATTTAAACTGCATAGCCTACAATGGTATTGCCATAATAATGATAATATAACATGCTTACTGCTTCATGTAGCCCACATCGTTCACCACAAACCAGTGGAATGGAGCATTTTCATACTGGCCAAATGGAACCACCAGCTTTCCCAGACACAGCTGACGCGATGGTTCAGGGACAACCTCTGCTTGAAGGAGCTTCTCTGCGTGGGCCAGAGAAGAGGTCTGGTCCAGCAGCTCCTGTGGAGGGTTGAAGAAGACCGGTCTCTTCTCCCTGTAGTCACCGGTCGCTCTCACTGCGGCCTGCTGACGATTCACAGAGGCATCTGGGTTAATGAAGCAGATTATGAGGGTCACACATACACTTGTGGAGTAACACCACAACAACAAAATATCATTGTTATATTATAATAATAAATTACTAATATAACAATGAACGTACAACAGGCCATTGATATCCTTTTAGCACCCAGGGAGGAAGAGGAGGAGGAAGAAGAGGAGGAAGTGTCAGAGCAGGATGACAACTGCTAAACCCTGATTACAGATTAGATTAGAGATCTCTGAGGGAGAGTTCTTATAACGTTAACTCATATATCATATCGCATAACTCCTGAGCCTACAACACTGACTGATTCCTCTGATATCTGATCAACTGTTCAGCTTCCCTTTGGACGCGTTTCATGTTTTTACTCATGGCAAAACTAAGAGTGTGCATGTCATCACGCCAGTAAGACATCAGAAATATGGATCTTCTATTATTCCATATACCCGTCATAACCACAGCCTGGGAGGCAGCGCTGCCTTACAGATAACAACGGAGACAAAAAACACGCTGACAGAAGTCATTGTAGTTCTTAAATTCTCTTGTCTTTGATAATATAGATGGATAATATATACACGTTAAAGGGATTTTTCCAAACGACCAAAAGACAATTCGGCAGTATAAACAGTGATTGTTAGAAATTATTATAAAGAATAAATGATTTCAGTTTTACCAGAAATACTGTAAAGTAACTGTTGTAGGTAGAATCACAACTCTAAATTCATATATCTTTAGCGTTATACTATATATTCATATAGTTACAGTTCGACTGTTGTGATTGGTGGTCAGTAGTCAGTTCATCAGATCCAATTAGGAGTCCGTAGTCAAACTGACCAATCATAACACGTGACTCTATAATGTATATAGTGATAATTATACACACAATACACACATTTGGTTAAACTAAGTACATTAAATACCTCTCAATATAATATCAGAATGTGAACAGATTAGCTGGATTAAACCGGTTCTTGTTCACAAACTGGTCCCGATCATTTTCTCTAAAATACTCACAAACAAATATTCTGTTATCAACGTGTTATTTGCACATTGTTTTAAAAGAGTACAGTTGTTGGAATATTGTTTAAATGTCTTATTACAAGGTAGCTAATGTTAGCTAACGCTAAATGTTTGGGGTAAAGATGACGTCATTTTGCACACGGTCAAGCGCACCTCACACACCGCTGCTGTTTGCTTCAGGAATAACTCAACAATTAGCTTTTGTTGAAGACAACCTTCAGTAAGTTCATTTTGACTAAATAACTCGACATTTATTTTAGAATTAATAGCGCGTGCACTGTTCCCATAACTATTATAAGGAAGCCAAATTGTTGTCGGCTATTTAGGGTGTTTCACCGCAGCATGTGTGTTTTGATGAAGCTAGCTAGCTGTTAGCTAAGTAATGCTAGCTCTTAGCTATCGTGTAAAAATAAATATATTTTGTCTTCATGCTACATTATTAACTCTACATTGTAATAATTAAGTCGTGTCAATACTGTATCGTCAGAGTAACATGTTAGTTGTATCTTCCCGGAAGTCCAGACTTACGGTAACAAGTTACTAACAGTTAACGTTACTTAATGACACGTCCATGTTTGTCACTATCACAGTATTATAACAGGAGTTAATTCCGCGTATTAAACTAACAGACCAGTGTAGTTGACAGCGTTGTATTTGTTTCTAGGTTATGGGACACATTATAATTATTCCTCCACGTTTATTCTGCTATTACAGGGTCTTACACTTCAGTCAGGTCTGTAAATGTTATGATGACCTCACTAAGAAGCTAACAGTACACATTAGAGCCGCCAGCATCCTCTATTATGACCTCACTGTTTATATTCTACTCTGTGAGTCACGTTAACGGGACGTCTTCGGTAACTTAAATAGCTGATGATCGATTGCATTGCTGTGTTTTCATCACTAACTGTGTGTGTGAGGCTGAAGAGGTGAAATGTGCTGTTAGCTCTCCTCCACTAGAGACACAGCTGTGTTTGTTGTCGTGAAGTGAGTTTTGAAGCGTAAAAACATAACTTTTATCAACGGAACAAGTTCGTTACACGCTATTTAAGAAAGAATATACTTGTAGAAACACAATATTTATTCCAGCGTGTCTGCAAATTAGAAATTATATTTATCGTTTTCTCTACTTCCTGATTGGACTACAGCGTACCACGTGTCCGGAAAGAAACAAGAAGACGCATTTGCGAACACAAGTTAAATATAAATATCTCAAACTAAACAGCACCAGTGGGACATTATTACTATTGTACAATGTTCTTGTTTCATATGTGATTCAAACGTTGTAGTTGAGTTCCCGACCCGTCAGTGAGGTTGACTGTGCGGATAGTGACTTCCTCACCTCCGACTCTGTACCGGTATCGCTTCTCGGCCTTTTGGCTAAGATCAAGTGTAGTATCTGTTCTTATCAGTTTAATATCTGATACGTCCCCTACCCGGGGACCATATATTAAATTGATTTTTGGAATAGGGAGATGGAATAGGGGCTTGCTCCGTCCACTCCACGCATCGACCTGGTATTGCAGAACCTCCAGGAACGGTGCACCCCCTAATGCTGTTCAAAATAAATAATATGGAGACAATATAACATTGTGATGAATTAATGACGAAAGTCGTGGCTTTCGTTGTGACGTTACATGTATGTGTCTGTTAAAGACATTGAACTGGTGAGTGAGAAAAGGAGATTGATATAGAAAGTGCTGAATTCACAGCTATGTGAGAACTAATTTAGAAACATTAACTTATATACTTACATTGATTGAATCTGTTGTTAGGCTTCATAGTACTGCTCATTTGGACCGTTTTCTCTAGTGTGTTCTCTCAGAAACGCTGTGTGTGCGTGTATATGTATATATTCTTTATCTCGGTATCTGAACCATTATTATCATTATTATGATTTTGCAGTAAGCCATACACAGAGAAACCTAGTGTATATACAACCAGTTGTCAGTTCATTAAGTTGCCTAGCTAAACCTAATGTAGCAATAAATCCTTCCTTCATGAAGGTAATCATCATGAGTTTTCTGTTGTACAATATTGTTTATATTTGCTAGACTAGTGTTGTTCACACTCCAGACCAATAGATGGCAGTATGTCAGTAGCACACCAGCAGTAAACAAAGAAACAGGAAGTGGTTGGAATGTGAGGGAACCTACAGTCAATGGAGAAACATTTGTGTGATTTTATTCTTTATTCTGAATTTCAAATGTGGATCAAATTACTCTTAATTGCAGTTTGATTTAGTTTCGTCTCATCTAAACTTTCTGTTGAGCTGTTTCTCATTTGTTGGAGATAAATAGATACAGTTGGTGTTTTTAGGTGTCTTTTGATATGAAAATACGTTACGTTTCCCATCATGCAATGCTGCATGATGGGAAACGTAACTATTATTTCTCAAGTAAAATGTAAATATTCTTCATCAACCCTATTACACATGACGTTACTCTATATTAAATTCCTGTAGGTTCTTAGACCTCTTACAGTATCTGGTTTTTGGTAATCTCTATGTTGTCAGCACCACCAGTCAGCATGGTGTGTCTGTGAAAGACTCCCCTGCCTCAGATCTGTACAACTCATACTTACCTGGCAGGGGAGATACCATGATCAACAAGGTGGTTCACCCAGGGCGAGGCTTAGCCATTGCACATACCGGCTGAGCTGACCTCTGCGAATTTCTCAAATGTAGAAATCTCGACTGCATAATTTGTGATAGTGGGGGACTGCGTTCGCGCTCTCCCCTGATAACATGTGAAATAATAATCAATTATTCATCTTCAGTCAAGCAGCGAAAGTTTGACTGATAGAAAAGCTGTTCCTGTACTGTCGCTTATCTAAATGTTTGATGTTGACTGCTGTGAATTAGGTAATGTTATTAATATCAAATAGGATTAGTCTCTTCGCAAAGCAAAATACATTTCTGCAATGTTATTAATATACTTTCGCACATATTGGTTTAAATTCATTCCAATTAAGTGAGTGGGGCTGTGATGTGTACACAGGTAGTACACATCACCTCTAAGGCAGTAAAACCTTCATCTTGAGGTGAGCAAATTAAACTGTGTTTAGGGTACTGGCTGTGGTGGAATGTAACGAAGTACATTTGATTGAGTACTGCACATATTATTATTTTTTTTTTTTTACAAGTATACAGACAGCACTTGGAATCACCTGGAATCATGTGTGGCAGAGATTTATGGAATCCCTCCAGGCTGTTGCTTCCACACAGACATTTGTAGTCGGGCACATCCACAGTGTTGATGGTTGTGGTCCGTGCCACCCTATACATGCTCATGTCTGGTGGATCCTGGATGCACTCCAGGTGTCGCTGCTGGCCTGCCCACATCTCTGTAAATACACATGCATACAGTGTGTTGTGTTCACTTTGTATGCTACACTATCTGTATTAATGTTGTAATAGCTATTTTCTATGAGGTCTTTTGTACCAGGTGTTTTGAAGAGGCTCACTCCGCTCTTATCCAGCCCAGCGGGACCTTTCAGCTCCTCAATGGTCAGGTGGATGAGCCGAAATGTCTCCTGAGCCCCGAGTGTGACCCTCCTCACCTGGTGCTTGAGCTGCTCCCTGGATACGTAGCAGCAAACAACATCTTCGTCTGAGACCGACTTCAGAGTTGCCGGGTCCTTGGCTCTGAAGGCTTTGATGAGCAGCTCCAGGTCTGAGCGGTTGTAGGCCAGCACTGCACCGGCTACAGCAGACTTGAACACAGCGTACTTACAGTGAGACTCTGCGCATGGCTGCGTCAAACCGGTGGATCCAGTGGAAGATATCCAGATGCACAACCATCACATTGTCCACCCATGGCTGGAACAAAGTCTCCACTGCTGTTGGGCCCTGAGACCGGCAACACCCACGGTCCACATAGAGGATCTTGGGGACGAGTTGATCAGCCAGTCGGAACCTCTCCATGACTCCTTTTGTTGGATGGAGGAAAAATATTGGATAAAAAAAGTAGTTTAGATAAGATGAAGGTCTTGACTATATTTTCGCTGGATTTGTAATTAGTATTTTTGTTTTCCCATTTTTTCACCTCTTCTTTAATTTCACACAACTTGTTTTCCCAATTTCTTTCACTACTTTTACTGTCACAGAATGTTAATCCCAGTATTTTTATTTCTGGTTTAACTTTAATGTTAATATTACATTGATGGTGTTCATCTCCGATCCAAACTCCCTCTGTTTTGTTGTGGTTTAATTTAGCTCCTGATGCGAGTTCATACAGAGCTAGGTTGTTAGTTAAAGCATCCATCTCCAACTGGTTTTTTATGATGACAGTAATGTCATCAGCGTATGCGATGGCTGTAACTTTGGGCATATGACCGACACTTAAACCTGAAATTGGATGATCCGAGTTTATTTTTTTAATTAGAGGATTAATGGCGAGGATGTATAGAGCAGCACTTAGAGGACAGCCCTGCTTCACTCCTCTCTCTACTTGAAAGGCTTCAGTTAAAACTACATTTACATTTACACAGATATTTGATTTAACGTACAGACATCTCACTATGTGAATAGCAAGAATCTTATAGTCTGTATTGATAATAGTTAGATGTCTGTAGTTATCTAAATCAGCATCATCACCTTTTTTAAACAATAAACATAAAACACCTTGATGAAAGGAGTCTCCCATACATCCGCTGTTTATACCTTCATTGCACACAGCAGTGAGGAGGTTTAAAACGTCTTCATTATAGAACTGATAGAACTCAGTGGGCAGACCGTCAGGACTTTTACTGACGTTAAGTTGTTGGATGGCCTCCATCACTTCCTCTCTTCTTATCTCTCCACTAAGGTGAGTGAAGTTTAAGTCGCTGTATGAAGGCATTGTTTCCAGCAGAATATTGACACAGCCTACATCTGTCTATTCTTTTATATGCATTGACACACTGAATTCTGATTACTTCTCTTTTTTCCTTTTCACAGCAGAAAGTATCACCTTCATGGTTTTTTATACATTTAATGCATTTATCTTGTATTTGTTTTTGACTTTATTTCAGAGCATGAATTGGATTCCCTCTGCTATCCAAGTCTGACTGTTTATAAACGTTATATAATAACTCATCATTAAAGTTGTTTATTTGTTTCTTAATACTTGTCATAGTTTCCTCATCTACTGTAGTTTTTTGTTTCTTCTGTTTCAGACTAATGTGTTGCTTCATTAATTCATCATAATATATATTTTTCGCTTTATTTAATTCTCTGCATTTGAATTTGAAGAAATCTTTCACTCTATATTTTAATATTTCCCATCATTTAATATTAGATTTGGTTAGAACTTTTAATTGTGTTATTTTTTGTATTTCCTGTTTTAGCTCCTTTAATAAATCTGTATTTTTTAGGCATTGAGTATTTAGTTTCCAGAAGCCTCTGCTAGCTGAGGTCCCAGAAGACACCGTTGTTGCTGTGTTTTCATCACTAACTGTGTGTGTGAGGCTGAAGAGGTGAAATGTGCTGTTAGCTCTCCTCCACTAGAGACACAGCTGTGTTTGTTGTCGTGAAGTGAGTTTTGAAGCGTAAAAACATAACTTTTATCAACGGAACAAGTTCGTTACACGCTATTTAAGAAAGAATATACTTGTAGAAACACAATATTTATTCCAGCGTGTCTGTAAATTAGAAATTATATTTACCTTTTTTTTCTACTTCCTGATTGGACTACAGCGTACCACGTGTCCAGACAGAAACAAGAAGACGCATTTGCGAACACAAGTTAAATATAAATATCTCAAACTAAACAGCACCAGTGGGACATTATTACTATTGTACAATGTCCTTGTTTCATATGTGATTCAAACGTTGTAGTTGAGTTCCCGACCCGTCAGTGAGGTTGACTGTGCGGATAGTGACTTCCTCACCTCCGACTCTGTACCGGTATCGCTTCTCGGCCTTTTGGCTAAGATCAAGTGTAGTATCTGTTCTTATCAGTTTAATATCTGATACGTCCCCTACCCGGGGACCATATATTAAATTGATTTTTGGAATAGGGAGATGGAATAGGGGCTTGCTCCGTCCACTCCACGCATCGACCTGGTATTGCAGAACCTCCAGGAACGGTGCACCCCCTAATGCTGTTCAAGAGAAATAATATGGAGACAATATGTTGTTATATTGAGTTAATATTGAAAGTAGCAATAATACAGTTTAATGAATATGCGTGCTTTAGCTGTGACGTTACATGTATGTGTCTGTTAAAGACATTGAACTGGTGAGTGAGAAAAGGAGATTGATGTAAAAAGTGCTGAACATTTAGAAACATTAACTTATATACTTACATTGATTGAATCTGTTGTTAGGCTTCATAGGTTTGCTCATTTTTCTCTAGTGTGTTCTCTCAGAAACGCTGTGTGTGCGTGTATATGTATATATTCTTTATCTCGGTATCTGAACCATTATTATCATTATTATGATTTTGCAGTAAGCCATACACAGAGAAACCTAGTGTATATACAACCAGTTGTCAGTTCATTAAGTTGCCTAGCTAAACCTAATGTAGCAATAAATCCTTCCTTCATGAAGGTAATCATCATGAGTTTTCTGTTGTACAATATTGTTTATATTTGCTAGACTAGTGTTGTTCACACTCCAGACCAATAGATGGCAGTATGACAGTAGCGCACCAGCAGTAAACAAAGAAACAGGAAGTGGTTGGAATGTGAGGGAACCTACAGTCAATGGAGAAACATTTGTGTGATTTTATTCTTTATTCTGAATTTCAAATGTGGATCAAATTACTCTTAATTGCAGTTTGATTTAGTTTCGTCTCATCTAAACTTTCTGTTGAGCTGTTTCTCATTTGTTGGAGATAAATAGATACAGTTGGTGTTTTTAGGTGGCTTTTGATATGAAAATACGTTACGTTTCCCATCATGCAATGCTGCATGATGGGAAACGTAACTATTATTTCTCAAGTAAAATGTAAATATTCTTCATCAACCCTATTACACATGACGTTACTCTATATTAAATTCCTGTAGGTTCTTAGACCTCTTACAGTATCTGGTTTTTGGTAATCTCTATGTTGTCAGCACCACCAGTCAGCATGGTGTGTCTGTGAAAGACTCCCCTGCCTCAGATCTGTACAACTCATACTTACCTGGCAGGGGAGATACCATGATCAACAAGGTGGTTCACCCAGGGCGAGGCTTAGCCATTGCACATACCGGCTGAGCTGACCTCTGCGAATTTCTCAAATGTAGAAATCTCGACTGCATAATTTGTGATAGTGGGGGACTGCGTTCGCGCTCTCCCCTGATAACATGTGAAATAATAATCAATTATTCATCTTCAGTCAAGCAGCGAAAGTTTGACTGATAGAAAAGCTGTTCCTGTACTGTCGCTTATCTAAATGTTTGATGTTGACTGCTGTGAATTAGGTAATGTTATTAATATGAAATAGGATTAGTCTCTTCGCAAAGCAAAATACATTTCTGCAATGTTATTAATATACTTTCGCACATATTGGTTTAAATTCATTCCAATTAAGTGAGTGGGGCTTTAATGAAAATGAAATCCCAGTCACGGTGGTTCTGTTGTTAATAAGACGGACAGTCAGCATGTGGAGAAGAGAATGCTGTTATTGTGTAGTTCATAGTTAACATGATAAACTCTGTTGTGGCTCACATGGTCAGTTTAGGGTTGAATCCTGCAGTCGGCTCTGTTCTCCACGAGAGACTACCGGAGCTCTTTAGTTCTTGTTGTGTACTTCATCACCGGACCATAAAAAACACATATAAATATAAAGTTTGCATTTTCTTCTAGCACACATGTACAGAGAGACTGAGGAGCAGAATCGCCTGGTTGACTGGCGAGGTCCGGACCTCAGTAATTATTTCATGATGAGTTTTCTGTTGTACAATATTGTTTATATTTGCTAGACTAGTGTTGTTCACACTCCAGACCAATAGATGGCAGTATGTCAGTAGCACACCAGCAGTAAACAAAGAAACAGGAAGTGGTTGGAATGTGAGGGAACCTACAGTCAATGGAGAAACATTTGTGTTTTTATTCTTTATTCTGAATTTCAAATGTGGATCAAATGACTCTTGATTGCAGTTTGATTTAGCTTCGTCTTGTCTAAGCCTCACATGGTGCATTCACCCGGAGCGTCATTGATCACAGTTAAGAATGACTCAGTGGCGCCCTCGTGTGGACAGTCTGCGTATTGTGAATGTGTAATGGCGCATCAAGTGGTCAATCTGCAGCGGAGGAATCAGAGAAGGTAGAATGGATCTTGGCTCCCCCAAGTTGTCAAACTGTTGTATCAGCAGCAGAATGTTACTATTAAAGAAATCAGTATATAGATTATAATGTAGTAGACCTCTATCCGCCAAATATACTAATTACGGAGCACACTAGCCAGAGGAATGCTGTTATTCCTCACCGGATTCTCAATGTGTTTGTAAATCATGTACCACTGTTTACTGCAAGTACATGTTAGTTTGTGTATCACAATGACTTCTTTCATGATTATTGTCATACATGCACCACAATACACAAGATCTGAAAACAGAAATCTGCACATTGGTCCAGCAGCTGCTAGACGTGTCCCTTCATACATAAAGATCTTTAAGACTTTCTTTGTGTTTACAGGAGAGAGCGTCAACAGAGTCCCCACCACCGGAAAATATGCACACAAGATTCCCACGTGTGGAATATGAAGGAGTCCACAGGAGGAGTCTAGAACACGCCTCACCTCCTTTCAAAGTAGATGTTGCACACACTGTTGTCATCATCTGGATTGATTCCATGTGTGTAAAATTGTCCATTTCAGATTGTAATCAGCTATTTATTGTGATACCTGTTGAAGCTATAATAGAATGGTGCTATAAATAGAGAATCTCAAGTATATTTGTGTCATTTATTCAGGTTACTGTTCTTTTCAATGAAATACATCTTATTTAAAATCAAAGTGATACATGTGAGAGAATGCTGTTTGTTTACTTTTGTCACTTCTGTCTTTTTAAATTCCTTATGACACCTGGGAGGCTAATTAGAAGTAGTTTTATATTTTCTGAGTCTGTTTAATGTTTCTATTGCAAAATGATCTGATATCATTGTAATATAGGCATGTGCTCTGACATGTAAGTAATCTGGAACTCTATATATCCGTGTCCCTGTTGTTGATGACAACAAACGCACCCCTGTTGTTGCATTCATTAATTGATATTCCACAACTCGATGTTACTGTAACACTTAACACTTTATTGAATACAGTGCATGAAATGGAGAACAATAAGAAAAACAGTGCAGTCATAAAAAAGAAGACGACAATATGTACATGAAGATCTAAACTATGCTTGCTAACAACACCACAGCACAACAGTTAGTCATGAGGAGCAGACATTGTGGGCAGAGTAGTAGGGACTGATGTAGGAGGAGGAGCAGGCAGTATGGCCGTGTGGAGGGGCCAGCAGTCTCAGCGGTTGCTGTGGATGCAGAGAGGGAGGGCACAGGTCTGCTGATGGTAGAGGCGGCAGAGGGTTTTCTAACTGCCGGTAGCACAAGTGGCAGTGGTGGTTGAGGCTGGGAGAGTGGCATGATTATGTCCGTCCTTCCCTTCAACACTTTAGTCCCTGCCGTGCTGGGTGTGGGCACATACTCCATCAGAGAGTAGAGTGGTGGAGGGAGGACTGCCGGCTGGTGTGGTGCTGGAGGGAGGTCAGCAGATGAGATGGAGGTGGTTTTTGTGACAGTGAAGGACTGTTTAGTGACATGCAGGTTAAGAAGACGCTCTTGACGACGGATGAAGTCCCGTGCTGTCTTAATGTTTATTTTAGGGAGAGGAATGCCTGCTTTGCAGAGGATTGGATCCTCCACCAGAATCCGGTGCTGGATTCTCTCGTAGGCCTTCTAGATGGTGCTCTTCTCAGGACTGCTGCGAGACCCTTGAGGTGAGACCACAGCAGTTTCACCAGCGTGTACGTGGGCCTGTTGAGCACTGATGTCTTGTTGAGCTGGTGCGTATCGCTTAGCCATCTTCAGCCTCTGGATCACAGCAGCATCAACAAGATGGACCCTCTGTGTGTGGCAGTAGAGGGTGTTGCCCCAGTGTGTTCTGTACAGCTGGTTGAACTGCTGCGGCTGCTTGTCGTGCTCCTCCACTGCATTCCAGGCTTCAAGGACCGTGTTCCTCTGCTCAGTGGTGAGAGTCAGCTTGTCCTCTGTCAGGCTGACCTCCAGCAGAGCAGAGCCGAACTTTTCCAACCTTTCGAAGCCAGGAAGGGGGTTTGGACTGCAGGCATCCTCCTGTTGAAAAGTTGACATATAAAGGCGGTAAGTTAAAATGTAGCTCAAATACACTTGTAGAGTAAAACCACAACAACAAAATATTATTATTATAATATTAGATATTGTTATATTATAATAATACATTACTAATATAACAATGAATGTACAACAGGCCATTGATATCCTTTTAGCACCCAGGGAGGAAGAGGAGGAGGAGGAAGTGTCAGAGCAGGATGACAACTGCTGATTACAGATCAGATTAGAGATCTCTGAGGGAGAGTTCTTATAACGTTAACTCATATATCATATCTCATAACTCCTGAGCCTACAACACTGACTGATTCCTCTGATATTTGATCAACTGTTCAGCTTCCCTTTGGATAAGTTTCATGTTCTTACTCATGGCAAAACTAAGAGTAAGACATCAGAAATATGGATCTTCTATTATTCCATATTCCCGTCATAACCACAGCAACGGAGACAAAAAACACGCTGACAGAAGTCTTTGTAGTTCATACATTCTCTTGTCTTTAATAATATAACGTTAGATGGATAATAAACACCCGAGCAAGCAGGTGTTTATGACAGCACATAAATTATTAAAAGAACGAATTTAAACCCTCAAAAATACTGTCTCTGGAACACTGGCTAATAGTTGGTTATCTATTGATTAATGAGGGCCTGTTTTTGGATGCAAAGAATATTTGGCATTCGTAATACTGATTTAAGAGGTTATATTTAGGGACGCTAGATAACGTTAACGTTATCTTACCGGCCCGTACTCGAGCATCAGGATTTGAACCGTATATGCAAGAGTTAATGGGTTAAGGCAAGATAAAATGGATGTTGACAGTAATACAATTTCGAAGAGATGTTATTGAGAGCTGCTAAACGTGAACTAGCGGCGAAGTCTTAGCTAGCTAGCTAACGTTAACAATATGTCCGTTTTTTTCCACCCGACCAAAAGACAATTGTGCAGTATAAACAGTGTTCTGTATAAATAATTATAAAGACAAAAATATTTCAGTCTTACCAGAATTACTGCAGGGTCAACGCAGTGGGTAGATTCGCAACTCTAACTTGACGTATTCAAGATTTGCAGGTCAACTTGTGATTGGTGGTCTGCAGTCGGTTCCTCCGATCCAATTGGTAGTCCACAGTCAAACTGACCAATGAGGACGCGTAAATGTCTACAGTCACTGTAGACATTGCACGACTGTAGACTCGAGCTCTTTCTCAAATGTAGAAATCTCGACTGCATAATTTGTGGTAGTGGGGGACTGCGTTCGCGCTCTCCCCTGATAAGCTGTTTAAAAACAAGAAAGAAATAGTGTTTTGCAGCAATTATAAGTTAAGTATGTATGCCTAACTTGTAAGTATTTATATCTTTGGAGTATTACCAAAGGAGATTGTTCCTTTAATGAGTAAAATACTTTTCTGTGATCATGTTGTAAATATACTGATATACTTGCACAATGTTCTCCTTGCCCTCTTTACTGCTACTGTGTTTTCTTTCTGCAGGGAATGGACCTAAGTCAGCATATTCAGCAGTATGTCCCATAAACACCTGGGCCCAGTGTTTCCCACGCAAAAGACCAGAGAAGGAGCCGGTCCAGTGAGATCTCCACGGCCTGAAGAGTTCCACAACGATCTCGTATCCACTCCATACACTACTCATGTTTGTTTGTATTTCATTTGTTGTCAAGTTTACTTCAGCATTCAATATACATGCGTGTGTCCCATTTTACTGGAGTCCATAGGCCGGCTGTGACTTGTACAACATGTCCAAACGAGTCATGATTGCATTATTGAAAACCTTCTACCTCCACTGATCAGCAGCGACTACTTTTGCAACGCTTTAGGTCAGCACAGCATTCATTGGAAGGAGATATTCAAACATATTTAATTGAGTTGAAATTGTAATCTTTAACATTACGGCTGCAATTCTTAGTTTTCATCCTCATTTATTTCATATTTCACATAACAGATTCAAAGTGTATTTTTAATTGTCAAATTAAATCTGACATTAAATGTTGTACAGTGTTTCGCTGTCCTAAAGTCAGTTTAACAGTAAACGTTAACGTTAAAAGCTATTTCCTAACAGATTTCATTAGTGTTGAAGAACAAGATAATATCAGATTCATCTTCAAGTAACATGACCTAATTAATTATTCCAGCATAGAAGTCCATTTGATTTTTAAATGATATTCAGTTTAGGCACGCCTTTAACTAATGTGTACAGTAAGCACGTACCCACATACAAGCTGTATGTCAACACGACTGACTGCCATAAAAGCCTTAATGTTCTTACTTGTAGTAATATCAAACACATGTTGAAGCTCAAGCCTGTGGAATACAGTCAGTACAATCATTAACACAATAAACCAAATCCTCTTTAACTGCACTCTAATCAGCTTCAAACCTTCAGAGCTTCTGATACAACATGAGTAAAAGTATCAAATACACTGGAGACCCAAGACAAACAATCAAACCTAGACATTGAACAAATGTTAAATAATAATATAACAGATTAAACAATAAATAAATGTAATAACATCACAAATGCAAAATGTACACCACAAGGCTGACAAGTGAGCCCAATGGTGCAAATATTTTAATGTTTGCAAAGATATGTACGCTGTGCTCTGAATGGTAGTTTGTTATAAACTCACCCACTCACTGTACAATCCATCCTTAGTACATGTGCTCCACTTCACACTTGTATAAAGAATCATGATTGGCTTCCACACTCGTGATGCCACAAAATTCAATACATTTGAGAAACTACTCATAAGATTATGAATTCTGCATCCAACAATCTTGCAGGCGTGTTGCTGATAGTGATATTTAGACAGACAAAATGTTCTTTGCACATTGTTTTAAAAGATAAAGTCATAAAGCAGTTTATGATTTGTATGATTTTCTACATTTCAGACAAAGTGATACCAGTGTTGACAACATTTACAGCAAAGCAGTCACCAGGGAGAGAGTCTTTGAAGCAGCATCCCAGGGAGACACAACTCAACTTGATGGCCTGTTTGAGTTCCTGCAGCTTAATGATAAGAAACGTACAAGCCCAGAGTTCACAGGTGTCTGTTTCTATAACTGACTATGTCCTGCTGTCATCTATGGTCATGTTAGTGTGAAACAGTACAGCTCTCCTGGAAAGTGTGTTTGTGCAGTGAAATGGATGATTGTCATGCAGAGCGTGTCACTGACAGAGAGTGGAAGAGGTCAGAATAAATGAATGAGGCTCATTCAATTTAGGAGCTCATGTGAAACAGGGCAGCAAAACTACCACAGTGGCGTAATATGACCAAAATGAGACAGAAACAAAAAGATACACACGTATACAAAATACGCTCCAAAATATGCACAAATTGTCTACCAAGAGATGCAAAACAACCAAAAAGAGAAAAATGTGCAAAGCGTTTACAAAGCCACTCAAAACCACTACAGAGAGATCCAACATGATCACAAAGATGCCTCTTTGAATCTGTAGCTGTTGATCTTTTGTCACAAAAGATAACCATCCCTTCTCTGATCTCTCATTGTCCAGCTGTTCAGCCACATGTTACGCCGGGAGTTTGTGGATGAGGAGATGAGGTCGCTGTCCAGGAAGTTTACAGAATGGGTCTATGGACCCGTTCACTCCTCACTTTACGACACGAGCTCCATCGACACCAACGAGGACAACTCTGTGTTGGAGATAGTCGTCTTCGGGAGTGAAATTCCGGTATGAAATATCTATTTCATCCAACTTTAACTTCAAATGATCTGCACATGAAGGTCTACCAAATGACCATTTTTCCTGAGTGCTGTTTGGTTCCAAGTCAACACATATTTATTCTATATGATGTTCATTTTATAGAAGTAAACATGTAACTATATATGGAAATGATGCTCAGGATATGCCTATTATAATGGAGGGCTTCTTGGATAAAGAAGGATATTTATTGATATGGGATAGCGGTGAAGCCTTTTAAACGGTGAGGGGAATAGTCACTGGTTTAGATTTATGCAACAGTCAAAGTGCAGCAAAGAAGAGCAGCACATTTAGAGTACAGAAAGATGCAACTTTGCACAGTACTTATGGCTTTGGACACAATAAATTGTGTCAAGGCTGACAAGTGAGCAAGACATTGCAAATATTTAAATGTTTCCAAAGATATGGTACGCTCTGCTCTGAATGGTAATTTGTTATAAAGCCACCCACTCACTGTAAACTCCATCATGGGTCCTCTTGTATGAATGGCATATTGAACCGTGATTGGCTAGTTGTGATGCCACAAAATGAAATGAATGTGAGAAACTACTTATAAGATTATGCATTTCGAATCCAACAATCTTGCAGTTGTACTGCTAATAGTGATATTCGGATACACAATACAAATCAGTTTATCAGTTGCCAAGTAATATTTTTTTATTATTAAATCAAACCATCAACTGAATCAAATGACTATTCATCAGAATAACGCTCAATAAAATGACCTTTCAGTGAAGCAATTAAGGCATTCAGATCATACTGAGATACATTCGTTTGAATCTGGGTATCAAGCTGTCCTAAAAAGTGAGAACGTATTAACATAACGTAACAGCTCATAAGAGAATGTCAGAGAGTAAGCAGATACGAGTTTTTTTACAATTGGAAAAACTGCTGTTGGGCAAACAACAGACTTGCCCTGCCCTCGGGAGAGGGCGGAGCGTGACCAAGGTAACAAACACCATCAGCGCTTCAGTGCTGCCCCTGACATTTGCAATTCTACACCTGTGCAGCTGTGGCTCATCGTATCCGATGAGCTAGGGAAGCAAACATAGTATTTTGTCATACACGACCTGATTATTAGCGACAAATAAGATGGACAATGGACAGCCACCGGACACAAGCCCTGAAGAGGAGGGCAATAGTCTGGATTGGCTCCTCAAGACAGAAGGCTCAGAGATAGTTCCTGCCCCAATGGATACCAACGTCTCAATATCTCGGTAACCGCTCCTACTGGCCAACAACCGGTGTTTGATTCCTCTCTCACAGGTTATGCACATTGCTTTTAATTATGAAATTGCACAGACTGACTGCTGGAGATGTCAACACAGAAATCAGTGTGGTTCTATTGCTGCTAAGAAAATTGAGCATTTGAGCCTTCGGGGACTGATAAGTATCAGGTGACATGGTTGTTTAGGTAAACAAGCTTCAGCCTGATTAAACCTGTACTTGTTCACAAGCTGGTCCGGATCCTTTTCCCTAAGACACTCATTAACAACTACTGTGTTACCAAAGAGTTCTTTGTACATTGTTTAAAGATTACAGATGTTAAAATAGAGTTACAGTATATGATAGCATCGTTGGAAATCTTGAGCTGCATAAAGCAGTTTATGACTTGTATGATTTTCTACATTTCAGACAAAGTGATACCAGTGTTGACAACATTTACAGCAAAGCAGTCACCAGGGAGAGAGTCTTTGAAGCAGCATCCCAGGGAGACACAACTCAACTTGATGGCCTGTTTGAGTTCCTGCAGCTTAATGATAAGAAACTTACAAGCCCAGAGTTCACAGGTGTTTGTTTTTATAACTGACTATGTCCTGCTGTCATCTATGGTCATGTTAGTGTGAAACAGTACAGCCATGTCTCCTGGAAAGTGTGTTTGTGCAGTGAAATAGATGATTGTCATGCAGAGCAAGACCATCTGCTGGTGGCTAAAAGAGTTTTGTTCAGAAAAGGTGTCACTGACAGAAAGTCAAACGGGTCTGAATGAATGGATAAGGCTCATTTCATTCAGGAGCCCATGAAAACAGTAACTCCAAAGAAGCTTGATGTGAATTGGTCCATAAAACCTGTATGTCTCAAAAGGAACAATTTGTTTGCAGTGAGACTTACAGTGAAATAAGGGGTTATACCAGTAGTACATATTGAATCATCACAAACTCTCTACACATTGATGTGAATAGTGTGATGGGAAACAAAACTGTTATTCTTTGCACAACTTTCAGATGAAACAACTGGGAAAACGGCTCTCCTGAAAGCTTTGCTGAACCTAAAGGATGGCAAAAATGACACCGTTGAAGTCCTGCTTGACATAGCCGAGAAAACTGGAGACTTAGAAAATGTAATCAACGCATCTTACAAAGATCCTTCCTACAATGGTAGGTGAATAGAAAACTGGCCTTCACGAGTGATGGTACTTCTGAAGCTGATGGTCCAAAGAATAGAAGTTGTCTTATGTTGTAAAGACTGTACTCTATATATCCTGAAAGGCCTCATAAAAACATGTAAAATCCATATATTACACTCATTAGAAATGTATGCGGTTGCCAGCATACCCAATAAATGAATACAGCTGCTTTTAATTCATTTGAATTGTATACCTTCAGGGTGATTTACTTTGCTCTTAAACTCCTTCTAAAGATAGAGCAGAGTGAACGATGTAGAACCTGGCCATAAATAAGTGCTTCTTGACCTGTATCTGTACAATATACTGTAAACAGTCTAAATTTAAAACTGTTGCCTGTATATAACCTTCATAAGTAAACAAGACCATCAGAAAGCATACTGGCTATTTCTATATAGTTATTCTCAATGCTAGTCATCAGTGCCACCGGCTCAGATTCCACGTATTTTGCTCGAAACACTACTCAGAGATTTTCAAAATCAAAGTTCCTTGTAATAGCTTTGAGAGACTAACGATGTGCAGAAAACATTACAATTCTGTGTCCTCTACCAATAACACACACGTCACTCACAGGTCAGACGGCCCTGCACATCGCCATTGAGAGAAGGAGCTTTGACTATGTGAAGCTGTTGGTCCAGAAAGGAGCAGATGTGCAAGTCAAAGCCAATGGGAGGTTCTTCCAGCGCAAGGCTGGGCTGGGCTTTTATTTTGGTGGGTAATTGCGTCCCACTAAAAAAAAGAAGCTACCTGTTCTATCCCAGTTGTTTATAACCAAGTCACTAAACTGACCTTTGTGTGTTTCCAATAGGAGAGCTTCCTCTGTCACTGGCTGCCTGCACCAACCAGCCCAATATTGTGTCTTTCCTCATAGAAAACTCTTACAGAAGAGCTGACTTGACTGACCGGGACTCACAAGGAAACACTGTGCTGCACGCCTTGATAGTCATAGCAGACAATACGGCAGAAAACACAGATATGATCGCAAAGATGTACGACGACATCCTTGTTCAGCACAACAGAGTTGAGAAAAACGGAAAAGTCCTGTTGGAAATGATTGAAAATAATCAGGGGCTGACTCCTCTGAAGTTAGCGGCCAAGCTCGGCAAGATTGGGGTAGGTCTAGTTTATTTTGAAGGTCTTTGTGTTTGTTTTCGGGTAAACTTTGATGGTTTAATTTCTTAATGTAAAACAGTAATTTTTTAGAATGGTTGCATTGCCTTATAACACTTAAACTGACCTGCCATATGTGTGCAACATTTTCACATTTCAACATTTTCTATTGGGAAATCACAAAGAGACATAAAATTACCACAAATTGCCTTCAAGGAGACAAATCCTCTAGAAATGGTCGCAAAACAACCAAAATGAGATGCAAAGCGTTTACAAAGCGACTCAAAACCACTACAGAGAGATCCAACATGATCACAAAGATGCCTCTTTGAGTCTGTAGCTCTTGATCTTATGTAGAAGAGGTTAGAGCCCTTAACACGTCTCTGACCAGGGACCCATTTTATGATAACCTGTCCATGGAGATTCTTGTATTGTCACAAAAGATAACCATCCCTTCTCTGATCTCTCATTGTCCAGCTGTTCAGCCACATGTTACGCCGGGAGTTTGTGGATGAGGAGATGAGGTCGCTGTCCAGGAAGTTTACAGAATGGGTCTATGGACCCGTTCACTCCTCACTTTACGACACGAGCTCCATCGACACCAACGAGGACAACTCTGTGTTGGAGATAGTCGTCTTCGGGAGTGAAATTCCGGTATGAAATATCTGATATAAATGATATGCACATGAAGGTCTACCAAATGACCATTTTTCCTAAGTGCTGTTTGGTTCCATTGTCAGACACAACATCCTCCTGCTTCAGATAATATAGAGCAGGATTAAGTCAACACATATGTATTCTATATAATGTTCATTTTATAGATGTAGACATGTAGCTATATATGGAAATGATGCTCAGGATATGCTTATTATAATGGAGGAATTATGTAGCAGCACTGCAAAATTACAGAAACATCTGGCAGTGCTCTGGCAGTTGTTTACCGTTTACTTTCTTTGTTTCTGTAAACAAGCTTTCATGGCCTTCACAAGGCCCGATCAAAGGCTTTTGGGGTTTCGCTGTGCCAGTTTCAATAGAGGCCTTTGATGTGGAAATGATCCTGTGAATGTCGCCTCAGAATCGTCCCGAGATGCTCCAGATCGAGCCGCTGCGCAGCCTTCTGGAGGACAAGTGGGACAGGTTTGCTTCCAAGTTATTCTTGATGAATTTCCTGGTCTACCTGTCATACCTGAGCATCTTCACCTCTGTGGCCTTCTACAGGAAGGAAGGACAGGTAAGGCAAAAAAACTAAACCAACCAAACCATCCATTGATTAAAAAACGGTTTTAACGACTTCATTAGCCCTGAGCAATGACTCCTCATCCTTTTGACTTGCAGCCACCTTTTCCCATTGAAGATGACCCGCTCGACTACATTCGCTGCATTGGCGAGCTCCTCAGTGTCCTTGGAGCTGCGTGGTTTTTCTATAAAGCGGTGAGGAAGTGGAATCCGGTTCCAGTAATTCACACAAAAAGAGTCCCAATCATTTTCAAACTATTTCCATTTGTCTTGACTCCCGAATCCACAGTTAACTATTTTCAAGAGGAACCCCCCAACCTTCAAAGCTCTGTACACGAATGGATTAAGTGACATTCTATTGTAAGTATCGCCTTTAACCTCTTGTGAAGGACAGATATATTATCACCACTTTCTTACCACTCCACTTTGTTTCGCAGTTTCCTGCAGGCGACGCTCCTCCTGATCTGCACAGTGTTGTACTTCTGTGGGTTGAGAGAGTTCGTTGGACTCCTCGTGCTGTCGCTGGCTCTGGCCTGGATCAATGTTCTTTACTACTCAAGAGGCTTTAAACAACTGGGGATGTACAGTGTCATGATGGAAAGAGTAAGTAGAAGTACCCAAAAGTCTCAGCGTGAGACGTGGGTAGCCTGATTTACAGTCTTTTTCTCTCTTTTTAGATGATCCTGGGTGACCTACTACACTTTTTGTGTGTCTATGGTGTATTCCTTTTTGGGTTTTCTGCTGGTAAGACTTTCACAGACGTAAAATGCAAAAAGTTAAGCACATGCAGAATGAAGAATTTAAGATGTTCAAGCAAAGTAAAGTCTTCTGACTTAAATTTTCTCCTCCTCCGTAGCTATTGTAACCCTCATAGAAGACTCTCCTGCAGCTCATGAAAAGCTTCCTGATGGCACTCCAGCACGTGGGAGGAGCTTTGATGATGAGCCGTTTGAGTGCAAGAAGCCAAGTTACAACGACCTCCGTTTCACAACGCTGGAGTTGATGAAGTTCACTATCGGAATGGGAGACCTGGAGTTCACGGACCACGTTCAGTGCAAGGAAGTGTTCTACATCTTGCTCATCATGTACATAGTGCTCACTTACATCCTGCTGCTCAACATGCTCATAGCCGTGATGGGCAACACGGTCGAAAGAATCTCCAAAGAAAGCGAAAACATCTGGAACCTGCAGGTGGGAAGCTGCTCTGGTCTGTAAACTTGTTTTACAGCACGCAAAACCTCGCAGGAATAAGTTCATCTCACAAATCTAGGATACTTCTGAAGGATGTCTGTAAATGTGGCTTGATATTAGTAGTGAATATAATATTAATAGTAGTAGTAGTATTCATTTTGAAGAAGTGCTTCGATATTAAGGGTTTCTAGGTTGTGCACAAACAAACAATAACACCAGGGCTGACACACTGACATTTTGTTGCACGTCCTCAGCGGGCCTTTACAATTCTGGACATGGAGAGGACTCTGCCGAGGCGCCTGAAGAGTAAGCTGTACTCCACGCTGTCGAAAATAGTGTGTTTCAAAGACGAGCAGGGAGAGAGTCGAAGGTTCTTCAGGTAAACCACCGCTGCATGTGTCTGATATTAACGCCTATTGTTTAGTCTGTACAGGTGTTAAACTATTTTACAAACACGGTGGAGTGTTGAGCTAGATACAAATGTGTCTAGGAATTACTGTCTTAATCTTGAATACTGGCCACCATCTTTTAAAGGCTCAGTTCACTCAAATTTACAAAGAAACAAATTGTATCATTTACCAGAGGCCTCACTGTGTCATACGCAGCGTCGGAAATACACGAGGGCAAAGGGCAAAACTGCCCCTAAGAAATATAATTTTGCCCCTGATATCACAAGGAGAGGGGCAAAAAATGCCCCCATAACTTCCTCTAATAATAATGATACTTTAATGAACTTGTCAAAAACATCGTAGCCTATATGACCCGGTCCAGTTGCCATAGAATGTTTTTTATTTTCGCCTTGACTGGTTCGCCTTGACTGGTTCTTCACGCACACGCAGTGTGCGTGAAGAACCGAACGTTCTAAACAAATAAATAAATGGAGCGCTTCTTCATCAGACCTGTGACTGCGAGACTGCGGTCAACTCAGCAGACACTTACATTTTAGAGCGGAAAGATTAACGTGAGACAACATCCGGTTTCTTCAGACGAACATCCGGTTTTCAGAATAAGATACCAACAAATTATACATATTGCATAATGGAAATTAGATTAAATGAATTATATTCACATTAAGTATAAAACATGCTACCTGCATCTCGTGAGTTAAAGGGAAAATACACCTAAATTGTGCGTAAAGTGTCTTTATTCTTTGATTTGAGGGTTGCTGGAAATGCATTAGTCTGGAAATGCATCTGGAAATGCATTAGTCTGACTGACAGTCAATTAAGATATTTTACTAAGCAAAAACTCTGAACTGAATTTGTACCTTCAAATGGCACATTTTTTAAATTTTGAAGGTGCTGTAAAAATGTTTTTCTCAAAAATTCCACACGACTAATGCATAAGTTCAGGACAAAAATGGGTAATATCACAATATTTGAGGTGCTACAAAAATATTTTTTCTCAATAATTCACAATGATTGATGTATATGTAATCAAGGCATCGTTGACTTAATAATTGTTAAGTTAACAAATGGAATAAAGAAATTTTGTTCAAAAAGTCTAAGAAAACACTTTGAATCTGTAGACTACTGCCTAATAGTCTTAGTATTGCCATTTGATGACAATTGTAAGCCTAATTAAGTATATTTATTATTTTGAACAAAGGTTCAATGGTATTTTACAAGTTTCAAAAAGTGCCCCCAATTTCTTTTTAAATGCCCCTGGATTTCAGTCAGTGGGGGCAAACATTGCCCCCTAAAAAATATGTAAATTTCCTACCCTGGTCATACGGACAGCTTTTATTTTTCTAGTGTCTATTCTAGTATTCCAATGTGTGTCTTCTTCGACCTCAGGGTGGACGAAATGAACTGGAGACAATGGAGGTCAGATGTTGGTTATGTCCACGAGGAAGACCCCGGGGAAAGCATGATGAAGTCACAGCCCCCCAACCAAACTGCTGGTAGGACAACAGAGCAGACAAACAAACAACTTGCTGTTTTCTTACCGTGTAGGTGCCACCAATACTGAGTTGCCTTTTAATCTTCCAGGGATTCTGTGGAGGCCAAATCCAGTCTTTGAGAGGATCGGTGCTAGACGTCGCCAACAAACGCACACCACTTGTGTCTAGGTTCAGCACAACATCCAAAACCAGATCCATTACAGTTACAAGTCTGAACTTTCACATTCAGGGGAGCATTTGCAGCCACAATGGTCCCTTCCTTCTTAAAAATGTTTTGTATGCCATGTCCACTTCAGAAAAACATTAGTCTGTCTGTACTGTATATACTGTCAGAATTATACCTGTAGGAACACTAATGCTCTTGTTTTGAATGTCTTGGCTGATGACAGAAAACAGGTTGATCTTGACCATATGAATGTGTTTGTAACAAAGACAGTCTCTCGCAAAAGCTCCGTGTTTGCAAACTTTATTTTGGTTAGGGGGAATGTTTGTGCAAGACATTTTTATTCCTGAAGGTTAGGCAAAACTGGAATATCACATTTTCACAAAGTAGAGAAAGTAAGCCCCCCCCCCCCTCCACCGCCGTTCACAACAGGATACATCTTCAATTGATCAAAGACAATCGGATTAATCAGAGTAAAAATCAATCTAGAGGGTCGTCTCATACCTGTGTCCCAATAGATATTGCCATCAAGTCGGCTAGATGAGATTCTTACACGTCCACGTGTACTGTGTGTGATAATAGTGTGAAAGGAACCACAGAACATGCAAAGTTCCGGGTAGAACATCTGAATCTGTCTTGGCTGAAACAAAATTGGGGTGCACTGTGCAGAGAGGAACCACTCACTCTAGATTTATTTTTAACACTCCGTTCACATCTTTACTTCACAAGATTTTCTTTAAGCGTGACAAACGAGGGCAGCGGCTCTGCTTTATATCACCGGGTTGCTGCTCAGTACGGTCAGAACATCAGTTCCCGATACAAGCTCGCCGAGGCTTTTAGGCCGGGGTGGTTACAGAGAGGGACGCTTGGTCACTTTGGTCAGTGAGTCAGCAGCAAACAGTTCACACATCCTGACGGCGTCGAGGAGTCGTGGCACACTTCAGGACTTCTAGTCCATGACACAGTATCAGTAGTTATAACTAAGTAGCTTGGTCCCCCGTCAGAGATTAACTTTGTGCGCGTTGTCGGCGCGCACACTCCTGTGTGCAAGTACCCAAGCTTAACATACACACACAAGCACCCATTCACACATTTCTCCATACTAAGCCCAGTGGAGGCACTTCATATGAAACTGTAGAACCTGACTATGTCGGGCTGTAACGAGGCAGTTCAAAAATAAACCGGGCAGGACTGTCGGATCGATTAGTGTTGATTTAAGGTTGAGAAACCCACACGGGCCTGCAATGCAGTGGGTCAAACTCCTGAAAATCACTCTGCCATTCTGAGTCCTGGTCAGTTATTACATAGATTTGGAATAAAGAATAGACCAAATCTTCACCATGCGTCCACCCCATGAATAGGAACTTATTTTCACTGATACAGCCCATACACATTACTATTCACACACACACACAAATCATACTAGTGTGTGTTCAGATTAAAAGTCTATAGCAGCTTTAAGGGGCAGGCACATCAAAAATGAGAGCCAGGAAAGAAAACTGCCATTAAGTATAAAGACCAAAACACAGAAAAGCTACGGCTCGCATCTAAGCTGTCTCTCTTTCTGCAGACGGCAGATCAGCAGCTCTTCCTCCCTTTTGACCTGTACTGTGTGTTTCCGAGCACAAATCAGAGAACGGAGAACAAAGCAAAGAAAAGCTCAGCGCTGGGAAAGACGTCAGATTAACGGACAATTCAGCTCCCACTGCGTCAATGGGATTCACCTATGGCACCTAATGTGAAAACACCTATGGCTTCAGGATGCAGTGGTCCAAAAATAATAATAAATTAAACTATATCAGGATATTTATTAAGTATAACAACTAAAAAACACACAGTCCAAATACTTTAAAATAACTGCTACAGCCCTGTTCTACATACCTATTCATTCGGCTAAATACTATTCATATTTTAACATCTTAAAATCCTTGATAGGCAACATTTGAGACAGTAGGATGGGTGCTTTATCAACAAGTAGGAGTAGCATGATTACCTTAATGTTTCAATGTAAGGCAACATCACCACTTCCTTTGCCTATACACACACACACACACATTACCTCTGTCCAATGACCAGACAGTACAGAGTTCAAATAAGCTCCAAGAAAAGAAAAGAAAAAGGAAACACTTCATTCTCTCTCACAGCGAAGCCAGACTGAAGTTGGGATCCTAGCAAAGGAAGTCAGTTAAGGTAAGTATTAAGTAGAGGATAACCACTGTGACATTTAAGGCTTTTTTTCCCAGAAGGCTTGAGGCTAGCAGAGCAAACATCAACCCGAAGAAGAGGACTAGAGGAGCTTGATGCTAGACGCAGCTAGCTTTACATGTCCTTCCTTTGTCTTTATAGGTAGCAGAGAGACGGCGATCAGTAGACGGAGCCACACAGGTAACGTCCACATCAGCTCACTCGTGTTACAGTAGTAAGGTGGTGAGGGGAAACCAAGCGCTTTTCCCACCTTGCATTATTTTAAGTACTTGCAAGTAATCAATTTACTTTTCACACACTGACATACGCACGGCATTTTAATATGAATGGGATGCTATTCTGTTGCACAGACTAATAGGGGCTAATGGACTTTATGCTCCTCTTGCCAGACGTCAGGCCGCAACATTTAAAAAGGAATTTCTACAGTTCAAGTAGGGCCGTCTGCAGAAATACGACAAAAACGGAAATAAGTTCTTCGTAAGCGATTATTGAAATATCACACACACAAGAGGGCACTTTAGACTTACCAAACAGAGTCAACTACTCGCAACTCCACAAACTACATGGAGAGTGTTACTGTTATTTTGCTAGTGCTGGCGTTGTCTTATTTTTGAACTAAAGTTCTGTGATGGTTGGGCGTTTTTGCACACTGTGATCACCCATTGAACCATGCAGAAAAGAAACAAACTAGCTGGACACAAACGGCACAGTTCAGGAGCCATGTTGTATTCCTGATAGAGGAAGTGTCCACCGCGACTACGAGAGGAGCCTCTGGGACAGAAACATTAACAGTCCTATTAATTGCATATACATGTAACCTTATTTAAATGGATCACAAACCTGTTAAGAGGATAAATAATTGCAAAAAAAAAAGCAAACATCACACGAGGACATCCTAATATCTTGCCTTTGGGCAGTTGTAAGGCCAGAAATGCTGAAAATAAAAGGTTTTACATGTCAACCAAGGAAAAAGCACTGTGACAATCATATTCTCATCTGCAAATGAATAGTTTAGAACACAATATATACACGAACAAAGAGCAGCACATCCATGCCAGTGATGAAAAAGAGGAATTCTACTCGACAGTGGACAACAATCTCAAAAACCCTTCATCTGCAACAAAGGTACGACATGGCTTAAGACCTGAGGAATACTTTGAAACATCACAACCTGGTGGGGTCTACAAATCCAGCTCTGGAGCAATTCAACTGGAATTGATCACTTGCAAGATCTTAAAGAATAAACCACAGGAGCTGAAAGTAGCTGTTGAGAGAAAACTCAAAACACAAGAAGGGGAGGGGGCCGGAGAGGGGATAAGCGAACGCTTTAACGGTAGCCCGGGTGATGAGCATGAACGCCACCGCCGCTGCCGTTGTTGGGCTCCTGAACTTGGCCCATGGCCGACCTGTGCATCTTCTCCATCACGCCCATGTTTTGCTCCTGAAAGCTGGGCATCTGGAAGCCCCCTCCTAAGAAATCCACGTTCTGCATCAACTTGGACGGGTCAGGAGGACCCTCTTTGCCCGGCCTGTACTTTGCCCCCGGGATACGGTTCGCGGAGGCAGCAGCCTGCCCTTCCTGGAAAGCCCCGGGGAGGTCCTGAGGGCCGGATCCATTGTTACCTGCTGTGGCCGGGATGCCGCCCCACGGCGGCTGCATGTAGTGGCCATTAATGTAAGGCATAGAACCTACTGGGCAGTTAACGGGGGACGACGGCCGTGCTTTTTCTGAGGGGTGCTTCAGGGCGAAGGACTGTGCGGCGTTGGGTAGCTTGTGGGAATAGTTGAGGTTTCGAGAGGGGTAAGCGCACTCGGTTGGAGGCTCCATCCTTGGGTTCTTGCAGGGATGGGCCCCCTCAGGGGGCTGCTGCATGTGGGCCAGTTGATGCTGGGCCCAGGAGCGCTGCTGCTGCTGCTGCTGCTGCTGCAGATGTTGTAAATGTTGCTGCTGCTGTTTCTGCTGATGTAAATGGTGCTGCAGCTGCTGTTGCTGCTGCTGCTGCTGCTGCAGTTGTACCTTCTCTGGGTCTGCGTGAAAGGCAGCTATGCTATTAGTAGCAGCTATACTGGGCTGCGAGTGGAGTGCAGCATTGGGAGTCTGAGCTGTGGCTTTGTCTGGGTGTCCCACCATGAGGCAGCTGGGCACGGAGCCCAGGGCCGGGTGGTGACAGGACACCCTGGAGCTGGCGTTGATCAGAAGGTTGCGGCTGATGGGGCTGGGGTTCGCGATCTGGCCCTCGCAGACGGAGGTGGCGCCCATACCGGCCCGTGCCTGGCACAGCTGGTTGATTTGGTGCACGATGCTGCTCAGGTCACTCGGCCGGTTCTGATGCAGGCTGGCCGCCATGGATAGTGGGATGGTAGAGGTAGATACAGTTACATTTGGTGGGGCGTCTGCGTCGGGGAGCTTCCGGGGCCCGTACGCCCCCGGTGGGGGCTGCTGGAGGCTGTTGGGCGCAGTCGGAGGCCCCGCGCCCGCAGCCTGGGGGAGGGGCTGTGGGCCGCCTAGCCCCTGGGTGTGCTGTATGCTCGGAAGCTGAGCTCCGTCGGACATGTGGCGCAGGTCCTGAGTCGCTCCCTGCTGTGCAAGTAAAGCTTGCGGAGGAGCCGCGTGATGCTTTCGTGTCTGCAGATGAGAAAGATGCTGCTGCTGCGGGACGACCGGTGGATGAGGCTGGCTCTGCTGCTGCTGCTGCTGCAGCTGCTGCTGCTGCTGCTGCTGCTGCTGCTGCTGCTGCTGCTGCTGCTGCTGCTGCTGCTGCTTCTGCTGCTGCTGCTGCTGCTTCTGCTGCTGCTGCAGAGCCTGGGTGTGAGGCAGACTCTGCTGCCTCTGTATGCTCTGCGGATGAGTCAATCTCTGCTGCGGAGTCTGAACCTGGGACAAACTCTGCTGCCGCTGCAGAGCTTGTGAATGAGCCATGCTCCTTTGCTGTAAAGCCTGCGGGTGGGGCACGGTTTGAGGCTGTTGTACAGTCATTGGATGAGTCATGCTTTGATGCAGCGCCTGAGGGTGCTTCTGGGCGTCGGGCGGCGTCGGGCCTTGTAGGTGAGGGGTGGGTTGAGGGAGATTTAAAGTGCTTTGAGCGGCGTACGGCCCGCTGTGAGGGTTCATGGCGGCCTTCTGGAGCTGCCGGGCGCGGCTGCTGTCCGACTCTTTGACGAAGCCTTTGGCGGGCGCGCGGAGGACGGCCAGCAGACCCCTACTGGAGCTGACCTGAGACGGGTAGGGACTGTGGCGCTGGCTGGACGAGGACGTGTCGAGCCCGTTGACTGTGCGGCGAATGTGCTTCCTTTGAGGTACTTTGACGCTGTTGGGGAAGATCTGGATGGTCAGAGGGCTGTTGGCAACTTTCTTAGCAAAGGCATCCAACTCTGCTGGGGTTGGATAGCTGGCAGATCTCATCTTCTGTGTAGTTTCCCCTGAAACATGTGGAAGGTCAGACAAACAGAAACACGTTTACATGCACACTAATATTCCACTGTTATTCTGAGTTTGATACGGGTCATCAGGCCTCGTTCCGAATGGAGCGTTTTCCGATTAAGACGTGGGATGTGCAGATATTACTCAGGTTTTAGGAGCATTCTATGCATCTCATGCCTTGAACACAATCCAGCCAGAGATGCATGACCAAAAGAAGAAGCCCGCATCTCTGGTCGGAAGGAGAAAAGCACCAACGTTTAAACATTATGAAAGTTTTTGGGATATGTACAAATACTGCAAAGCCGACGTTTTCAAGAATGCGGTTGAAGAAATAAAAGGATGTAGGCTGCTCCGCTGTTGGTAGAAAACTTTGAAAAAAAACATTGGCTGTATGTAAACTGGAATATTCATTTTCATTAGCCATATAAACAGCTTAGTAGGAATATCTTGTGTATGTAAACCTAGTCGCAACACTTCATACCGACACGTACTGTAACACTACACTGTAGGACAGCATGAGATGTGGGAATAAAATGTACTGCAGCGTGAGCTTCGTGGTGACTTCATCTGCTCTCTATTAAGAGCTCTGCAGCCACTGAGGCTTTGGATCAGATGCACGGTGCCATCAACGACGAGCTGGCACTTCTCTTGACAACTAAATAAAATAACAATGTATTCAACGGATGTGTTTAACCCTCATCTTAAGCATAGATCATGTTAACCACACTATAATTCAGTTTGTCCATCAGTCTACAGAATTTCTATTATTTACACTATAAAAAAAAGTATTGCTCTTGAATTAAAGGTTTTAGGGTCAATGTATGACACAATGTTCCATAATCACACTTTCTTGTCATCTTAGAACGTGGCTACGTGATCGACATCGTCCGATCCCGACTGCTGGCCAATGACTCATCTAAAGGACAGATAGGACCACAACGGCACTCACATTTCTGAAGTCCAGTGTTCATCTGCGTGCGGGAGAGAAGTCTGAAGGTAGGGTCACCTGATGCCGGCAGGCAAGCCAGCATGTCACTATGACACTATTGCAGCACGGGACACCTTCTCCTCACCATACTGGGGGAGAAACAGAGCAGCACCAGTCAGCCAAAGACGACACTTAGGCTGGCCTGTTTTCATATCCAGTAGTTTGACCTTTTGCAAATGGCCGCTTGTAATAAACCGACGTCCTGGTTCTGTAGGAGCTCGTGTGCGCAGCAGGCGAGCAGAGACGGCTTCAATAAAACACCAACTTATTGTACAATATATGGACAAGACATTGATCATTATTCATCATCATTATCACACTCTCTGTATGTGTGTGTATATACTGTATATTATATATATATATATCACAGTCTCTGCCTCACTGTGTGGAAGAGACTGGATCATTCTTATACATGTAAAGTAACATCAGGCTTAACTTTGCAAAACAAAAAGCAACAAATAAATACACATAAAATTACTTATTTTTTCAAATCTATTATTATAATCATAAATTATACAGCAGCATTTCTGGACCTTTTATAGACTAAACTAGTAGTCAGTCAATCAAGAGAAATAGCGGTCGGAATTATTGAAAATTATAATAATCCTTAGTTGCAGCTTCAGTGCAGATGTTATTCCTCGTCTCCTCCGTTGGAAGAAGGCAGGGAAGGATCTCTGGAGTGTTCTCTTACGGTTTAGTCGCACATTATTTTGCAGATTCATCACAGGTTTGCAGGCGGTTTATGATTCACCATTAGTTCACTTCCACTGGTCAGCTACATGATAGACTTGTCATAGTGGTGTCATCTTTGTAATCTTTGTGATCTTAGATTCATCACAGATTAAGTGGTAGTTTATACCATCATGTCCATACTTATTCCAGCACTCTGCACCACTCTCTTACTGATGGCACGTCATTGTGCTATTGTTGATTTTCTCCAATACATATTTATTGATGTAGATAGCAGTTGTTTACTTTTGTCCTGCTTTGTCGTCCTTGTTTTTAGCCGTAGGCCTGTGTCTATCTCTTAGTATTGAGAGCAACGGAAAGCCAACGAGTCAAAGGCCTTAAACGTGTTCAATAATAATCCAATAAAGCTCCTGGCTCTTCCGTTTGATCTGAACGCAGACCAGCGCTTCTCTCCTGACTCGGCTCTTCTGTTTTACCCTCGGTGTGCCTCAGGAGGACGCAGTGCGTGTAAAGGAGAAAGAGGATCTTCATTAATGCAGACCGGATAATAACGTGACCTTTCCTACAGAGACAGCTCACACCTACCGTGTGGATCTCTGGCACCGTCGTCGGCTAACGCCCTGAATTAACCAGAGCACCGGCCGTGTCGGATCACACCGTTACTACAGCCGTCATGAGTGAGGTAGCTCCACTTTCAGACAGCCAGTCTGTAGCGAGATAACGTTAGCCATCTGACTAGCAATCCAGCCTCAATCTGCTGTAATTCACCACAGCTAGCTAACGTTAGCACAGACCTAATACATGAAGCGGGGCTATTTCAGCCAGCTAACATGGACTGGACTGACTGCGGTGGGAAATCACAAAAATGCATCGCTGAATAGGTTAGCTCGAGTCCCAATGAATAAGGAGCTTCTTTGTGCTTATTGTGACCAGGCCAGCTGGTTAGCAAACTTTAGCTTTTCATAGACGGAGAAACACCGACGCGACCCGAATTTAAGAGCATTATACTTACTCCTCGCGAATCTATGAGTAGGGGAACTTCATTTTGTGGAGATTTAACGTTTATATTGTATTTTTAGAAAAAAATGAAGAGACCATCCCCGGTGTTGGTTCTCCGAGCTGCTGCTGTCTGGCTACGGAGAGCTACGTCTGTCGGGCATGCGCAGACAGTGAGGAGGACCGCCGGTTCCTGCATTTAGGCGTCAGTGCTAAGCGCCTGTCCAATAATTCCCACAGATGGGATGTTATACTATTAAAGACATGACAAAAAAAGCTCAAGGGCGTAGTAGGCAGTGGTGGAAGAAGCACTCGGATCTTTTACTTATGTAAAAATAGCAATACCACTGTGTAAATAATATGTTCCAGTCCTGCATTGGAAATCTTGCTTCAGTGAAAGTACATAAAGCAGCATCAAAATACCATATACCAAAAATAACGGTGCTCATTATGCAGAATAGCCCATTTCAGAATAAGTATGAAACACTAGGTCATGATTTCATAAAAGTGGGGCTCTTTTTTAATTACTTTATATGTTGCTGGGTAGCTTAACCTACAATAAGACATTACAATGTGTTAGTTGATTCATATTTTGTATTAATAACCTGATTATAAAGTAATTTAAGTCATCAAATAAATGTAGTGGATTAAAGAGTACAATATTGGCTTCAAAAATGTAAAAACAAAAAAAAGGTACAAGTACCTGAAAATTACAGTACAGTATTTGAGTAAATAAATTCCACCGCTGGGTGTTGGCATTGCAAGTTTAAGTCGAGAAGTACAAGCACCATAAATGTACTTTAAGTATCAAAAAGCAGTCAGTATTGCAGTATATTATCATTTACTAAATGACTGCAGCACCTGCAATGGATTTGATTTAAAAAGCAGAAGGATCACAACAAAGTCTGAGCTCCCTCCACCACACAAGAAGTTTACATCAAAATGAATCCAACTTACTTTAATACATATTTATATAAACCCTGCAAATAACACATTATGAAAAAATGTAATTCTGCCCTCCATAACAAAAATTATTTAAAAAAATAATAATAGTAAATAATTGATATAAAGTTAACATGTTAAACCAATACTGACAAGAAAATAAATAAATGAAGCATGCAAAGAGATTATGACAGATATCCGGTTTTATTTTCTATTAAACGACTTATATCTAAACATCGAACAAAAAGTTTGGAAATTAGTGTTTGGTAGATTATTTCTCTGTTGTAACAATGCTTCTTGGCAATAAATTGTATACCGTTGGAAAGCCTGTTTATTTACCTTTTAAACGGTGCCCCATTTGTAAGGATCATGCATTTCTGGGATGAGCAGCACAGCTGAGTATGTGGGTTGCGCCCATGAAGAATTTGCCAAATCTTCTCTGCCTGAACATGTGGAGGAACGTTATGTTCAGCGATGAGTCCAGATTCTGCCTAAGGAAGTAGGATCGTAGGGTCAAAGTGTGGAGAAGACGGGGAGAATGCTATGCTGATTGCTGCACCGATAGAGTAACACCTTTTGGTGGAGGCAGTGTGATGGTGTGGGGCGGCATCTCCATCACTGGAAAAACAAGGCTTGTCTTCATTGGAGGCAATCTCAATGCAGAGAGATATCAAGATGAGATTCTGCAACCAGTGGCAATCCCATTTCTCCAAGTCTGGGACTGAACTCCATCCTCTAAGTCTCTAAGATGAAGACGCTCGCCCCCACAGAGCGGTTCATCAGAGACGTGGGAGTAGAGAGGATGGAATGTCCTGCCAGCCAAGTGAACACTTGTGGGACGAGCTGTTCGTGCCAGTGACCAACACAACCACGTTGGCTGACTTGCAACAAATCCTGCTTGAGGAGTGGAATGCCATCCCACAGCAGTGTGTGAGCAGGCTGGTGACCAGCATGAGGAGGAGGTGCCAGGCTGGTGTGGCTGTGTATGGTTCCTCCACACGCTACTGAGGCTCCTGTTTGTTAAATGAATAAATTGTAAAATTGCCAATATGTCTTGTTTCTTCCTTGTTACTGATAGACTTCAATCATCCAATCCACCAAACAACACCAAACAAGAGTCAATAGCAACAGCAGAATAAGCTGTTTGGCATTGGCAGAGAAGATTTGACAAATTTTTCATGGGCGCAACCCACATACTCAGTTGTGCTGCTCATCCCACAAATGCATGTTCCTTACAAATGGGGCACCGTTTGAAAGGTAAATAAACAGGCTTTCCAACGGTATAGCATTTATTGCCAAGAAGCATTGTTACAGAGAAATAATCTGCCAAACACTAATTTCCGAACTTTTTGTTCGATGTTTATATTTACATCCGTAAATAAATGAGACATCACCATGCCTTGAACCAAGATTAAGAAGCAGAGTCAAGAGTCACAATGAATTACCAATCAAATAAACTGTGCAGAACTGTAAATAGCAATAAATAAATAGATTATGGCATTTTTCGATTTATTAGAATGACAATTAGCTGAGAGTGAAAGGATTACTCCGAGTACAGACGTATGACATGCAGCAAGAGCATACAGGAAGTCATGGCCGTTGGAGACACACAGTGTACGTGTTGTAAATAACATTAGGAATATAACACAAACATGTCACTGGACACATTTGCAGCGAAACCAATAATCATGGTCACAGTATTTGTTGAGTCACTATATCAGCAAAGAATGAAAGAAATATAAATCAACTCAGGAGGAGCACCAAAAAAAAACAATATTAACAACAACCATAATAACAGTCCTCTGTGAACTCTGTCAGAATGCTCATACTGGCTGTTTCTTCAGCCGTACATCAAACTACCGCTATGATTTTGTTGTGTCCCGCCTGAGCTACGAGGCTCAAAACTAAAGAGCGCTGTCCCGCTAGTTTGGGCTGAATGAGTGCAGCTCTTCACAGCTTTGAGAAGAGACGTGCAGGATTCACTTCTTCTGGAAGTGTCGAAGTGGGTGAAATACATTTCTTTCCTTCTAAAAACCTTTCTACTGTTAACGCTCAACATTTTGGTGCATTAGACCCCAAAAACAACATAGCATCGTGACCATTTACAAACAGTGACATCACTTATTAAAATAGATAAAACATTGTTCAAGAAGTTAAAGTACTCTGCTAAAAGATCCTTCTAGATTTCATGTCACAGTTATAAAAAAACAAATCAATGCAAACATTGAAAATAAAGCGAGTTTCTCTGAAAAGTTTGGTTAGTCGACCACCTTGTCAGACATGGCTTAGCATCTACGGATATCTGTTGATAAACTTTGCAGTATCCCCAAGACCTTCTGATAAAATGAAAACAGAAAGACAATCTATTCTATTTGGCATCACCGTTTGGCCTTTTCATTTTCACAATCTATTCACATTAAGCTTTTTTCTACGCAATATCAACTAACTTCACGCAACTCCAAGCCGGTCATTTCTGACAATTTGCCCCTGAAACCTTTGTTTTTGTTTTTTGTTTTTTTGAAACACCAACTAAATTGTTTTAATCTCAATCAAGGCCAAAACTACTAACCTTTACATTTAAACCCACTATAAATATCAAAGGACCACAAGCTCGGATCAGATTCTGCATCCCGTTTCCCTGGCAGCATATAAATAATCATCATATGTATAGAGCCTGATATCAACAGTCTCTAGAGGATCACACTTCTTTCAGAGCAACAAACAGCATTTGCACAAGATAGGGGGGCTTCTTAGAAGATTGCGAGCACCTGTGACATTGTAAAAAAAAAAAAAAGAATATCAACCCGGAAATGAACATAAATAGTTAAAAATTACAACATGTACAATATACAAAGGAAAATATTGTGAACGCGGATGTGTCTTACGATAAAGAAAGAGGCGTACAAATCAAGAAGGCCTGCAGCATGCGGAATGTCAGAAGTGAGAGCAGAGACCTTGTGGTCTGAAGAAGCAAACACCAGACACCAGGCGTGAGCATGAGGTTCAGCAGGTACGTCAGCACACCTGTCTAACAGCAGCTCTCCTCTCCCATGGTACTTCATGCAAACGGAATAATAAATACGATTCAGATACAAAAAAATTAAATCACAGCACAAAATGTTCCCGTGTTCAAACTAAAATAAAAAACAAAAATCTTTTGAATGAGCAGCAGTGCGTTCAGATAGTCTGGCCCTGTATAAAGTAAGGCACCAGAGGTTTCCAAAATTCACTTGGTATACAGTATATATATGTATATATATATATACATATACATATATATACGTATAAAACAACAGAATTATTCAAGTGTATTAAAGGCAGTCCGTCAGAGTGCATACAACAGATACTGGAGTCTCGTGTGGTCGTCGGGGTTTCAGGCTTGAGCGTTGGTCATCTTCTGCAGCAACGGGAGCTGTTGGGAAAAAACGCATCAAACAGCATCTAATTCAAGTCTTCCAGTGTCGTCCTACAAAGCGTCGTCCTAACCCTCCACCAACAAAACCACATCATCAGATCAATACCCTTAACTCCTTATATATTTGATAGTTTAGTAATAGAACAAATACACTCACGTTGTTACAAACCCATGTGACGTAGCAGGCGTACCTTTGACAGATCCACTCCAGTCAGAGCATTGACAGACGCAGGAAGTTCAGCCAACAGGCGGTTGAGCTCGCCCGTCACGCGGTTGCTGTCCCCACTCAGGATGACGATCTCACTGGTCCTGGCTAACGGCGCCGCCACCTTGGAAGCAATCTGCAAAGACACAGTTGAGTGTTTACTGTAAGCAGGTAGTACCCTCACACACCGAGATCATGTGACACATGATGCAGTCGTAGCGTCATGACTGTGAGCTGTCATTTTCCATCAGAAACACAGCATGCTACTTCTTAAAGCTAACAACCATGCTACAGCTTTATAGCTGCTTGTGTGGTGGTATTCTGAGGTTATTAAAAAACATGAAATAACCAAAGATTTAAAGGTGCTGTTAGGCAGATTTATTAGATGTAGCCACAGGCAGGCTAGCTGTTGCCAGTCTTTTTTTAAGCTAAGCTAACATCTCGTGGCAGTAGCTTCGTATTTAAGGGTCACATATGAGAGGCATCAATCTTCTCACCTAACTCTCTGCAAGTGAGTGAATAAATGCATGTCTTGAAATGTCCAACTATCCCTTTACAGCCAATGGTAGCACAGTTTTTTTACTACAAATAAAGTAATAGTGTTTTTTTTTTAATTCATGTACTGATTTCTACAAAAATCATGCGCGAACAAACCAGTGAACTGAAAATAAGAGTTCACTGCAAACTACACGTGGTTGGATGAGCTGGATGTGCATTATGGAGCCTGTAAGAAGCCGTGTATGTGTTACCATGGGCAGGGCCTCGAGGACCAGAGCCGTCTTGGCTGCCTCTCCGTACAGCTGGTAGGCCTCGGCCTTCAGTCTCATCTTCTCAGCCTCCGCCTTGCCCACCGCTTCGATGGAGGACGCCTCCGCCTCTCCGATCCTCCTGATCTTCTCTGCCTGAGCCTGGGCGATCAGCACCGTCCTTATCCTGACGCCGGGGGGATAAAGACGGTCAGGTTAAAAACATTCACCTGACTGAAATGTAGCCCAAAGGGCAAAATGGAGGCCGCATGACCGAAGCTCGGGCTGCAGATATCGACTATTTTCGCAATCGAGCATTCTACAGATTATTCCTTTGATTAATCGGGTAAGAAATAGTTTTGTTTTATATTATTCAAATATAAATAATAAATATACAAAGAAGAAAATAAGACAGGTCCTCTGCTGCGCTGGTACGAGAGATGCAGTCGCTGAGAACGTTGCTTAAAAACATTTTGATCGAACCCAAACTTTTCTCCCTTTACCTGTGCAAAACCCTGACCGGTTTGTTTCCTTAGTAAATATCTCCCAGGATGCTTTGCAACTGAAAATCCCAGTCAGCTGGAATTTCAACAACCAGATCCTCCGCCTCCACCTACAAATAGATTTACTGCTCATATTCACACGGCGTGCCGACTACAAAGGTTACAAGCTTGTTGTTATTCAGAGAGAAACGCAAACAACAAAGCTGTTAAATTGCTACATGAGTGTTTTGCATCGTGACATGACGTCTTTAC
Source organism: Anarhichas minor (assembly GCF_050575085.1). Lineage (NCBI taxonomy): Eukaryota > Metazoa > Chordata > Actinopteri > Perciformes > Anarhichadidae > Anarhichas > Anarhichas minor. Next base: position 1,564,467 of record NW_027466492.1, on the reverse strand, counting down.
CAGATGTTTCAGATCTCCACTGAGGACGGTGTCCAACACTAGTGTCTCTGTACTTCCTAGTGATTGGGGGTACTGGTTGGAAAAGCTCAATAAACTGTCTGAATGGCCCTTTAACCGATGGCTTTCTCACTCACTTGTGCCCCTCAGCCAGCTGCTGCATTTTGTAGGCCTCGGCCTCGGCGGGCCTCTTGACCGTGGCGATGAGCTCCATGTCCGTCCGAACGATCTCCCTCTCCCCGATGGTGATCTCCTTCTTCCTCTGCACCACTTGGATCTCGATCTCCTCCAGGCGGATCTTCTGCTGTTCCTTGGCTGCCTGCAGCTCGTACGCCAGCTGGGCCTCGGCTTTCTGAAAACGTCAGCGCACAAGACTGTCACACACTTCCAAAGCGCGTGCGCACACACACACACACACACACACGCACACGCACACACGCACACACACACACTATGTTTGAAACCTGCTAGTTTCAAGCTCCACCTTAGTGTTGACTTCCTGGTTGAAAGAAGCCATCTGCAGCTCCAGTTCCCGTTTGGAGTCGGCCATCTTGGTGTCGGCTTTGAATTTGACGTCCATCATCTCCCTCTTACACTCTGCTTCCTATGAGACGATGAAGACGTAAAGCAGTTGGTTGTTGTGCACAATGGGATCCACCTCTCGGAGTTTCCCGCCCCGCTAAAGCCTCCTTACCCGTATCCCAGCATCCCTCTCTGCCTCGGCCACGCCGATGTCTGCGTCCCTCTGCACGGCTGCAGTCTGGGTCTTCCCCAGAGAGCTCAGGTAATCCAGTTTGTCAAACACATCCTGCGAGCACAGACAAACAGCTGTGAGCTTCATAAATGTTACGTTCTAAATCAGTCTAAATTAGACTTGAAAATAAAAGTATCCCCATGGTCTAAATGATGAGATAGAAAGTTGAAATTATGAGATAGCATGTTGTCTGTGTGCCGACATTAAAACTATCACAACAGGTGGACAGGAGAGGGAACAGCCCGTAAAGAGGTTTTCCAACAAGTGATTGAGTTGAAAACGATCGACAAATAATCCCAAAATGTCCAAGAAGAGAAAAATTGATGCAGAGGGAAGAAAATGTAATGAAAGATATGAAAGTGAATACATGTTTGTGCTTCAAGGAGAAAAACGGGTCTGTCTTCTGTGTTATGATGCGTGTCGGTGATGAAGGAAGACAATTTACGTCGGCATTTTGACACCAAACACGGAGCTAAATTTAGCCTCCAAGAAAAACATCAAATTGTCCGAGAATTAAAAGGCAGACTGTAATCACAGCAGAATATATTTACAGAAGCTACAGCCCAGTGCTGCTAAAGGTGTGTGAGCAGGTGAGCTCCGACCAGATACAGACTTTTACAAATGTCAGTTTGTGAAGAAACACCATCGCAGACCGAGTTCAGGAACTAGCAGCAATCTAACAACACAGCTAGCTAAGAGACGAGCAGGTACTCGTCTTCTTCATTAGCTGTTGATGAAAGCACAGACAACACGGACACATCATACATCATCTCTCAGTGTTTATAAGAGGCTGAAGGCAGACTGGAGCGTCAGTGAGGAGCTCTGGATGTAGCTGTGTAAACTGTGTTTGTACTGGGCGGCTTCCAAGTGTGAGTTAAATGGACGGTGGATGCAGCGATAAATAAAACCATGACGTCAAAATCTAACAAAGTCTCATGAAGAGGCTGGACTGAAGAGAAGAATTACATAAACATTATTATCAGAAATATGTAGTGAATACCTAAATATCCTGTTTCTCTCACCACTGATTGCGGTTGCGATCACACAGACCTTCGATCTGTGCGTCGCAACAGTTTATTGATTTTCCACGCCTGCACTAAAAGAGTTGCCTCATTCACAGGAAGCGTTTGATTGGTTGCAAGGTCTCAGCTACGTCCAACAACCACATAAAAGGAACTCCCTGTTTTTACAAATAATATCCACAGCAAATGAATACTGAAAAGACAACCCACAAATGTCTGAGGCCTCCACTAATGAGCTAATCTGGCCCTGACGCGTCACACAAAACCATCTGGACCCACTGATGTGAAAGAAATGGACTCTGGGCTTTCAGCTAAGTGGTGCGGTGAGCCGCTGTGTCTGCAGCACACTCCAATTAGTTCTAATCAACAGCAGTGAAGTGCACAGGAGGAGGGAGGCTGCTGCCAGAGAGGACTTCTCTAATGAGCAGCAGCCTCGATGGTAGATCAAAACATATTACAGATACATATTCCATAGAAGACGGGGTGGCTGCTGACTCATGTTTGTGTGATCGCTACAGTGCTGCTTAGCCTATAAACACATGGTCTGCCGCTCAGCTCTAGTGACTGTGGATCTATTATTGTGGGCAGAAATATCACAATAAATAGTATTATAAGAACATTAATCAAACCTTCTGAAATAGTGCTCTAGGAGCTCGTTTGATTTCATCAGACCTAAATAGCTGAACTATTTTTACAGCTTTGTTGGACACCACGAAACTATAAACACAAGCGGGACAGCTGTTAAAAGTTTATGATGCTTGACTGGAAATGACTTTGAATGTTGTCTGTCTTTTAGATCTCTGAAATACGTCGATGTTCTCTCAGCTGATCTCAAGAAAGCATGTGCACAAGCGTTTCTCTTTGACGGTCAAGTAACATCTTGTTGTGCATCCCCGTGTTGCATAATGACAGTGAATGATCCTCGAATCCTTAAATATGCTTCTTCTCTTCCTCAGACCCGTGACCCAGACCCAGGTCGGCCACCATCGAGGAGGGTTCTCACACCTGCTGGACAGGCCCGTGAATAGGGGTTGTTCTTGAATCCAGACCACAGATCGATTTAAATACATGCTGTTTTCCCTTTTCATAATCCATGCTAATATGTATTATTTTGACCCTTAGCTACATTACAACTTTCTTCAGGCGTTCTGGTTCGCTGTCAAGAGCTCCAGGCATCGTTGCCGTAGCCTCTCGCAGCACCGCCCACCCACCTTAATGGTGAAGCTGAGAATCTCGATGCCCATCCTGCCCACGTCGGGAGACGCTACCTCCCTCACCAGTTTGGCGAACTGGTCCCTGTCCTGATAGATCTGCTCGACAGTCAAAGTACCTGCGAAAGAGAGACGGTGTCAGTATCTGCACATCACATTTACACGTGTGCCTCGCTGTTTGAAACGCTACTTTCCACAAACTAGCAGCAGTGTTGTGCATTTCTTTTTCTTTTTGATCGAGATTTCTTTGGTTTATGTAACAACGAGGGCATCAGAGTTCTCTTAACCCTTAAGAGAAGCATGTAATCATTAACACACACAAACATCAATGGCTCATTAGGTTTTAATAATATTCCTGAAGAATTAGAGCAAAGACAGTTTGTTGTTTAATACAGTTTTTAAGTTGTCATTTTCTTTCAAACAAATGAATGGTTTAAGTCATGTTTTAACTGACAAAGACTCCAGCCTCTGATTGTGAATATCTGCTTATTTTCGGGTGTATGTATTTGTAAGCTGAACATCTTGAGGTTTGGTTTATCGGTCGAACAAGAGAAGAAATTTGAAGACGTCACCTTGGACATTTTTTACTATCTTGAAGATGAATCCAAAACCACTCTCGTATATTATCTACACAGGCCTGTCAGGAAACAAATTCAGGTCTCTGAATGTTAACAAACACAATTGTTGAAACGCGATGCACGTCCGTACCTAGAATGGAGCGCAGATGTCCCTCCAGAGTCTGCAGGACCACAGCTTTGATCTCCATGACTGATTTACCCAGGAACTGCTCACAGGCCACGGCCAGTAAGTCTTGCTCCGTCATCACTTTCACCTGAAGAAGACAGAGTGACGTCAGCTCATCTGGTGACCAAACAAACTCGCATTTGGAGGTAAAGAAAACATCACATTTGTAACAAAATGAGAAGAAATACAAACAAGCTAAAGAGTAATAATAGCTGTGCATTATTCTATTTGTTTATTTCATAGTGCTGATACACTGATTTTGGTACTAATAGCTAAATTATATTTTTCACTTCAACAAAAACACTTTTTATATTTAACAAGAGAGGCCAAAGGTCTCAAATGTTAAATATAGTCTCGACACAAGCATCCGCACAACTTTGCCTCAATAAAAGAGTATAAACTTATTATAGTATACAAATATTTAACTACTGTATCTGATCACAGAACAAGTAAACCAGACATCAGATTCCAGCTGTTTTCGATATTCTGCGCTAAAGACACATTTCAGTGAGTATAAAGACGTTGAGATTCAGTCAGACTTGGCCTGAACCCGGCCCGGTCCATGTGTGTGACCCTGGCATGCGGTCTTACCTGAGCCACCCCTGTGACAGTGATGGCTACCCCCTCTGCGGTCTCCACATCCTCACATCGGGGCTGCAGAGTCATGATCTCCAGGGTTATCCTGCAGCAAAAAGACACATTCAGTGATGAGAGCAAGCTGTGGAACAATGGAATAAAACCTGTAGATGTTAAATGCTCATTTTTGTTTAGACGCTGAGAATCTGACGCTGGTTGTGCATTAGAATCAGAATCAGAGTCCGCTTTGTTGGCCGAGCGTTTGATTCCGGTTTTATGTTGCTCTCGTTGTACATACACAGAAGTAGACATACAGCGAAAAACAAGGACAACAAAGCTGAACAAAGAGAGGTCCAAATAAACAGAACTAGTATGTACTAGGTGAAAATCAAGCAGCCAATGACAACAGCGGCAAAAAAATGTATCTGAGAAATGTCCCTCTGTCTTGTGACAGTGCACATTTAACAGTCGAGCACAACTACTCATCTTAGAACAATGTGAATGTGTAGGCTGACGTGAAAAGGAGACCTTTGTACCAGTTTGCGTTGGAAACAACAACACAGCGTGGAACAGTAGACAGAGAACGGAAGACCGGCTTTCCTCCTCCACTTGCTTACAGACAACTATTTAGATAATGGGACTGACTTCCCTGTGGAAATCCAAGACTAAAGCCCATTTCAGCTGTGGTCTGAACGCATTTGAACAGAAAGCTTTCAATATTATAATCCACTTATCTGCCATGAGAAGCACTTGCCGGCACAAAAGCATTTCAAGGAGCTACTGAAAGTCAACTCCGTTTCGAGATATCATGAATGGACCGTATGATTTTACTATGTTGTCACCTTTGGGTGTCCGAGATGAGACACCAGGCCCAGGCCCAGCCTCCCACGGCGTAGGTCTTTGTATCAGAGCCACAGCAGCCACCTGAGGGAAGAGGAACAGTTGCATTAAAACAAAATGCATGTAGCGTGAGGGTTTGTTCAACAAGCATCTGTCTGTCAGAAGCAGGTCCCCAGATTAAAACAGTTTGTCATTTTGGAACCCGATTTGAGAAACCTTGTATACTACTAGTACATTGGTCCAATTAATGTAGTGGAGTAAAAAGTGCAATATTTCCCTCTAAATGAAGTGAAGTAGAAGTATAAAGTAGCCCAAAATAAAAATACTTAATGCACAGGTGTGACAAAATTGTACTCAAGTACAGTACTTGAGTACATGTACTTAGTTACTTTCCACCACTAGCAACTGGTGACGGTGGGCCACAAGTAGACATCGCTGTTTTAGGAGTCACTAGCCAAACAATACTGGGAGCCACTACTGTACAGTAGCTTTGTGATATTTTGTGCCACCAATAAATCACAGCTAACGTTACATTATAGCACGAGTTCATTGGAGGATGACCCGCCCCCTTCAGCTGTATCATGGGCCTACATGAAGAGGCAGCTTCCACAGACAGCAGCTCTGATAGTTACTATTTACACGTGCGTTTGTAGTTTTATAATGAAGTGTTGTTGACGTTTGTACTGAGTTTATTAATGACTGCTAATAATGCTAACCAACCGTCACTGCCTTGCTTGCTAATGGTGTTAGCCTCACCGTTCTAAGTAAACCGTGATTAACGTTTCTAACACAGATTTAGTATCTTCATACAGTGTCGATCAGACTGTTGTTTTGGAGTAGCAGTGAAGCTATATTTCTATAAACAAGAGCAAGAAAAAACATTTGCCAGTTCGCCTCTGACACCAGCTAACGGTTAGTCCGTTAGCTCTTATATCGAAATGACAGCTAGCTTAGCTCCGTTCAGTAATAAGAGGGACACCGTACCAGAGACCACCAGAGCTTCGTTCGGCCCCACAGTTAAGCAGCTCCCCATGTTGACTCGGAATAGTAAGAGAAAAAACGAGCAAACAGCAGGACCCTTTGCGGAGTCGAGGATGTGAAATGTTATCCGTCGTTTTAATCCAAGGCTAGACGGTGTAGAATAAATCGTAACGTCTCGCACGACGATAGCAACAACACAGCGCCCGCCCCACCTAACGACAGCGTACAGTGACGTAACGTTTGTCAACACGGACGACTCACGAGGACGGTCAGTAACGAGCAAGGATACATGCTACATGTTGGTAGCCTTGCTACTAACGTTGCTCACACTGTGTGATGGTGAGAAGTGCCTCAGCCTTATACCGAGATGATATAGGTTCTGACCAGTGCTAGTGGAGAAGATAGGTCTAGTGCTAGCTCAACCACCCCATCGTAGAGGTTGACCTAAATGTACACGTTTTGACAGTGTATTTTGAAAGAATTCCCCGGAAGTGGTAGTTTGTCATTACAAATTGTCGTTGTATTACATTGACGCTAGTTTGACGAATTTTGTTCCGCCCAGATCTTAAAACATTTTGGTCGGTAAAACAATATGTCATTATTTGCTCATTATTTTAGCCACATTTTACATTCATGGAAATAAATTACCATCTATTATATTCAAACAAACAAAAACAGATCCAAGCAAATCTTCAAACACGATCACATTTTAATTAAATCTCTAATACAAAATAAACCTGTTCTTGAAAACTCTTCAACATTAAATTTGAATAAGTAATAAGTATGCATATTTCTGTCATGGAACTAAAAAAACTTTAATCTTTTCTTTTGTCTCTTAACTTTTTGTCTATATTGTATTACATTCCATGGAGACTTATGTTATAATTACAAAAATGTTTTGTTAAAAATTGCTGCTGGTGGTCCACCTGTTCCAGGACGGCCTGGGAAACATCCCAGCATCCCCCCTGGCTGTCCTGGGATTCAATGTGTATCTTTGTTCCCTGCTGCTCCACTGATGAAGGTAGTGTAACATAGGGAGTATTCTTTCTGCTAACTCATCAGTGTTTATGGACCCTTTCTTGGCAGCGACCAGAAACGTCCTGGAGTCTCCGCTCCAAAAAAATGACAATTTACACTGTTTTTTAATACGGATTAAATAAAAAATATATAACATGTTAATTGCCAGCTGTTTCGCTCTGTTTCCAGTGTTTATGCTAAACTAAGCTGTGTGAATAATTGCTGGTTTTCATTCGTTCTGTCTTTTAAGCGTCTATTGGTTGAACAAAACACAACATCAAAATAAGTCAACTTGTGCTCTGGTAAAATGTGATTTTTCACCCATGGACCATTCTTTGATAGACTTTTACAAAATATCTGATATTTTTATTGACCAAACAATTAATCAATCAAGAAAGTCATTTACAGACTCATCAATAATGAACATAATCGTTCGTTACAGCCCTAAACACACAAAAAACGGGTTTGACCTATAAAAAAAAGAAGCTAAAATGTGAATTTGGACATTATTGTTGAATGTGATTTCTTAACGGACATACCAGGCACAGGTCCAGGGTCTCATAGAGTCAGCGCTCCCCTGGCCTTCACTTAGAAAAAAGTTACTCAAAGGGACACAGATCAACCAAGAAGAAACTCAAAAAGAACACAAAGAAACATAAAACAAGTACAAAGAGACACAAAAACAAAACGAGATTAAAGAAACTACAAAGAGATGCGAAACAGCTGTAAAGAGACACAAAAACTACTTTGGGGCAAAACAACCACAGACAAAAAATTATGACAAAAACCATCACAACAATAACAAGGTGACACAAAATCATTCCGCATCACAGTTACATTACGGTTGAAATACCTGGCAAAAAGAAGAGCACAACAATTTGCCACCCAGGTCAACTTTCCAGTAGCCTACATCATCTGGTGCCATCGTATATCCTGTCTAAGTCCATTTCTGTATAGATTCAAGTCTCAATAAATAAATAAATGTGTTCTGAAAAATATATGACATGTTGACAGTTTTCCATGCTGTAGTTCACATTTTAGTGTTGTGTATAATAGCAACAACATCCACGTCACCGCTCCCTCTTCCGAGGCTCTGCGATGGTCTTGATGCTCTCTTCTTCTTCCCTCTCCTTCTGTGCTCTTCCTCCAAGCCCTCCTCCGTCTCTCCACGCCCCTGCTGCTCCTCTTCCTCAGCGGTGATCCTCACGGCTGCCTCCCACTTGGGAAGGTCATTGGGAATCGTCGATTGACAATTGGGGTCGTCAGAGTAACCTTCCTCACATATGGAGGAGGAAGAGGAGGCGGCGGTGTCCGTGCAGTCCGTGGGTATTGGCACGGCGTTGAAGGCGATGAAGCCGATGAGGATGCCCACCAGCGAGACCAGGTAGAGCCCAGAGAACTGAGGCGGGGCATGAGAGCGTATGAACAAAGGTGAGCTAAGGGAATATTAAAATACTCCATCTCTAACACGGTGGGTTCATTTTCAATATGACGCAAATAATTTTTTTAAGTTTTCTGTCAACAGAGGTGGACTTTAACACATGCACGCACCTGCAGGGTTTATCACCACCAGTTTGGAGCCATTACGGTCCAGTATGAAACTTACACAAATGGGAAACCTCTCGCATGCATATATACACTGAGAATGAACTTTTCAGTGAAGTAGGAGACATTTTGAGTTAAGAAATAAAAATATATTTTTAAATACATAGATGCTGGATTTTTTTCCAATGAGGGAAAAGGAGGAGGTGCTTTTAAAGAATTTTTAACCAGGTAAACAAACTTTTTTGTGTGAATAAACCATAACATAGGCAAATCATCATTCAAAGCATATTATATGATATAGTCTGGAAATGGAATTTAGTAAAAAAAATAAGGTGGAGCACATGAAACATGAACAAATATTCAAGTTATTATTCCTCACTGAGCAGTTTGTGTCAGGGAAGCAGAGGACAAACCTGGGTGAATTGTTGCATAAGTGACGTTTACAGACAAAGTATTCGTCTGTTTTGAAGCCGTTTAAAGGACTTTGAACTCACGACTTAATAAACTCTGCATATGCATGCTGCTGTGCGAAAACACATGACGTTGAGATTACAGTTTAACAATAATTCTGATTCATTGACACTACTGTATCACTATAACAACGAGAGAATCGTTGACACCCGGAGAAGCAGGTGAGTCTCTTTTTTCTCTCCGTCCTAACACCGCCTGTCTGTGGCACTCTGCCCCCAAACCCATTGAAAAGAGCTGAATCAGCTGGACAGCTGGTAGTTTTTTAGCATCCGTAACTCAAACAGGAGGGAAAAGTGCATTCGTTGGAGACTACTTTCACCGGCGGATTGATCCACATTTTGTGCTCTAGCTACAATTCGTGTGTGTCTGCTCACATTGTACTGGAAGAGGAAGATCCCGCAGAAGAGGCTGAAGAGGTCGGCGGTGAGCAGGGAGAGGTTGACGGCGGTGGCGCTGCTCAGCTTCACCACTATGGGCATACAGCTGTACAGAGCGTACATGCACAGCGCATAGGCAGAGAACAGGAGCCCTGAGAGGAGAGAGGCCCTACTCTGAGTTCAATGTGAACAAAAAACTTCGCTCTAGCCTCCTAACAAGCTAACCTGTTTCCAGCCTTTGTGCTAACCTTTGCACACAACAGATACTCCTAAAACTGCATCGGGATTACTTTTCAATGGACTAATAAGCAATTACTTCTCTATTACTTGATAAACAGTATCTGAGCTGTGTTTCTGTGACTCCTTAGTCAGCTCCTCCTGTAACAACAGAGGTCAATATGAGGTCAAAGGTTAGCCAAGTTATTGCCCCTTGATGCTCAACTTTATTTCTACGATGGGAAATTGTCAACTTTCAGTTTAGTCAGGAGAAAAGCTAGAGACTACAAGGAAAACTTTCGGCATTTCTTTATCTATGCAAACAATATCTATCCATACTCAAATATAGTTTTGCATTGTAGAATCAATGAATTGAACCAGGGGAGGTGAAATTGTTATTTTGCTGTATTTTGTCTTTTGTTTTGTCTTGACGATGCTGCTTTGCAGATACTCACCGACTTGCCAGCTCCACTGGATGTTAGCCACTTCATTACGTTCCAGGATCACCCTGGGTAAAGGAAAGAAAAACGCCAGATTAACCATAATGTTGAATGAGTCCTATATCCTGATCACACCCGCACACACTTACATCTGCACGGTGCTGATGATGGTGCCGAACAGGCCCACCATTCCCAGGAACTCCACCCTGCTGAGGTTCTTCACGGTGTATTCCTGACACACATTAGACACGGCATACAGCGAAGCACTGAGCAGCACCAAACCGTCCCCGAGCAGGATGTTTGAGGCTGAGGAGACACATAACATTACTGTGGTACAACATTGTGAAAATTACACGGATTTGCTTCGTGTTGGTTTGTTTGTCTTGTCTGGGATTTTGTGGTTACCAAAATAAGATTCTCTAAGATTTTGTAAGGCATTCCTCTAAAAATCCACTGATCGGCATGAGAGGGGCTATGACATTTGTTTACCAGGTTTGCCTGAAGACAACTGACATTGGTGCTCATACCAAGCTGCTAGACAAACGCGACATTTTGGATTTATATAAAAGATAAAAGTAAACATTCTTCACTGTCACCCTACTCCCAAATTTAAGAATAAAATATTTGATCTTAAATTAAGGAGAGCTGCTGAGGTTTCTTAAAGGAGCAGTGCGTACGATTTAGTGGCATCTAGTGGTGAGGTTGCAGATTGCAACCAACTGAATACCCCTTACTTTACCTTACCTAACCTGCTCTTTATGTAGATATGTAGGGCTCATTCTAAGCTAACAAAAACACAGCGACTCTTAGTTTCAGGTGATTATATACCATTTTATATTCCATTTCTGCCAATAAATCCCCCTAAATCCTACCCACTGTTCCTTTAAGTAGCTCCTGATCGGCTGCAATATATAGAGAACAAGAGAAATTGTCTCGTTTTACTCTATACTTTCCTCTTCCATGTCAAAACCTGATGCCTTCGTTACCCACAATGCAACGTGATCACTGACATTTTGGCCAGAGATTCAGGTGGGTTATTTTAGTAGCAGCTAATGTAGTAGCGGCTAATATCTTCAGACCCAACCGGCACTGACTCAAGTGACATCACTAGAGGACATTTATCAGACTTCCCACGGTTCCCTCTGGAGACAGACACAAAAGGCTGAATACAACTATTTTCACATGTGCAGCAATACTCCTCAACAACCGTAAACAGACGTTGATGTGCAAACATGGCAAAATTCCCCTTAAAGTCTGTGGGGAAGAGTCCAAGTGAAGGATTTTGACTTTTAAATCCAAAATGTCACAGTTTGATAAATGCAGGCCCTGATCACAGGAGGGTTGGCACTTGAGAGAAGTTCTTACTGGAGCCCTGGTCTCGTCCAGCCAGCAGGTCGGCCCCCACCATGGCCCCCACCCCGAGGAGACAGATACTGACGGCTATGTAGTGGACCGTATTGTATCGTGTCTTCAGAAACCACCAGGACAGGATCATCAGAACCGGGACCACAAAGCAGTCCAGCAGCTGGAGACAGGAAGCCAGAAACACATTTGAATATAAACACAAACATCGATAAATACTTTAAATTACTTTATATCTACATTAAAAACAGTAATCCTTCAAAATAAAGTGACACAGGGGGAAAAAAGTGTCATTGACTGATTTACACATCAGCAGGTGGAGCCAAAGAGCCACAGTCTGTCTGATTCTGGTGGCATTGGACTGAAAGTCAATGAAAAACAAGCTGCACAATAATATAAAGAAGCCTGCTCCGATACACAGTAAACCATCAGTAATATAGTGGAATTTTATCTTGTTGAGTTATTGTAGAAAAAGTTATAATAGTTCATTCAACTTCACATTTTCTAGTATATACAAGGGTTCTTCGAACTTTTGACTTGAAACAAAGAACTACTAAAATGTACTGTTCACTAACCTCATTAAATTAATATTTGTGTCTTACTATAGGGACATTTTGAGCTTTTTAATTTTTGGATCAGCTTATGCATATTTCATACATATTAGCAAGGGTGTGAGTTTTATTTTCAAATTTTGGAAGTTCATCCTCAGGTCCTTTAATTCAATTCAATTAAATTGACTTTAGTATAGCCCAAAATCACAAATTTCTAATTTGCGTCAGAGGGCTTTACAATCTGTACACATACGACATCCTCTGTCCCGGAGCCCTCACATCGGAACAATAATACGTCTACAATAAACTGTGTAGCCAAAATACAGACACCCAAGGACAAAAATGTTCCTGTTGAAACCCATTAAAAATACAACTGTTGATCCCACGGCCATTAGAGAGTAATATTGCCGACTCTATTATATCAGGCTTTCAATCTGGAGCCCTGGCTTCAAAATTGTACTGTTTATCTAATTTCCACCAGATTGCTATTTTTCTGGTTTCCACTATACTGTTGTATCATGGAGCACTGCAGTGTTTAATGCCACTCACCAGTGTTGTTGCTTATTATTGACATACCCAGACTAATACAATTCCCCCGAGCATCTTGTATGTAAAAAAATATTTTAAAAAATGTCTGCAAAAACAGTGGCATTATTCAAACAAACTGGAATTTAAAGGATGAAAATGAATACATATTTGTAGTTATGATCAGCACTGATGAAGAGTTTTAACTTCTTTTTTTTTTTATCTGACACTGCATCAAAATAAAAAATGCAACAAGATCAATGTTGTTTCTAATCATAGACATACTCTACACTGAAATAAAATTGGTAGTTTGGACAGAAGTTGGTTAAAATATTGAACTCAGTGAAACTAGAAAATAATATGAATACACAATTCTATGGAATGTTATTGACTCAGACATTATTGTTCTTTCAGGACATCAGAGCAACTTTTTTAAAAGCACAACGGTTACGTTTTTAAAAAAAACATGAAAACCGCACAAACATAACCTGTACCCACCTGAACGCTGGTGAGGGTGGTGTATTGGTACGCTTTAACCACGGTGTAGTTGGCCTCCACGTCCACCAGCCCCAGCAGGAGATACTTCCACCAGCGCTTCTTCAGTATCTGTAAAATATTGCCATCCCCTACGTTTTAAAGGGGAACACCCCTGAACTTCAGTATTGATATCTATTCGTTTACAGACAGAATTTTAGATTATAACTTCGCAACACTAAAAGTCAAACAGAAACATTTAGTAATATTGCTTATCATCGAATGAAATATTACCCCTGTGTTACAGGTATTATCTCAGGTATAGGTGTGGGTGTTACCTGTTCTGCAGAGCAGCATGGTGGTGTAGGTGACACACAGCAGGGCGTAGTTAAAGAAGCTCTGCAGCATGGGTGTGTTCATATGGAAGTTGGAGGCCAGGTACTGGGAGCTGATGGCCGTCCCACAGATGAGCCCAGCCAGACCCTGACCCATGGCCAACGTCTTGGCCAGCTGCCTGAGAGAGAAGGAGGAAGACGGCACATTTTTAAAAGCACCAGGCACTTTTATTTTTCAATGTCGTCCACTTTAAACATTCTTGAGAACATAACATTGGCGACCAGTGGTGGAATGTAACTAAATACATTTACTAAGTACAAGTTCAAAGTACTTTACATGAGTATTTCCATTTTATGCAACCTTATACTCCTACTCCACTACATCTCAGAGGTAAATATTGTACGTTTTTACTACATTTGTCTGACAGCTTTAGTTACTTTTCAGATTACAATTTTTCATAACCTTCTTGTCCAGTGAAAACCAAGTATCTCCAGATGTGTTGATGCTGAGTGTTTGTGATAAATTGAGAAGTGTTCCTTTATGTGTTCATGATAATCCTCCTACTTCTTCATCGAAGTAAACTCTTCAAAAAGCCTCTTGGATCAGCTGGAAAATGCATCGTCACAAAGCTGAAAACAGGACTGTTGATCTGTTTAGAGATACGAGGTTCTCACAGGACAGAGACGCTACAAACATGTGATGATCTTATAGAATACGATGCATTGATGTAGATTAAACCAACCAACAGCAGATAGAGGAGTTAAAAACATTTACAGCAGTACAATGCAACATACAGCATTGATATTAATCCAGAAACATCATATATAATAGGAAAACACTATATCAATAATTTTACTTTAAGTACATTTTGCTGGTACATGCAGGTTGGAGTTCAGGACTAGTAGTGGAGTATTTTCAGCGTGCTATAGTACTTCCACTAAAGTAAATGATCTGATTACTTCTTCCACCACTGGTGGTGACCGTAATCTTAAAGGAAAAGTTTGACATTTTCACTACCAACAGGGGGAAACAGCTTTCCTGGCTCTGTTCAAAGGGTAACTTCCTCTATGCTTTCCCTTCTTCTCATCTCCCGTGTCCACTCACCAGGTGAAAACTTCCTCAGGCTTGAATCTCCTGATCCTCAACATGAGTCCACTGCTTCGGCTCTCGTCACTCACGTCCCTGAGTGCATCCTCAGACTGCTTGGTAGCCATGCTGCCACTCCGGTGATGGTGGAATCCTCTCTGACTTTTTCACGGTTACGGGCTTTTAACTCCTTGGCTTTTCCCTGAATGATTAGCTGACTCAGAGGGCAAAGATTACTCTGTCACTTATCTCTGTGTGTAATGTGTTGAAGACAGCCAGCAGCACTTAGAGATAAGCGCTGATGATGAAAGATTAAAGAAGTCATCACTTTGCTTCTTCTTGTTTTTACTCTCATCTGTTATCTGCTGATGTGTTGGAGGAACAGTGCTTCATCATTGTTTTGTTTTTCTAAATGGATTACAATTACATTGTTGGAAACTAATTAAGTACATTAACTCAAGTGATGTACTTAAGTACAATGTACTGATACTTTTGTTGGGTATTTCCATTTTATGCTACCCTGCAACAATTCAGAGGGAAATATTGTACTTTTTTACTACAGCTGTAGTTACTTAAAAATATAAAGTAAGCTAATAAATAAAATGCATTGTTAAAATTCCGACCAGTGGTTCTTTTTTTAATGTATAATTTGTTTTATTGAGTGAGTAAGGTTCTGGGTATAATGCATATATTCCAACAAAAGGAATCGAATTTCACAATTTTGAATTGCTCTTCTCAAAATTCCATACAATATGTTTGTCCTTACAGGTTAATGTAACATTGCATCCCCTCCCACACAAATATTTACATACTTGTCACCCTCAGATTGTCCCCTACATTGAGGCATATCCACACTTGTTTTCGTTTACGATCTCCATCCACACGGTGTTTCAGCATCGTTTTCTAAACTTTATACTTCTACTCCACTACACTTTGGAAGCTAATATTTTACTGTTTTACTTCACAATATTTGTTTGATAACTTTAAGTGCTTTGCAGATTTGGATTATTAATACAAAATATAAATCAACTGGTACATTATGAATTACAATATATTATCAACATACGTTGGGCTGAATAAAGTATATAAAGTAATTCAAAGCTGCAATGCTGAAGTGGTCTACGTACACATTGATGCATTTATAATTATTATAAAAAATGAGCCACTCTGCATAAGGAGTACTTTTACTTTTAAGTATACTTTGGTGCTGACACTCTTCTTATTTTATACTTTAAATAAGAGTTCAAATGCAGGACATTTACAGGAGTCTTCTTCCACCACTGTGATTTTCAGTGTGCAAGGTTCCCATGACCTCATCCTGAGCCAGCTGTAGTAGCTGTCTCGCGAGATTCCGCGAGGTGATAAGTTGAAGAAACATGGCGTCGTCAAATTTGTTAAAGGTAAGAAGCACTGGAATATATCGTATTTCCCATATTTGTGTGCTGATTTAAACTCGTCGTTTTCACTATTAGAGCGTATATGTATATATTCACTATTGTGGCATATATGTGTGTGCACTAATAGTGTAAATATATGAAATAAGTGCACAAATAGGTGCGCCTGAAGTCACAGTTGTCACCGCTGTCGTTGTTGAAGTCCGGTGTGGTGTCGGAGTCTGTTTCCCCAAAGACTTATAACCCCTTCCTCGAACAGAACCCGTCCTAACCCGGACCTCAATGTGTCTTCTTCTGTAACCAAAGCCGAACCGAAGCCGCTACCCGGCATTTCGGCGAGGACGAGCCATAGCTTAACAAGAACCGTACCGAGCCCTAAACTCAACAACGAAGAGCATGGAGACTAGATGGGGACATCAATGTCAACAAGACGCCTCTTCTCCGAAGACCCGTTTCTTTTTGGCTAATTGTTGCTAACATGCTAACGCTTTTATTTCAGCTAGCTGACTAACCGAGCTCCTCTCAACATGTCAAAATGCACCTTCTGTGTTCACTAGGCCCAGTTACACGTCAGCTCCACCAGATATTGGCAGTGCTGTCTATTAAGTAGACAGTTCAGGTCTTGTCCTGATTGATAATTAACGCTGACTGTCCACCGTCAGTCACTGGACAGGTAGCTTGGTATGCTAGCAAGAGAGGTAGGTTAGCGTCAACTAGCTTTGACAGGCTCACTGCACGGCTCGTGTCTGTCAGCTTCAGGTAACCTGTGGACAGAGAGCCACAGGGTCAATGGTTGAATAACTCAAGTACATTAACTGTACAGTTTTGAGGTACTTTTACTGTACTTAAGTATTTCCATTTTATGCTACTTTGCTTTCAACTGAACGTCACTGTCCACCCTAGTTTTGAGGCAATACTATCAAAATCAACGAATAGATTATAAAGTATTATTACAGGTTAAGAAAATACTTTATGGATCCCTCGGGGAAATTCACAAGCTCCCCAACAGTTCATCAAATCATTAAAATTAGGTCATTTTTACCAGCTGCAACATTAAAGTATTGAACACATTAATGCATCATTAATAATCCAGTAATATAATATACATAATTAAGTACAACTGTGCATGCAGGACTTTTACTTGTAGCTGAGTATTTGCACAGTGGGCTATTTTCACTTCGGTAAAGATCAGAGTGGGGCCTAGTTCTTCCACCGATACACGTCACTTGTCCCCGGCTGGTGGACAGGACACCAATGGAGGTGGACAGAGAACAACAGGGTCCTGCTAAAGTAGGCGGGTAGTGTTGCTGCTTTTCTCTGATGTATTTCTAAATATAGCTCTTTGATTCTGGACTGTTTTGTTGGACAAGTAATGTTATCTCCAATAACTTGTGATGGGCATTTTTCTCTATTTTCAGACGTTTGATAATCTACATAATTAGGTGATTATTTAAGTGCAAAAGAAAATACTTGTAGCCACGATGCAAAAAACAATTAATAATTTACCATCAGGCTATCACCCTGAAGAAGACTGTCATGTCGAAATGTTGTTAAATTATAAAAACGCTTGCATCATGGCTATGAGTGTGCGACTATTTTCCTTTACACTTGTGCACCTCTCCAACACTAGTGTGCCTTCACTTCCTCTCTCATCCCGAGGCGATTACTTCAATAATTGTAGACCCATCAGTCAATAAGGAAAATAGATGTTAGTTGCAAACCTGCAAGGAAATATGTACAAAGTGTGAGTAATACACATGGCCTCATGGGATCTGGATACTTCAGGGAAAATCATTATGAAATGGCTTAAATGAAGCATAGGAACAGATTGATATGTAGCAAATGAATTACTATTTTAAAGTAATGTTACTATAACATATGACATGTTCATCTTCTTTTCCTTGTGTTCGTTCAATGCAAGGCTTCTACTTAAGCCAGTTTAAAAGGTGGCCAGTTACTTACTTAGACTTGAACATCTTAATAATAATAAGAGTGATATAAAAACTTGATACGTTGATGTAAAATAGTGAAAAGCTACAGATTGAAGATGTAGTTAGCCTTGATCCCAGCCCTTGGTCTGTCTTCAGTCTCTATGTGTGTCTTTGTGTATCTCTGCATCTCTGACTCTCTTCTCTCCCCCAACATTCCTCATTGCTCCTTCCTCTTCCTCCTCCCACTCCATGTCTCTCCTCCAGAACAAGGGGTCCCTGCAGTTTGAGGACAAGTGGGATTCGATGCGGCCCATCGTTCTCAAGCTGCTCAGACAGGAAGCCGTCACCAAGCAACAGTGGTTCGACTTGTTCTCGTAAGAGATGCTTTCTGCTCCGTCCCTTACTGCCTTCTGTCTCCAACGCCGGATCAGTTCAGCTGCTGCTGCCTCTGATTCTGAAAACAGTTGCCTTACTCTGAACAACAGACCGCTCACAAATCACAGCGTTCTATTTTAGTGCATTTCGGCAGCACACACATGCAATACATAGGCTTAGTTTTTACCAACAGGTGTTGTGCTTTACATAATCCCCACACAATGTCAGACTTTTGTAGGTAAGCCTGTTGTTAGATTGTGTCCCGCTCATAAACTAGTGTGGAAAAGAGTCTTGTTTCCATAGCTTAAAGGAACAGTGTGTAGCTTTTACTCATCCATAGTCGAGGGTCTAAGGACAGAGAGTGTTCTATGTTGTACAGATTGTAAAGCCCCCTAAGGACAATTTGGGGCTTTATGAATAATACAATTAACTTGACTTACCTGACTAATCTTAGATAACAACGTGGGTAATGTGGAGGGAAAAAGTGTTGTGATAGGTCTAGTGTAATTATAGATCACGATATCTAGATAAAGGACTTCATCACCATATTATTCCATTGAAAGATGATACATTATCATACCCTGGTTGGTGATTGCTGCTTTTGGCTTGAGAAATAGGATGAGAAGAGGAAAAGGGGAACAGGAACAGTGTAGCTCTCTCATCAAATTGCTGTGGAAAGACAGATCACATTTCAACAGATATTTCTGCAAGTATTACACCACTTGTGTTTGTGACATGTTGAGTAAAAGCTCTGGAAAGTGCCCCAGAGTTTGAGGTGCATAGTTTGACTGTGCCAGCTTTGAATTTGTCCCTCGTCTGTCCCCCAGAGATGTCCATGCTGTGTGTCTATGGGATGACAAAGGACCAGCCAAAATCCACCAAGCCCTCAAAGAGGACATCCTAGACTTCATCAAACAAGCACAGGCTGTAAGTAGTGTGGGGGTTGCTTTCATTTTTATTTTATGTTTGCTTGTGTTTAGCATTAGTAAGCTCACTTCAGATATGTTAATGTTACGGTTATTCAACATGTTACTTTCATGCCTGAATTAGCACCCTGGTCTCTTTTACCTTGCGGTGCAACCAGGAGAAAAGGGTAAAAAACAACAACATCATACCACCACAGTAGTAATCTGAACAGAACTCCCTCTCTATATTTTCAACATTCATTCATGCCAACTGTTGAACAAATGAATATCAAATATCAAAATGCTTCACATACAGCGTGTGAGCCAACAGGAAATAGATATTATACAGTTTATGTGAAATGTATCAGCGTATTCACTGTGGAAGTACACTCTCTACATTTTAACATGCGGAGCAAGTATTACAGGGGACAAAGCATCGTACGTATTTTTTGGCCGACCTGTGTCATCTTTTACTTTTGCCTGCATCTGTTGCCATGGCAGCGGGTGCTGAGCCACCAGGACGACACGGCGCTGCTGAAGGCCTACATTGTAGAGTGGAGGAAGTTCTTCACCCAGTGCGACATCCTGCCCAAGCCCTTCTGTCAGCTGGAGATCACGCTCATGGGCAAACAAGGCAGCAACAAGAAAACAAACATGGAGGACAGCATCGTGCGAAAGGTGAGGGGGGGGGGGGAGGGGAGGCAGGGTTTGAGTGGAAGAGCTGAGCAACAACAAGGTGATGAGATGGCATGTAAGAAGCAAGATGGAGAGGAGATGAAAATAACTAAATGAGCAGAGCAGCAGAGGCCACGGAGGAGGAAGTTGTTGTGGAGGGAGGGGATGATTCAGCAGACAGGAGTGTCCTTTAAAAGCACTTCATGAATAAATTGGGCTCAACTATTCTTGGATGGCAGGAAATGGAGGTTAACTTATTATTTAACATTTTGGATGCACAATTATTACTGCCCTTCCTCTTCCCTTTTGCAGCTCATGTTGGACACGTGGAACGAGTCGATCTTCTCCAACATTAAGAGTCGCCTGCAGGACAGCGCCATGAAGCTAGTGCACGCCGAGAGGCAGGGGGATGCCTTCGACTCCCAGCTCGTTATAGGAGTACGAGAGTCGTACGGTAGGGCGGACAGAAACGGGTCCACTGTAAACATTCTGGAGGGCGGTGTCACAAACAGACTGAGAACGAACTGAATACTGCATTAACGGTAACTTGGATTGTCCCAATCTCTGTGCTTCTCTCCCACCAGTCAACCTGTGCTCTAACCCAGAGGACAAGCTGCAGATCTACAGGGACAACTTTGAGAAAGCCTACCTGGACTCCACAGAGAGGTTTTACAGAACACAGGCCCCGTCCTATCTGCAGCAGAACGGCGTCCAGAACTACATGAAATATGTACGCGACAATGATACTGATTATTGCAAGTGTTACTGTAGGATGAAGAATGGGCTCTCTTTAAAATGTAGAAGAGAATGCCACTGACAAATGCTCTGATGAAAGGGGGGGGGGGGGGAGTACACGGAAGTTGCTGCCTCGATCGGTTAGTCTAGTTGTGTTGTTGTGTGAATCTGAACTCACCCTTTAAAACACCAAAATCGCACAATAACACAAACTAGCAGATCGAGGCAGCGGCAGACCAGCAGCTCCTGTGTTCTGTGAGGTAAAATGACTGTTTTTGTGAGTGGAGTCTGGTGGCTTTCAAATGAGCAAAGATAATGGCTTCAGTTGCCCGTAGGAAAGGGCTGACTGACTGTAAGTGAACACTTAAACTGATAAACATTTATTTTAGTTGTTTGAAATACGTTGCTTTGTTCTCATGCTGGTTCTCCATCTAAGTAACTCATACAACCCCGATTCAAACTATCCATTGAAGCTACATTTTGTGGACAGATGTTAGGAGAAAAGGTGTTTCCTTGGATGTGTGTATGAGAGTTTTAATTGTATGTTTGTATCACCTGGATCTGTGTTTTGTGTTGTGTTTCTCTGCAGGCAGACGCGAAGCTGAGAGAAGAGGAGAAGAGAGCGCTTAGATATCTAGAGACACGTCGTGAATGTAACTCTGTTCAAGCAGTAAGTGTCTTCAACAGGGTCTGAAGCATCAGTGCTAAGTACTAACATATATTTCATGTTTGTTTCCATTTTTTTCGCCAATTATTTCCCTCATGTCATCCTGAATAATCTTTCTATATTTTACAGCTCATGGAGTGTTGTGTGAATGCTCTGGTGACCTCGTTCAAAGAGACCATCCTCGTTGAATGTCCAGGCATGATCAAACGAAACGAGACGGACAGTAAGTACAGCTGTTTTTGATGTTGTAATGTTGTCATTGAAAGCCTAAACGCCAAGAAATGTAGATTCAAGCAGAATCATTCGTTAAAAATACATTTTGACTTTTGAACTGAGACAAATACAGAGGTGTGTGTGTGTGTGTGTGTGTGTGTGTGTGTGTGTGTGTGTGTGTGTGTGTGTGTGTGTGTGTGTGTGTGTGTGTGTGTGTGAGACAGAGAGTGTAACAGAGAGAGGGGAATAGAAGAAGGTGGACTTTTTCTGTAAATTATTAATAATAATTAAAATGTCCACATCATGAAGCTTCTAAACTATTGGGCACAGCCCTGATTCAGTCTCTCCTCTGCTCCATTGAGTACCAGGGACAGCGTGTGTGTGATGGTTGTATGCGGGGGATGCAGACATGAAACTATGACGGGGCAAATTAAATTGATATTGATTTAATACGACTGCTTATAACAATAATTTAATACATTAATGAGAAAATTAGCCAAAAATGGTTTCTGCTATTGGCGATCGCTCTGACCATCGTCAAATCCCAAGTCATGTGCTGCAGAGAAGACGTGTGGTTTGATTGTTTATGTCAGTGTGAACAGTCTGCTGCTAATGGCCAACTTCATCCTTCATATTAGTAGGCAGCATGTAGTACATACTGATGGAGAATATATTATGTTAGTGTGCATTTTCAATCACAACCACACACTGTGAAGTCTGCCAGAGGTAGTGGCATCAACGTTCACTATTGCAGCAGCCAGATGGACGTTTAAAAATAGAAAGCTGCTCCCGGTGTTGGTTGGCTTCCTACCAGCGAGGCCAGTAGAGCTGTGCAACTTGCCGACAGTCATAGTTGATCACTCACAGCGTCAGAAGATAACAGTCTTATATTGCCTTCCACCAAATGTTATTATTATATAATTCATATATATTTGTATCATCATCATTATTATTATTATTAGTAGTAGTAGTTGTAGTGTCAGATCCATATTGCTCAGAATTATGATTAACTTAAGGAACAAAGCCTGCACCCTCAGCAGACGGCAGGACGTCCCGTAGAGGCCTAATGGGGACTTGATGAATTGTGCATTTCGGGAGTTCTCTGCCTGCTGGACTTCACAGTTACACACCCTTAAAAGTCGGATGAGTCTGCAAGTGTAGGAAGTTTATGAATTCAGCGAGTATGTTTCATGGATGTATTATAAGAACCCCAACATGGCGCCTATTAGTCCAATGAGAATTGCTCGCCTGGCGCATACAACAAAGACGTTTCTAGCTTACAGGTTTACCACTGAGTATCGGCAGTAGTGTTTCCTCTGCTGGCCCTGCCTACAAGTTCCCACTCGGCCCGAAGACTTTTAATATAGCTTTTTTTCAGCTCGAGGAAAGTTTTGGCAAATATAAACCATCTTTGGATAAAAGATTCATAATAGAAAGAAGAAGCGGCGCCGTATCCAGTTCTTATTTGACATCCATGGTGTGTTTCATGTGTTTTCTCCCTGAACAGAGCTGCAGCTGATGTTTTCCCTGATGGACAAGGTTCCCAGCGGGATCGAGCCCGTGCTGAAAGACCTGGAGGAACATATCGTCAATGCTGGACTAGCAGACATGGTGGCTGCTGCCGAGACTATCACATCCGTACGTGAACAAACGCTCGCTTCAACAATTACTCAGCTCATCTCCCCAATCCCATGTCCGGTCTAAGTCTCAAATTGTTTGTTGTCATATGCACAACAGTTACAGAGAAGCAGTCATTGGCAGAGAAATTCTCCGATCCCAGGCTCCAAATCTCAATAAACATAAAGAAAAATTAAGCAAAAAGTAAAAATCTAAGACAGAAAATAAAATTCAAATACAGTGATTAAATAATTAAATATAACGATTATAATGTGTAAAATAAAATAATATCTTTTATTTCTTGTACATTTGTGGTACAAGAAGGAAGGAAACGGGGAGTAAAACAGTAAATTCTTTGCCACAGCGGATCATCTGTTTCCATCTAGTTGAGTAACCCGACCATGACCGATCCCGTACGGAAATCAGATTTTATGATCCGCAAATATGATTCAACATATTTTTTTACGCCTGATGCCCTTCCTGAAGCAACCCAGGTAGTAAACCATAAGTAGAAGGATATACAGGTAAAGTGACAGTAGACATACATACATGTGTATGATTAAACCCAAACGCTTTCTTTATTCAGAAACAAAAAATACTCGAAAAGAAGTATTTTGTTGATGTTTGATAAAAGAATTAAATAAAAAAAAAAAATGGATTAAAAGTAAAAAATAATTATTAAAGGTTCAGATGTGATTAATTATCACAACAATCACTCGTAGAACTTTTGGATTATAATTTTTACCAAACTAGTGGAGCCGTCTTATAATTAACAAAATCACAAAAAAAAAAAAAAAAAAGTCATCCCAGAACATGCAGCATGTCGTACAGTAGATTTGTTCACAGCAGGAACTCGTCGTTATTGAGATCTGGGGCAGCAGAGTCCAGAAGTCGGAGAGGAATTTACAGCGTGCAATGAACCAGCTGACTAAAAGACTAAAAGTTGATATTGGGGGGCAGCTTTTACAACATGTACAGTAGTCTCAAATATGTGTGTGTTTGTGTTTGTCCAGGACTCTGAGAAGTACGTGGAGCAGCTGCTGACTTTGTTTAACCGCTTCAGTAAGCTGGTGAAGGAGGCCTTCCAGGACGACCCTCGCTTCCTCACAGCCAGAGATAAGGTCTGTTTTAACAAATCGGGTTATATCTGCTCTGTGCTAAAGGCATTTCAGTTCACTCCAGCTCACAACATTTGCTTCCAAAATGTGTGTATTCATAAAGAACTACGCCTGCAGCACAAGCAGCGCTACAGCTTGATCCCCATTCACACCTATGGACTCCATACTCTCATATGGAGTAAAGTAGCAGCCTCTCCCTTTCCTCTCGTTTGGCAGAAGCTTGTGTGTTAAGTGTGAGGCACGTAGTTAACATACAGAGCTCTGATTGGACAGTTATTTCCTTGTGTTGCCACTAAACGACAGCACGACAAAGTAGTTCATTTCCATAGTGACGCGTCTTTCTTATTTACGTCCCAATAGGTTGTTGCAGTTCTATCACATTGAATAAAGGAAGCTGCTGACCATGACGATTAGCTTTCGCTACATAGTTGTGTTGGAGTAGAAAACAGCTTTGCGTCTGTTTACTGAGGGGGTTCGAAACAAGCGCTCCCGCACATCAGACAGCATTTGCTAAAGGGGGAAACTGTGCAGTTACAACATTAGTTCACAGTATTTTCTGACCTCTTATAGACTAAATTAATAATTGATTAATCTAAAGCATAACCAGCTGAATAATAACTGTAGGAATCGTAAGTCGCAGCCCTACTTGTTTGGTCCTCACATGAACCCGTTCTCTGTTCTCTTCCGCTGCAGGCTTACAAGGCCGTTGTCAATGACGCCACAATCTTCAAACTGGAGCTGCCTTTGAAACAGAAAGGGTGAGTGGAAACATCATTATTGTCCTTGTAGATGTGGAATGACCCGGCGTCACTTGTCTTTTCTCTTTGACAAAAACTGGTCACAGTGTTGCAGTGTGTGTGTGTGTGTGTGTGTGTGTGTGTGTGTGTGTGTGTGTGTGTGTGTGTGTGTGTGTGTCCATCCAAACAAACAGTGTGGGTATGAAGACTCAGCCGGAGTCAAAGTGTCCTGAGCTGCTGGCAAACTACTGTGACATGCTGTTGAGGAAAACTCCTCTGAGCAAGAAACTCTCCTCGGAGGAAATCGAGCTCAAACTCAAAGAAGTGGTGAGTCGCCGTCCTGTTGGTCACCAGGGCGAACTCGCTTTGATCTGATCCACCTCGGTCCTCCTTTCGCCTTCCCTCCCTCCTCTATTCTCACTCTGTTTTCTTCTTTTATCTGCTCTCCTTGCAGCTCTTGGTATTGAAGTACGTCCAGAATAAAGACGTGTTCATGCGTTACCACAAAGCTCACCTGACCAGGCGCCTGATTCTGGACATTTCGGCAGACAGCGAGATTGAAGAGAACATGGTGGAGTGGCTGAGAGTGAGTTATACCTGTCTTAAAATTCTTTGTCCGGATCAGTGCTTAACTTTGTCTGACAACAAAGCAGTTGTGCATCAGTTTTTTTTACAGTGTATTAGGGCAGTTGTCGTAGGTGAAGTAGAGAAAAAAACATTGAATATTCTCTGAGAGTCATAAATTTGTGACTTTAATCTCAGAGAATTTCTTTCACTGAAAACTGTATTAGCTCGTAGCATATGTGTCTCTGCGCTGGTGAATATGAAGTCGTTGTTTGTTCAGCTCCCATAACTTCAGTAACCTGTAACTGAATCTCTGGTTTGGAGTTTACCTTCAGTACGACTTGTACTTTCAACCTTATTACTTTTTTCTGGAGCTGTTACCATCAATGCAAACCAAACGTGTCCTGCTACTGCGGCTTCACATAAAAACCTTTTCCCTGGCGACGGCCTGTGGGAGGTTTCATTGCAGAGATGTATTTGTTGGCAAGTTAGCACAACGTTGGTGGTATAATACGTTAGTAAAAATGTCTGCACAACTAAATATATGGAAGTATATTTGCTTCTATTTTGGTCAGTGGAAGAGTTTTAAATAGTACAGGGAGGAAACTTAAATATAGAAACAGCCACAGTGAGCTGGTTGATGACGAGCAGGAGTCAGCAGGCTCTTACCTCAGTTTGTGCAAACCGGCACACCACCAACACACCGTAAACAGCTGTTTACCTTGCTGTGCTTTGCCGGGGAAACCCAGTTGTGCCGTGCCCGCTTGGATGTAAAAAAAAACAGCATAACATTAGCAATATTATGATGTGGAAATATCTGGTCAAACAATAAGTAAACAAGACTAAAAATCTGACTGAATTTAGAACTGACAGTTTTAAAAGAAAAACATCTGAAAACAGGTGCACAGTGAATACATTTGTCCTTTGCTTTGTTGTCCTCTTTTTCTCTTCCTTTGGGTTGTTCCCCGGCGTGTGTCTGTGTGTGTGTCTGTCTCTGTGTGTGTCTATGTGTGTGTGTGTGTGTCTGTGTGTGGTTGTAGGAAGTAGGGATGCCTGCAGATTATGTGAACAAGCTGGCCAGGATGTTTCAGGACATCAAGGTCTCAGAGGACCTCAATCAGGTCTTCAAAGAGATGCACAAACACAACAGGATGGCACTGCCAGGTACAACACACACACACACACACACTAACAAGCTTTAGTCAACTGTATCAATCTCTCTCACACATAATGCACACAGAGAAGGAGAGAAACATCGTTGTCTTTATGAGTCAGTAAGAGAAACAGATCTCAGTCAGATATAAAGCTTCTATAAAGTGTGTTCTCTCTTGGAGGTTGTGTCGTAGAATAACCCGCTGTGCCGTTTCATCTTAACACGAGGAGCATCCAGATAAGCCCGTGCATCAAAAACGGAGCCGAAGACGACAACACAAACTGTCGAACCTTCCTCAAACTTGTTAAATATGAGACAAGGACAAAAAATCGGACTTCCAGATTTTTTTATTTTTATTGAAACAAAATTGGCTACGAAATATAGTGCAATGATCACATCAAATGCATTACAGCAATAGCCCATTAAAAATAATTAGCTCATATGTAGCTCTATGAACATCTTGGATTACGGCTGTCGCCATGTTGTTTTTTTTGCAACCAATAAACAGAAGTGACCATATTTGGAATGTGGAGGAATGACGTAAAGACGGCGTATATGTCTCTGGTAGCGACCTGTCAATCACAGTAAGCCCGCCCTAAAGCATACTCTGCTTTATGGTCTATTTGACTCTAAATGGACCATCATTTACTTAATGAACATCATGCTGTATTGAAGATAATTACATAGAGACCCTCTGCACACAACAAACAGTGCTATCCGTCTGAGAATAACTCATAATAAACAACATTGATGCATAATGAAAAATGTGGAATCACTATTCCTCATTTCATGTGCTATTTGGGATTTTGGGAGTAATGGCAACGGTCGAAGCTTCGAAGCACTACGGTCAGCAACAATATAAAGCAAGAGTGCCAATCAGTGTAGTATTATCACTTTGCTGTAATGTGTCCCTGTCATCGCTTTTTCTGTCATGCAGCAGACACATAACCTGTGAGAACATAAACACAGTTATTTTAGAACCGATTTCTTTCCCTGCAGCGGACAGTGTGAACATTAAGATCCTGAACGCCGGAGCGTGGTCGCGAAGCAGTGAGAAGGTTTTCGTCTCGCTGCCCACGGAGCTGGAGGACCTGATCCCCGAGGTGGAAGACTTCTACAAGAGGAATCACAGCGGACGCAAACTCCACTGGCATCACCTCATGTCCAACGGCATCGTGAGTGAGCTGTAACAGTAGATAAGGGTTCCGGCCGCCATTAAGAGCCATACATCAACATCTCATGGAGTTAAAATACTTGCATCTTAATACGTACATCTCCAAATTACTAAGAAAATGTTTTCCTTTTGTCCGTGCAACTTCTCTTCTTATTTCCCTGAACTTTATATGCCTCATATTCTTCCTACACTAAAGTTATTAGTAACGTTTGAAAGAGTGGACTTTGTTACTAACATGAAAGCTTCTATATAGAGAGGTCACTACTGAGTGTTAAGAGTCAAATAGAAACGTACATTGTTTACATCCATGTCTTCTTCTTCCTTGCATTTGTTGGTACTTTGCAGCATTTATCTGCATGCTACTGCAGGAAACCTTTGATAGGACTGCACATCAAGCAACAGATACTTACAATACAAAACATCATGCCCCATAGCTCCACTGGTGGTCAGAAACTCCACAGGGTACCAAGGTAACAAAATGCTCTTCCCAGAGGACAGGTCCTGGCAGAGTGGAAAAATAATTTTAAAAATCGAACTGAATCGTGACCTTAAAATCGAAGTCCAATTGAATGGTGACGTTGGAGAATTGTGACACCGTTACTACTAAAGCAAGCCGCCAGAGCGACACTGTGTCACCACGCTCTGCTCTTCTGACCTTCTCCTTTGGTTCTCCCTCCCCTCTGCTCAGATCACCTTTAAGAACGAGGTGGGGCAGTACGACCTGGAGGTGACGACGTTCCAGCTGGCGGTGTTGTTCGCCTGGAACCAGAGACCCAGAGAGAGAATCACCTTTGAGAACCTCAAACTGGCCACGGAGCTGCCCGACGCAGAGCTACGCCGCACACTCTGGGTCAGACCGAGGAGACACTTTTAAATGCTTCATTTCAATCCACCAATTATAGTACAAGTATGCGAGATTTAGATATTTACTTAGGTTAAATATATTCTTCGCCCCTCATGGGTAAGAAAATACTGCCAGGCTACACCTGAGATTTACACCACATTTTGACAGACCCACCAGTCAGGTTATTAACATACCCAAGGCTGCCAATATGTTTGCGCATAATTAAATCTCTTGGTAATTTAACAGTACCATAAGGAAAGGTGACTGTCTGTAGAAAGGAAACACGCACACATTGGTGGTTTTATAACTTTTTATAACTGACGTATGGTGATGTTTCACATCTTGAGATTGACTCCTCTCTCCTCTCTGTGCAGTCTCTGGTGGCCTTCCCCAAGCTGAAGAGACAGGTGTTGTCGTATGACCCCCCAGTCAGCTCGCCCAAAGACTTCACAGACAGCACGCTCTTCTACGTCAACCAGGACTTCTCACTCATGTATGCTGTGCTGCTTTTAAAAATGAGAAAATAACTTTTCCCCCCTAAAAACGTATGATGTGGATGTCCCCTTTGATCCATGATTGAATTCAGCTAAGAGATGTATTTTATTTTATCTCCAAAAGGCTTCATTATTTCCAAATTCCACTCCTTTGTAAAGTAGCATAATTAAATATAAAATGATATTCATGCACTCAATATATCTGTTCTTATTATCAACTAAATTAACCAGCAATTTCAGGTCCGCACCACAACTATGCATGATGTTAAATGCCTCGTCAGCAGAAACAAATTTAAAAAACTTAAAACAATTGTGATATTATTTATATATATTGTCTGTGTCTTTGTGTCCGTTTTTTTTTTTTCCTCAGCAAAAACTCCAAAGTCCAGAAGCGGGGAAAGATCAATCTGATTGGTCGACTGCAGCTGACCACAGAGCGAATGAGGGAAGAGGAGAATGAAGGAATCGTTCAGCTCAGAATACTCAGAACTCAGGTGTGAAAACACGCTTCAAAATACGCATCAAAACACTCACAGTGGACCTCATGCAAGAACTAGTTCATATTATGTTCTTAACGTTCTCATACTTACTAAAGACTGAGGCTTTGTTAAACGTTTTTTCACCTGTTTTTGTATTTAGGATTTTTAGGCAGGCCTGAAATCATGGCTCAATGACACACTGGAGCCATTCTTAAAGTAACCCTCCCCTTATGCTGTATATAGAGTACAGCACTTAGCGTCAGTGGTTCTGCTGCTCAATTGCCAGTTACAACACAGCCTACAGTGTTCTAGCCAGCAGTGATATTCTGGTCGTCAGGTACACTGGAACAAATCCTCATCGTGATTGTGATCCAGGTGCCGTCATGTAGCAGCAATTCTACGAGAACTACCGTCCTGTTTTCTTTACAAACCCGTGAAGTCCTTTTGAGATGACATACTGTGATTAGAGGCTCCAGCTAGCTAAAGTATCGCTGAAGCGTTTCAGAGATGGAGGAAAAACAGCAACTTTTCCTGCGGGATATTTTGCCATTAAATCAGGCTTTCACCATCTGAAGGGATGTATATCCGCATCTCCATTTGTCGAACAGCCAATAGGAAGTCCCTCTGTCTGACATGACGTGATTGGTTCAAAGTCTCCCGCCACCGGCTATATTTTGTAAAGCCTGAAAAAAAGAGCCAAGAGGAGGTG
This sequence comes from Anarhichas minor, assembly GCF_050575085.1. Lineage (NCBI taxonomy): Eukaryota > Metazoa > Chordata > Actinopteri > Perciformes > Anarhichadidae > Anarhichas > Anarhichas minor. The sequence continues at coordinate 1,534,158 of NW_027466492.1, read as the reverse complement.
CAGAAATCTAGTTCTCTGAGATTACTTTCATTAAAATATGCCGAAAGATTATCTTGATTTTTAACCAGTGACGCCAAAAATGTACTGCCTGACAACAGTTCCCAACAGTTGTCGTCTGTGTTTGATTTGTGAACCAGGACAGGAGGGATTAGCTTGTGTTTATAGACCTCATTACACTTTGTAGAGGTTGAACAGTATAAAATTATGCTTATATTGTTGTTTTTTTTCGATCAGGAGGCCATCATCCAAATCATGAAGATGAGGAAGAGGCTCAGCAACGCCCAGCTGCAGACGGAGCTGGTGGAGATCCTGAAGAACATGTTCCTGCCTCAGAAGAAGATGATCAAGGAGCAGATCGAGTGGCTCATCGAACACAAGTACATAAAGAGGGAAGACGCGGACATCAACACCTTCATCTACATGGCCTAGGCAGCGAGCGAGGGAAGGAGGAAGGGAGGGAGGGAGCGCTTCCTCGCTCTGCTGTTTTACTCCTGGCCTCGCAACCGGCGCTTTTAAAACCCTGCGAGAGGAGAAGGAACAAAAGGAGGTGTGAGGGAGCAGTGAGAAGTAGGGGGTGCGTTGAAGGACGAGGAGGAGGAGCCTTTTCAAACAACAGTGTGGATATTTATTTGTGTTTGTGAGACGCCAGTGTGTCATCGAGGTGAGAGTCGAGTCGTCCGACTGTCTGTCTGTCTCCCCTGCCCTCTAGTGTCGGATCACATCCGAGGAGAGGGAGGCCGTCTGCTCTCAGCGGCTGAGAGGAAAAGAAATAGTGACAAAATTCAATGAAATACTTCCTGCCTTACTTTGTCAGCGACGGGTTGCGGAGGAGCCGGGAGGGCGAACGTAACGAACTGATATCGATCCTTCGCTTTCACTTAATGCCACAGCTGCCGTCTTGGCGGCAGCCATTTTGCATACCTCCTGTTCAACATTTGTCTTATTTTTGAAGTGGGAATGCAAAAAAAAAAAAGCTGCAAGTGAAAACTGCCATTGAGGAGGAGCGGACACGGATGGAGAGTTTAAAACTACAGAGGAGTGTTTTTGCCAAATTGTATGTGTGTGTGTGTGTGTGTGTGTTTGCGCGTGTGTGCGCACACTTTCAACAGCATGCTGCTCTATGGTTTTTGTTTGTTTGTTGGAGGATCTGTCACACTTTGTGGTTGTGTCTGAGAACATTGGGAACTCACGACCAGCCCCCTTTTTGAAATGCTGATATTTTGGATATTTTTTTTCTGCTTATGTTTGTCAACAGGTAAACATTGTCCGGACCCCCCTCTTGTCTGTGTTGGGAAATGATCACACTGCAAGCTATTTATTTGCTGTGTAAAGACCAGTGCTCTGAACATTGCCAGCCGAATGCATCAAAGAGGGACACGTCTAGAAGTGTGAGGTGCTCCCACGTAAAACACAAACAAATACTTGCAACACTGAATTTCCTCCCCATGAATCCACGAGAGTGTCATTCTTTGCACAGTGTCGGTCCCAGGAAAACAACAGAAATGCATTTCATTAAGCATATTGTACACGTTGGGGGGTGTTGTGGAGTCAATGCGTGCCGTAACAGAGAGAAACTCATCCCAACATTCAGCTGATGTGATGCTGCAGAAGTCTCTTTAGTACTAAATTCCTAATAGTAACAAATTATAAACTATGAATTTCCAAGATTAAAGTGATACGATTTACGAGAAAATCCAAAATGAACTTTGAAAAATTGTGATCAATCACATCACGGTGTGTTAAACACTGTTGATTTGATCCCAGAATCCCCATGTTATCACAAGCATGCAGACTCTTGGTAAACTTTAAATTTACTGTACTTGAATAGCGCTTTTCTAGTCTTCCAACCACTGAAAGCGCTTAAACACAACATGTCATCATTCACCCATTCACACACTGATGACAGGGGCTACCATGCAAGGTGCCACCTGCCCATCAGGACTATCTAACATTCACACCGATGACACAACCCTCGGGAGCAAATTGTGAAGAGACATTGCTGTGAACTGGGCCTCTTCAGAACAAAAACACCCAAATGATTTGGACGAGGTGATGTCTTTAGTGCATCAGGAGCTACATTGTGATGGACAGATGCAAAGACATCGCCCTGCTCCAGTACCGTTGGGCATCCTCAATATTCTCCCAGAGAACATCGGAGGTTTTTCTCGTGAATTAACGACTTTAATCTCGGTTATTCTGAGGTTTTTCATAGTAATATTACCCCCCCCCCCCCCCCCCCCCCCCCGACTAAAATGTATCTACAATGGCTCTAACACACCATCTTACTTTTCTACCTTCCATAGGACTCAGACAACTCGCTCTGCCTCCTGAGCCACAGCTGCCCAGGGTCACGTTCAGTTAGCTGTTACCTAAACCAGTGACCTCATTGTTTTTGTATAGCGTGACCTTTTTTGTTTTGTTCCAGCTATAAAGGCAGAGAATGTGGTCAGTAGCGTGTAGTAGAGCCAGTGCTACATTTTCTCAGAAATGCCAAAGATTCTCCATCAGGTAGCAGAAGTTCTGTTTTTCAAATGTGAAGAACATCCCCTTCAGTACATAAAGACATAATCCCAGCTTCAGCTGAATGTTGGGCGGTGTATGAAGAGAAGGATGAACGCTCTCCACATACAGTAGAGTGTTAAATCTGAATCCAAAATGAGATCTTTAATATTTAACAAACATGGAAAACTACATATGGATAAACTCAACTGTTTTTCTTTTTGTATTTTGTATGCATTAGTGTTTAAAATGAATACGTAGCAATAGAACTCTTGATCCTAAACACTCACCATGTGACAATTGAGCTTCATACAACAAATCCATAATTCATTAAATAATTCATAAAAAAGTGTTTAGTGTTTATCAGAGGCAGTTGTTGGGAGTTGAGGGCTACTGATGCAGAAACTAGTACAATAAATAGGAAGGGGGGGGGAAAGCTGCTGGGTCACAACACGATGAATCAGCTGCACTGGGATCAGAGGAGCTTTGCTCTTTTGAGTGCATGTCAAAACCACTGAGGATACGTCCATTCACCCGACTACTGCTGTGACCCAATAGGTGACTTTACTTTGTGAGCGTGTTTTTTGATTTCCTGTTGAACTGAACTTGAGAGGGAGAGGAAAGACAACAGTGAATGTGTGGGATTTCATTTTAAAAAATATATATTTATTCAGTATTTATGACAAATGTTACTTTCATCAATCAAACAGTTTTTCTTTCCATTGTTTTGTAAAATATGTTTTCTCAGTGTGCGTCCATAGAGCTGACACAGCATTTATTTACTGCGACTCTCTCCTCTATTTCAACTTAGTAGCAAGACTTCAGACTTTAGCCTAATTTGATTTTCACTTTTAATGGTTTTGATTCACACCTGCAGTTTGTCCAAAGGCTGAAATGGCTTCTGTCACTATCACTCTATCACACACTGCAAACAGACTTCTTCTTCTTACGAGCAACTCTTTTCTCAATGTGCTTATTAAGACCTTGAGATGAAACAAACTCCCCAAGTCGATCCCATTAAGCAGTTTTATTCTCTGATGCACAGACCAGTGAGCAAACTATCCTGTGTTTTTACACCTCGAGTACACGGAGAACTGTGAAATGAGTCATTTATTTTCTAGCAGCTTTAACGCTGTGAGCTCCACTTATTTCATCTTCCCCAACAGATCCGTAGAAATGCTAAAAGAATTCTCTGATCCACACAAAACCGTGACTGATATGCTGCAGGTGATGTAACTTGTGTTGTTTGGTGTATGGTGTATTTTTCTTCTCTAACAAAGATGGAGGAGTCATTCGTTCCTACAGAAATTGTCCCAGAATGCAAAGCAACAGCAAAACAAACTTTACACAAGAGTGCACAACCGCAGTATCCCGTGTTGGTCACATGTTGGATTTCCACATCCTTACGGCCAGATATGATTTAAAGCAGCAGTCTGGGAAATGTAGGTTACTGTAAAAATTAGACGTGGCAGGTTGAGGTAAACTATAGGAGTGCCAGGAAAATAATAAAATTAAGATTTTGGGCTAAATGTTTCCTTTAAAGACTCTTAAGAAACTAATACTTAATTTGCTCACCTGAGCTGTATTTCTTCTGCTTTGATTCCAGGTAGAATCAGCACTTTCTAACGGCTCTAACGATGTTGCGGATGTGAAATGATATTCAGAAATCATTTCAAAACCTGTGGCTGTGTACGACTCCTTGTGAAAACCTTCTGCAGGAAGAATTCAAGTTAGTAAATCTGCAGAAACAATCTGTAGCGTCGAGCTGTTAAGCCTGAATTTGCAGTAATTCCTCTTTGTCTGTGCATGTGTGACACACTAAAGAGAGACGCTGAAGGTACAACGCTTTGGCACAGTTTCCTGCTTTGACTCTGTACTCGGATGTTCAAAAGATATTTTAATGTAACCTCACTGTTGATATAATTTGTGTGCAAAAATGTTCTACACTTACAATTTTTAAGACATGCTTGCTGCAAAGTTGATCCATCAATCTGTTCGTCCACCACTTTGGTCCAGACTGAAATATCTCAACTACTGGATGGATTGCTGCGAACATTTCAGACGTTCGTGGTTACCAGAGGATGAACTATAATAACTTTGATCCCCTGATCGTTTCTTTGCCCCATCGGCAGGTTCAAGTTTGAATCTGGCCAATACTTTGAACTTGTGACCCGATACCTGAAAAATAATGATGTCATTTGCATCAGCCTCAAGTTTACTTTGCTTAACACCAGCATGTTAATGTGTAGTTAGAAATGTGGAAATTCAATTCTATGTTTATTATTGAGGGTCATAGTTAAAGATGGTGTTGTACCAGACAACACCAAGATGTCAGTGCTGAAACGTAATTTAATTACGGCATCATAAAAGCAGAATTTATGGCGGAACAGTTGGACTGAACTGCACCAGTCTGTCCAGGTGAACCTAATGTAGTGGCCACTGAGTTATGGGTTCATTTCTTTCTGAAATTGACTAAACTTATGTCACTTTTTAATTTCTTTTATAATTTGGTCGTCATGTTGAATGACGCTCCAGTCTTGTCTTCTTCTGCTAAAGCTGTCAGAACCACAGTGAGTCTGAGCCTGTAGAGCTTTAAACAAACCGCACAGAACATATTGTTTAGCTTTTTACTCAAGTATTAACAGCACAACGAGGTGTCGCGTCCCTCCATGGTATTTGTTTTGACATACAGGAACTGGTCTTATTTTACTGCCCTTCTTTATTAGACACTGTGTATTTTAAGCCATGTTTAACAATAGTTAAATGTGTCCAATCAATAGTCAGTATTAGCTGGTGAAGCTGAAACCCCTCCGTAGACATCTGGTGGAACACTTCAAAGTCTTTTGTTTTTTTAAAGCCTGTGTAGCGGGCTGGGGTTTTCTCCTTGGACCCCCCCCCCCCCCTCCCCCCTCCCACAGGTGGGCACACTTACCTGTAGCCTTGCGTCATAACGACACTAAACACAATCAGTCACATCTAAACCAGCCGAATGTTTTGCCACTTCATCGAGTAAAGAGGAGAAGCGTCGTGTTGGTGGAGGAGATGTTCCACTACTTTCATGTGCCGCGTTGTTTTGCTTGTTTCATATTGTTTCATATTGTTTGAAAGTTGAGTAATTTATTTCTTGGCAAAAATAAAGCTGTAAACAAACTGTAAAGACATGAGTTTTATGTTTTCTTTCACGTCCAGACCACAAGTCACTGATTTATGGAAGTTTGTTTTGTTGGACTTCAGAAGTCGTAACCAAGACGATCCACAAATGTGTGAATGTAATTTCGTGGGCCACGTGACATCTGTGACTTCCCTCCTAATTGATTTTAATATTTATAATGCAAATGTGTGAGTCATTTCACGTGAACGAATGGATCCACCAACATCCTTTTATGTGAAATTAAAATATGTTTTCAGAGTAAGTTATGCATATTTGCAAATGGTGGATATGACCACAAAACACCAGATTCAAAACTACATGTGGATAGTGATTCATTGGTGGATCACGGTACACATTTGTGGTTTGTCTCCTGTGGGTTACAACTATTAAAGGACAACAAACACTTCCATACAGATTTTGCGGTTTTGTCTCAAAGTGAATTTTTCTCTCCAGTGTTACAAGTTACTGAAATCTATTTGTGGGAGGGATCCGTTTTTGGTGAGAAACATGTCACGAGTCTGAAGAGTGACTTCATTTAGTTACAACTTCATTTAGTTACAAGCCAGCAGCAGAGACAGCAGCTATACACATATTTTGGAAATGGATTCAGCAAAAATACAATCACAAGTTCACATGAATAACGTTTGAATAACAAAACTGGAAAAAATATATATATATTCTTATTAATATGCCAGTGAATTGCTCAAAATTCAAATATGTTAAAATATGCCACAATTGTTATTGTGGTGTTAATTTAGAAAGAACACAGGTCATGTACAGCAGCCTATACATTTATAATTGTACTCTCTAATGGTTTTCAATTTAAAGTCCCAAATCTTGACCTCCATCGGGGGCAATGAGTGAGAAGTGACCGCACTGATTTTTTTAACCTGTATTCCTGGTCCTTCCTCCCGCCATGGCCCTGCTGACACCCACTGCTACTACCATTTTTATTATTACTCACATTACTATTTTATATTACCTATACCAATAATGCACATTACTGACTTTGCTTCTTCACCAGAGTCTCTGTGCTTTCTCGCCTCACAGGTTCCTGTGGATCCTGGTTCTACCTGGACCCTGATCTTGCCTCCTGCTGTGGTTCTGTCATATGCATTGAATGTGTTGTAACTCTGTAATGCTGTTCATTCTGTACACATGACAACTATTGCACTTCTGTCCATCATGGGAGAGGGATCCCTCCTCTGCTGCTCTCCCACAGGTCTCTCCCTCTTTTCTCCCTGTTAAAGGGTTTTTTGGGGAGTTCTTCCTGTTCCGATGTGAGGGTCCCGGTACAGAGGACCCACGTGGAGCTGTGGGTTACAGGATGAGTTTGTGTGAACTGAAAGTGTATCATCACGAGGAGCTTTGGGTACATCAGCTGAGACTGTGATCTCTGAAGTCATTGATTCATGATTTGTTATTCATCACATTATATTCTTGCTTGATATTAAGTCCTGGCCTGTAAAATTGCCAGTAATATTTTTCTTCTATCTTATTTTTTTAAACAGGACAATCAAATCAAATTAATCTTTAACTTCATTTATTGTGCGTTTTGTCTCTTTCGTGGCAAATTAATTGTATTTAAGTCAGGAGTGTATGGAGGTGGAGAGAGCTGTGAGAACTGTGTATATGAAATGATTTAAGAGACGGCGGATTGCATACTTTATTATATTATGAGTATTATTAAAGTGATATTGATATTTATTTTTTAAATATCATGGTTATCGTATATCACAACAACCCTAGCAGATCAAAATGAATAATTTGCTAAAGCAACCAAATATTACCAAAGACACACTTGACCGCAGTTTTCTTAAAGAAACTAGACACTGATATGAGCAGATTTAGATTTTTATAAGAAATAATAAAAAATAGAAAAAATATTAAAGATAACAGTGAACATATACAGCATCTCAATCAAAAAAAATGAATATTACATGATCAACGGAATAGTAACTTTTGTAAAACATAAATAATTACCTTCATGTTACATATATACAGTATAATTACTAACCTTATTTGTGAATCAAATATAACTTAAATCATTACCTTAATTAATGTTTATCCTATTTAAATACATAATCATGGTGCAGGTGCCCATCCAGCATGTCCCAATACTCACAGAGAGAAAACAACAACATCACAGTCCTGAAAGAAACACACTCCTTCCTCACCTTTCTAAACTGGTGTATGTTTATTTTGCTTGAGTTCTGCATTTAAACCATTCCACAAATTCACCCCACACATTGAAAAACATATACACGTCAGAGTTGGTCAAACAGTGTTATTCTTTAATTAAATGATCCTATGTCTTAGCTCCAGTGTGTTTGATCACGTTTGAGTCTCATCCTCTGAGCCACATCTGAGCGCTACGTGCCAAAAATAACGGACTGCTCCTTTAAAGAAATGCCGGTTTCACCTAACGGACGTTATAACCGCTTTCCTCGCGGGGAGAACTATTACTACTACTAGCGGTTATTTAGATAAGATTGAAAATATTGTTTTCTAATTCCCTCTTGGTAAAAGCGTGTGAGTGCAAAGACTACCATAGACATGGAAACGTTGTTTCGCATTACACCCCCATAAAGCGCCCCGGTGGTATCGTCCGCTCCCCGGAAACGCCGGCGACAGAAGGAACCCGGTGTACCAGAAGCAGGTGGAACTGATTTGTCAGCCCAAGTGTAAGTGGTAAGAGTTTGGACGTATTTTAATGACTTATTCTATTGTCGGTTATTAAAATAAATAACTCGTTCGTACTTCGCTTTAACTGGTGGGTTTGTGAGCCTTTGACGCGTGTGTTGACAAACTAGCTAACGTTAGCAGTGTGACGTTAGCTGTGACACCCGTGGTGCTCCGCTAGCTAACAGACAAAAGAAGTGTCCTAGCATCGAAGACCCCAGAATAATGTAATACTAACAATGTATGTTTGGTGTTGTATTTAATGTCTCTGTGGAGTTTAATCGACAACCAGAGGCGGGTTCTGGTCCCGAGTTGTATAGCCTAACCTAGTCATCCTAACCTCGTTAGCCGTGTGAAGCTAACTGTTCCAAAGCCGTTTTAATTGACGGTAACTTAACGTTAAAAGAGTCGTTACAGTGTACAATCCTCTTTTTACTAACGTGACACAGGTTTGGCCCGATGTTGTGTGATGAATGAACGTTAGAAATAATCTTGACTCATTCCTTCTGATTTTTCACTGAAATATGTAACGGAAACACTGGGTTTGTTTACATATTTTATTATTTTAAATGAGCCATCTCTTCTACTAACGGCAAGTTAATGTTACAGAACGTAGTCTTTAGTTCTAACAGACTAGTCGTGAAGGCCTTCGTCCTAATAAACTTGTTATATAAACCCTGTTTTGCTCCTACGCAATGTCCGCGTTGAACTGTGGTGGAACTAAGTACATTTACACAAATACTGTACCTAGGTACAAATTCGAGGTACTTGTACTTTACTTTTTTTTTTTAACAATACGGTATTAATACTTAAACTGAAGTAAAGAACAATACTTACTCCTACAGATAATAGCATTTGAACCGACCAAATGCCACGTTAAACCCGTGTTTAAACAGACGTATTCAACGTATTATTCAACATTACTCAGAAAATGCTGACATTTGGGGAATAAGGAGTCCTACTTGTGACAGCTGCTGGCTCACTAACATCTGTAATTGAAGGTGGCCTCTGTGTCTAAACCTGCTTTATACAGCAGGAGTCTACATACTCATTTCCAAGATTCATTTTCAATGTCTTGGTTTAAAACAACTGGACAGTGTGTCATCATCTCACTCATACTAAAGCAATGATTCAACCGCTTTTGTGTTTAAAAATAATAACACTTGTGTGGTGTTTTCTCTTTACCCACTTATGCTCTTCCACAACTATTGTGGACAGTCTGAAAGAAGAGTGTGTTGTAGCTGGAGTGTGTGTGTGTGTCCCAGGAGTAGCAGCAGCTCAGCCTTAATGGCAACAAAATAACGCAGGCAACCATTTATAGATTTAGATGAATTAATATTAAAGCAAAACAAATATAGTCTTATGTTCACATTTATGCAGCCAATTCAGGACTAAATTATGTTTAATAATGAGATGCTGTCAATCACTTGTGACCACAATTTCCCTCCAGGTTTTAATAAGTAATGTACAGCATGTTCCCTGAGTGCTGATGATATCTTGCCTGTATTGATTCAGGTGTCCACACTGAGGAACAGTCCGCACCATCTCTCAGTCATCAGTAACGCTGGACAAGCTTGTAAGTAGTCATGTTTATTTATTTTATGTAGTGGGCGATATGACCCAAAAATAATATCAATATAATTTAAGGTATTTCTTACTCTTGATAGCGTGACAAAATACTTTCCTTCAATAAATGGAGATAAAAACAGTATAATTCAGACACCAAATGTTTTATTTGCATTTGACATACTTTCTGCCACAAAAGAAGAAGAATGAAATAGTTAGAAACTTGCGTATAGTCGATGTCTCCACAGTGTTACATGACAGGAAAGAATAGTGTTGTACCCCAAACACTTCTCTATGCTAAAGCAGAACAGCTGTTAATGTATCAGCTTGTTACAGGTGACATTACTTTGAAACACTTGACACTGAAACAGGAAGCTGTTCCTGTTTTAAATCTGTTCACATTCTGATGTTAAGCTTTCAGTTTGTTTCTCCAATGACTGGTTTATTCTGTTCTTATTCAGCTGCTGCTCAGAGGATCTTTGTCTCTTTCTGTTGTCAGTCTGACTGAACCGTTGTAAAGAGTTCTGATCTCCATGTACTAAACAAAACATCTCAGTAAAGAGAACTTTCTACAAGATAAAAGCATGAAAGACCATTCAGACCTATTGAGTCGTCCTCTCAGACAGCTGACTCAATATAATCAGGCTGCTGTGGCAGGTGACCCCAAAGTTTTGAGCAGCTGTGTACAATGCTAAGTGTTGTTTTATATTAACATTCATTTATCAGTTTGCAAATACTCAGTAAAAAGATCACGTATTTAGTTTGTAAACAACAGAAACTGTGAGATTCAGATCTGGTATGAAATATAAATAATACAATAAAATGATATTGACCACAAATCTAAAGTAAATATCTAAACAAAGAAGCTACTGTTGACTCTTCTTTTAACTCCACAATGTAGATGTTTTAGTTATTCTCCTGCTGTAACTTGTCACTCAGTGCCTACCATCAGACCACACACACACACATATGCATGCATTTATTTTGACACATTCAGATTCATTCATTTTATTCATACATTCTTTTTGTCGAGCTGGCAGTTTTGCTTTCAGGCATACTTGTAACGGTATGTCGTCATAATGTCAACAAGTCAGAATTGAGCCATTGTCATGTTAAGTTTTTTAAATTTATTTATAAACATATTGAAAATACCAGTGTTATTGTGAACACTTTGATATGGCACACCCTGGCGTACAAAGCCAATGCAGTGCAACATTTAAACAGTGAGAACACAGCTGCACTCTTAATCTCTGGCCTCTGATTGGATGAAGGATTATCAAAGTGTACCTTTGGGAACCTTTGTCTTTCTTTTGTTCTAGAATCTCTTAGAGTTGAATGGACAAGGCAGCCAGAAGTACACAGGTATGACCTTCCTCCTTAAATAGATCATTGCCTTGTATTGTCATGGAGAGGTGTTTGACAACATGTGGTTTTCCTAATGTGTAGCCCAGCTAGTGAAGCCCACTAAAGGTTCAGTGATGCCTGTGAAGAAGAAGAGGAAGAATCCTGATGCAGATGATAATGAGCGCAAGTGTAAAATCACAAGGTAAGCAGACACTGTGTGTGTGTGTGTGTGTGTGTGTGTGTGTGTGTGTGTGTGTGTGTGTGTGTGTGTGTGTGTGTGTGTGTGTGTGTGTGTGTGTGTGTGTGTGTGTGTGTGTGTGTGTGTGTGTGTGTGTGTGTGTGTGTGTGTGTGTGTGTGTGTGTGTGTGTGTGTGTGTGTGTGTGTGTGTGTGTGTGTGTGAGAGAGAGACAGAGACATGCCACTGTCATATCCCATGAGTCACCTGTATGTAACAGTCAGGATGGTGTTACTGGGTCTTGTGTGGTGGCCTTTTCTTAACACTTCAACAAGTTTGAGTTGACTGTTTTCTAGGGATGTTAGTTTAATTTTGCTTTTGAGAGAGACCGACACCTATTTACGGGACACTAGCAGGTGTCGTGCGAGTGTGAACATTGGTTAACATGGCGCCCATATTAAATTAACCTATAGGCAGATATTGATGCGTAGCCAGTTAAAAATATTGCCCCTACCATAGTTTTTCAAGGCGTACTCGTATATTAGATCCATCCCACCACTCTGCCCTCTTGTGAACAATTAAGACATTCTTTGATTTATCGCAGCTGTCAGAAACTCCTGATAGCTCCAGAGGACTTTTTTCTCCTCAATTTTTTATATTTAAGGACAAAATCAGTATGACATTCATTTTAAAAGTGTCGTGTAATCTATGAACCCAAAGCTCTGGTGTGCGTTGCAGTTTCACCCGACCTCAGATCCGAGGTGCGAGGCCCGTCATCGTTGAGAAGCTGTTCTCCAATAAGAAGTGCCTGGCCTGGTTCCAGGCGTACGCCGGCCCCGACAAGGTGGTCGGTCCGGAGGCCATGGAGAAGTTCTGTGAAGACATCGGCGTGGAACCAGAGAATGTGAGTCCACTTATCCCTCACCTGGGTATTTATCAAGCGTCTCAGGGTCAGTCGTGTTGAGAGTGAACCTGAGGACTAAAGTCACTCCTACTTCAAACTTATTCATGAAGCTTCATACGCTGTGACGCGATTAGGTTTTACAACACCCAGAGCGCTTTTATTTAAATGAAGAGTGTGTTCAAAACTAGTTTTGTGCTCAACTCTCCTTCATGTCCACCACCCTGCAAACTGTAGAGAGATTCCACTGGGGGACAGTGGAGGAAATGAAGAACCCCGTGCACATGCACCAGTGTTTGATTTAAACGTTTGCACGGATTAAATGCATCTCCTCTCTTCTTCTCGCAGATCATCATGTTGGTGCTAGCCTGGCATCTAGAAGCAGCAAGTATGGGATTCTTCACAAAAGAGGAGTGGCTCAGGGGAATGACATTATTACAGTAAGTCACTTTTTAACTGTTATGTGTCTGAAAACGAATGTCACTAATGAGACTTCTCTTGCTCTTATGACCCACATTTAGTTTATTTCTGCCGACACCTCTCAGTCTTTAGTGGTTATTAGACCTGTAAGAAGAACCCGTTGAGCTGTGACTGCTTGTGATGCGTGTGTCCCTTCACCTACTTGCAGGTGTGACTGCACGGAGCGGTTACAGAGCAAACTGGATTACCTGCGCGGTGAGCTCAACGACTCTGTAGTCTTCAAAAACGTCTTCAGATACGCCTTCGACTTCGCCAGGGTGAGTTTACTGGTTTTATTGGGGTTTTTTCTCCTTCGTTTGTTTAAAGAATAACTAGACACCCTCTGAAAATCTCGTTTTTCCCGTCCTCTCGTAGTTTTAACCACTCACCTGCAGTGATGAGCAGGTGTACTCCTTTAATACAATCAATGTGCAGCCTCTTTTTCCAACAGTCATACTGAACATTACCTGAGAGCTCTGTAGAAAAGTGACATCAGCAGGAGTCAAAACGGAGATGGGAATTATAACTCACTGTTGTCTTTAGGATAAGGACCAGAGGAGTTTGGACATGGACACGGCTAAATCTATGCTGGCCTTGCTGCTGGAGACAACATGGCCACTCTTCCCAGTCTTCCACCAGTTCCTGGAGGTAAATCCCTGTTCTCTCACCCGTTTGGACGGATCAGAGAGAAGTTTCAATAATTTGTTTCATTATGAAATCTTGTAAAAGGCCTGTAGGGGACACCAGTAGTTTCTTTGCAAAATAACTATTTTTCTCTAAAAAAACAAGTAATAGTCAACTTTCAATCACCTGCCGCACTGCCTCCCCCCCCATTTATCTGTCCTCCAGCAGTCCAAGTACAAAGGGATGAACAAGGACCAGTGGTATAACGTTCTGGAGTTCAGCAGGACCATCAACACAGACCTCAGTAACTACGATGAAGACGGAGCTTGTGAGTTTACTAGCGACTCGCAAACACAGCAGGTCCTCACCGAGGCTTTAGTCACAGGAAATGGCACTGACAAATGAATCCCCCCCCCCCTGTATAAGAAGTGGACGTAGTCGTCATGTTGGCGGACTGTCGTTTTGAAGCCTAGAGTTTGGCATTTTTTTGCCGTCGCCACCTTGGCTTTTTGCAGCCAGGGGTGACATGATGGAGGTGGAGCTCGGTACAACTGGCCGCTGAATACGACGGTTTTGTTGTTGCATTAACTTTCATGAACCGAGAACACTCTGAAAGGGTTGAAGTTATAGGAAGAAAACACGGACAGTGACGTTTCAATCACGGTAGCCCCGCCATAAAGCACCCCCAGCTTTATGGTCTGTTTGACTCTAAATGGATCATCACTTAATAAATGAACATCATGCTGTATTGAAGAAGACTTGAAACTAGAGATTGAGACCATAAACTCATGTTTACAATGTTTACTGAGGTATTAAATCAAGAGAGAAGTAGTCATTTTCTCATAGACTTCTATACAACCAGAGGAGTCGCCCCCTGCTGGTGAGGAGAGAGAATGCAAGTTTTAAGACACTTCAGGATTGAATGTTGCCTCCTGTTCCTGGAAAAATAGAAGGTGCTGGAATCTTGGTAAGATGGATTTATGCTTCTGTGTTAAGAGGTTACATTACACCTAGAGCGGATAGACTACTGTTCATAAGTTTCAGTCGTTATATTGATGTTTTTCTTCTTTCAACAGAGATAATAAGATCTTTACATTTGATATATTTTGGGAGCTAGTATTTCTTTGGACCCCGCTGCAGCCGTTAGTTGTGGATGCAGGAGGAGATCTCTGTTGGTGTTGCCTCTCCTTCAGCAGAGCAAGAGTTATACGACACTGCATGATGCAACACAGCTAATATGATAGCTTCCTCCATTTAGACTCTGGTTCTCTGGGTTCCCTCAAAGGTCAGCACTGCCATGACGTTTAGTAAGTGCAAGACGGACTTAAAGTGTAACTATAGTTACAGTGATAATTGCTGGTACAAGTTTCACAAATCCATTCTGTAGATGTGGAATCACTGACCACCTTTTTATATTTAGAGACCAGTTCATGCTGTGTTCAAGTGCTGTTAGAATATGACTTGTGGAAAACAATATATAGTACAGAGAAGTGAATAAATGATGATCACTATGGTAAGAGTGATTTATTTGTACGTTTTTAGAGTAACTGTTGCTACATGATTTCTCAGATTGAAACGTGCAGGATCTATGTTAATATTATCTATGTCCTTGTTGTTTTGTCCACAGGGCCAGTGCTGCTAGACGAGTTTGTGGAGTGGCAGAAGACTTGGTCGGCATCGTAGCGGATGAAGTCACAACACCAAAAAAAGGAGAAGAGGGGAGAGAAAACAGAAACCACAGAACGCTGCAGAAACTCTGTATTGTTTGAGGGAAAAGGGAAAAACCTGCAGTTTGAGATCTCACTTTGACAAACTTTAACAACTCACACACACAAATATGGACTAGTGAATCATCCCCATGTGGGAACAGGCCTTTCTCTCTCTGAGTCACTTTTATGGTGTTAATTTTGAGAAAAGAAAATGTTCTTAAGATAAAAAGACAAACACAAAAAAATGAACTGAGAGGAGAGTTGTGGAATTTACGTTTTCTTAATAACTATTTTTTCCATTTTGTGTCTTGTTTATAGATGTTTTCACAGTAATAAAAAGGAAATGGAAGTATGACGTAGTAATTGGTATAACACTTTAAGTACACGCGTGTTTCCTGGTAACTTGTAATGCAGTATCTGCTTCCTCAAGAAGACTTCATGAAGCGCCAGCTGAGCCCCGTTTCAGAACCCTCGGTTAGCCGCGAGATGAGGGGAACTTTTCTTTAACAAACCCTAGATCACACAAATGGGGACTTTATTTATCTAATTATGTGATTTATGAAGATAATTTGTAGCACCAAATCTTATTTACGGGCGTCATTATTAAGATGAATTCATCTTTTTATTTATTAGAAAATACTTTTTATTTCACTAAACCAATTTGGACTATTTTGTGTTGCTCTATTACATAAAGTTCAAATATAAATCCATTTTAATTCCAGGTTTCAATGCAACAAAACTCCAAGGGGGTGAACACTGTACATGTACATACATTAGTATCTCTACGGAGGCGTGGCCTTTTTGTTTACCTGTTGCCATAGCAATCACAGAATCCAAGCTCAATTCAGAGTTGATTGAACAAACTGAAAACACCCGAAGGTTTGTCAATGCTGCTCTCTGAAACAGGCCCTGCTGGATCGTATTGATAATTGTCCCTGAACCCTGAAAGGATGAAAGCCACTATATGATTGAAGAACATCTGTGCAGAGGTTCAGTCACATGGTGAATCATCGAGATGCTGTCGTGATGGTGACGTCATGTTGGGGCATTTATTTTTGAGGACGTCAGCTGTTGGAGGGTCTATATCTCCATGTGGAAGTGTGGCCTCTCCTCTCCGCTCCCCGTCTCCCTCGTGTCCAGCGGCCCCGCTGAGGCGGCGGCCATGATGGCGTTGAGGCGCGTCAGTGACAGGGAGCGCTGCTTGAGCCTCGTGGCCGGGCCCGGCTCGGCGTCTGGAAGGTGACCGTATCGCCGGCCGTCCTCGTCGTACTGGTACAGGCGGATGACGCGGCTACGGCGGCCCGGGGAGGACGACCTGTCTCCCCCTCCCTCCTCCTGTTTCCTACTGCCTGTCTCACCATCTTCACTGCAAATGTCTGTCTCTCCATCCTCCTCGCTCCTCTTCTCTCCGTCATTTACCTCCTCTTGATCGCTCCCTTTCTCCTCCTCGCTCCTTTTCTCTCCGTCATTTACCTCCTCTTGATCTCTCCCTTTCTCCTCTGTACTTCCTCTCCTCTCCTCTCCATCCTCCTTGCTCCTGTTCTCTTGCTCACCTGCCTCCTCCACCTCTTCATCCTGTCTCCACCCCTCATACTCCTCCTTGCTCTCTCTTCCATCTTTCTCCTCTACGTCTCCACTGCACTTGTCCTCAACTGTTTCACTTTGACACCCACCATCCTCCAAATATAACTCTCCTTCTACCTCCCCATCACACCCTTTATTCCTTTCCTTGTGACTTCCTCCTGCCTCCTTCATGTAGTCACATCCCTCTAGATAGGCCGTGGTGTCCTGCGCCGCCTCCTGTCGTTTTTGCCGGAAGCTTCTCTGAGGTTTGGCAGGGGGAGGTGAGGTCGTCGTCTCTGCGGTTGCACAATCTGCAGAGTCATCGTTGTCATGCTCCATCTTAAAGGCCTGGTTGTCGTACGTGGACGGCAGGGTTGTCATGGTGACCTCGGAGCCATGCTCCTGCGTGTCAGTTTGGCAGCGTTGTCGTGGTGATCGCAACCTTGTAGTGACCGCCCCTAAACACCTAACGGTGGAGTCAACACATCTTGCATTAAAGATACATTAATACCTAAATACGGAAAATTGACGAGGTCATTATTCGTCACTTTTTTTTGCCTGTCGGCTATATTACTTCATTACAATACAGCAAAGGACATCGTCCACAGATGTGTTTGAACTTTTGTATTCAATAAACTGGGAAGAAATAATTGATTACTATTTCCTTACATTTCTCAAGTGTAAATAGCCACATGAGCAGGCACATACAGGTGCTGGTCATATAATTAGAATATCATCAAAAAGTTGATTTATTTCACTAAT
This sequence comes from Anarhichas minor, assembly GCF_050575085.1. Lineage (NCBI taxonomy): Eukaryota > Metazoa > Chordata > Actinopteri > Perciformes > Anarhichadidae > Anarhichas > Anarhichas minor. The sequence continues at coordinate 1,516,722 of NW_027466492.1, read as the reverse complement.
TCCATTCAAAAAGTGAAACTTGTCTATTATATTCATTCATTACACACAGACTGATATATTTCAAATGTTTATTTCTTTTAATTTTGATGATTATAACTGACAACTAAGGAAAATCCCAAATTCAGTATCTCAGAAAATTAGAATATTACTTAAGACCAATACAAAGAAAGGATTTTTTAGAAATCTTGGCCAACTGAAAAGTATGAACATGAAAAGTATGAGCATGTACAGCACTCAATACTTAGTTGGGGCTCCTTTTGCCTGAATTACTGCAGCAATGCGGCGTGGCATGGAGTCGATCAGTCTGTGGCACTGCTCAGGTGTTATGAGAGCCCAGGTTGCTCTGATAGTGGCCTTCAGCTCTTCTGCATTGTTGGGTCTGGCATTTCGCATCATCCTCTTCACAATACCCCATAGATTTTCTATGGGGTTAAGGTCAGGCGAGTTTGCTGGCCAATTAAGAACAGGGATACCATGGTCCTTAAACCAGGTACTGGTTGCTTTGGCACTGTGTGCAGGTGCCAAGTCCTGTTGGAAAATGAAATCTGCATCTCCATAAAGTTGGTCAGCAGCAGGAAGCATGAAGTGCTCTAAAACGTCCTGGTATACGGCTGCGTTGACCTTGGACCTCAGAAAACACAGTGGACCAACACCAGCAGATGACATGGCACCCCAAACCATCACTGACTGTGGAAACTTTACACTGGACCTCAAGCAACGTGGATTGTGTGTCTCTCCTCTCTTCCTCCAGACTCTGGGACCCTGATTTCCAAAGGAAATGCAAAATGTACTTTCATCAGAGAACATAACTTTGGACCACTCAGCAGCAGTCCAGTCCTTTTTGTCTTTAGCCCAGGCGAGACGCTTCTGACGCTGTCTGTTGTTCAAGAGTGGCTTGACACAAGGAATGCGACAGCTGAAACCCATGTCTTGCATACGTCTGTGCGTAGTGGTTCTTGAAGCACTGACTCCAGCTGCAGTCCACTCTTTCTGAATCTCCCCCACATTTTTGAATCGGTTTTGTTTCACAATCCTCTCCAGGGTGCGGTTATCCCTATTGCTTGGACACTTTTTTCTACCACATCTTTTCCTTCCCTTCGCCTCTCTATTAATGTGCTTGGACACAGAGCTCTGTGAACAGCCAGCCTCTTTTGCAATGACCTTTTGTGTCTTGCCCTCCTTGTGCAAGGTGTCAATGATCGTCTTTTGGACAACTGTCAAGTCAGCAGTCTTCCCCATGATTGCGTAGCCTACAGAACTAGACTGAGAGACCATTTAAAGGCCTTTGCAGGTGTTTTGAGTTCATTAGCTGATTAGAGTGTGGCACCAGGTGTCTTCAATATTGAACCTTTTCACAATATTTTAATTTTCTGAGATACTGAATTTGGGATTTTCCTTAGTTGTCAGTTATAATCATCAAAATTAAAAGAAATAAACATTTGAAATATATCAGTCTGTGTGTAATGAATGAATATAATAGACAAGTTTCACTTTTTGAATGGAATTAGTGAAATAAATCAACTTTTTGATGATATTCTAATTATATGACCAGCACCTGTAGAGCGGCGTTTATAAAGCCAGCTGGGGATATAAAACTACATTAAATCATAGAACAGCATGGGAGAAGGAGACGAGCAATGACCTCATTGGCTTTCCAAAGTATTTCCTGGCACTGAAGCCATCTTTCCAGTCTTAATCAGAACTGCGGCTGTAATAGAGAAGAAAGTCCCTTTCCAACTAGATACCACAGGTTTAAAGGGCCAGCGTGTAGGATTTGGCGCCATCTAGCGGTGAGGTTGCAGATTGCAAACAACAAACTTCTGTGTGCCAAGCGTGTAGGGCAGAGGTAGCCGTCGTGAAACCGCAAATGGCCCTCTAGAGCCAGTGTTTGGTTTGTCCTTTCTGGGCTACTGTAGGAACATGGCGGCTGGCTACATGACGGGGACCCGCTCCTTATGTAGATATGAGTTTATTCTAAAGGTCACGAAAAAACGATTCTTAATTTCAGGTGATTATACACTAAAGAAAACATACTTGTTAATATTATATTCCATTTATACCAACAGATCCCCAAAAATGCTACACACTGTCTTTTAAATATGATGGCTGTATCATAAGTAGACCGGACTCCAAAGACTAACCATAACAATGTTGTTCTGTCAGTTACTTGAACCTATTTTATTTTTTTGTCATCCATTGGTCTACATTTATTTCAGCGCAATTTAAAAGTCAATTAGCAGACTCTTCTGTGTTCCGTCATCTGTGAACATTCAAGTGCTGGGAATAGAACATCCTGTTTTGAGCATTTACCGACGTAAAATCTGAAAAATGATTTAACCAGTGTGTCGCCAGATTTTTCGTGAGTCTGATCCCGGTTTGAATAAAAAGCTGGGATGTACGGGGGCCTGAACGCACCTGAGAACCGGAGTCCTGGTCAGAGCTCCAGCGCTGAAGCCCACCACAAACGTCAACAGCACTGAAGCCGCCACAGCTCCCGCAAACTGACCGTCTGAGACTCCCGCCTGCCTCTCCTCCGGGGACCCAACATCCCTCCTGAACCTGAACGCATCGCTTCGCTTATATTCGCTGTCAACATGGAGCTCGTACGACCACAGTGTTGTTCCCCCCGTGTCCCGCAGGAGGCAGTAGTACATGCCGCTGTGTAGGCTGCTGGTGTTGGGGATCATCAGGCTCCCGTCGCGCTGCACAAAGACGGGGTCCGGTTTCCCGTGGGAACCGGGGGTCTGGAGGTCTCCAAAGGGCGTGTGCCAGTACTGGACCACACCTGTACATGAAAGAAGGACGGTTACAGGTGAGGTTTTAGAGCAGCAGGTGAATGCTGACGGTGTGACAGCCGTGTTGAAACTGTAATTAAACGATAACTCTGGTCATATTTAATATTTTTCTTACTGTAACACTTAGTGTGTATCATATCGACTGAGCCACGTTGTTGCTCATGTTTCTTCATCATCATGAACACACACACACACATTCATCGTCCTGCGGTCACACATTCTCACTAGACCACCAAATGTGGATTAATCCGCTGCTAAATAGAGTCCCCAAAAAGTGCACTACTTCCTCCTGTTTGAGTTGTTTATTACAAACTACAGTGACTACATGAGCTGTTTTACAGATTTCAGTGTATCACTCTGCTGATATTTAGCATGACGACACTTGTATTGTAAAGATAATAAATTGTATTTATGATATATTTAGGACGTCATTCCTGACGAAACATGATAAGTGTCATGTATGTCATTTTAATTTGGTCTAGATATCGTCATTACTAATACAGTGTGTCATGCCTATTTCACTGTAGTTGTTCCTTATATCATAATCTGATAGATTTGAATTTGAAATGCATCTTCCTGTATAATCATTCAGTGGAACAGAGGACATCTTGTATTCATACTGAGTGGATTGTTCAGGTGAATTAAAGGACATAGATTTAGTCTCAGGTGTGGAGGCAGGACTCTGTCCGACCCTCTTCACTGACCTGCGTTCTTTCCGTCTCCACAGTTCAGAGTCAGCTCTACCTCTGGATGGCCTTTGACCCGGCGGGTTGGTGCAACGGTCAGAGGGCCAATAGCTGCTCTGTCTGGATTTGCTGAGGCGGCCAGAAGGGCCGTGAGAGTTAACCACCTGGTTAACATTTTGATCCTGCAGAGGAAACCAGAGTCAGGTGTGTTTTTATGGCTCACGAGCTGTAAATGACTCAGTGACAGCTGGATTCATAGCAGGGCTATGTGGTACAATTAGGTACAATTATACAAGTGCAGTACTAAAGTACAATCTTGAAGTACTTGTACTTGAGTATTTCCATTTTATGCTACTTTCTACTTCTGCTCAACTACATCTCAGAGGTCCATATTGTACTATATACTCCTCTACATTTAACAGCTTAAGTTACTTTACAGATTCGGATTATTAATACAAAATATAAATAAACTAATATATCATTATATATTACCAAAGGTTAAGCTACCCAGCAGTATATTAAGTTAGAATGACCTTTACAAGCTGCAACATTGAAAAACTCAATGAGTCAAGATTTATAATTCTATAATATATATTTTTATGAAATGGGCCATTCTGCAAATAGCACACTGAGTACTTAAAGGCAGAAGGAGCAGGATTTGTCCATTTGTAAACACAACATTCAAAAGGGCCCCCGGGGGCCCCTAGGCCAGAGCTTCTGCGGGAAGTCGCTGTTATGAACTTTTATTCAGTGTTTCTTGTGGCACATTGAAAAGGGCTTAGTCATTTATATCAATAGCAGAGCCCTAAAAGTCCGATTATAGAACTAAACATATCGCCTGAACATTCACTTTGAAGATGTCACAGGAAAGAAACATTGATGCGTTGTAAGCCAGCGTTCATCCCCTCAGGTTATCCGTAGCACTACAAGAGCGCTGTATTTCTGTTAATGTGCTCAGGTGCTGTTACTGCTAGTTGAGTTTTTGTGCTCTTGGCTTTGAGTCATTTTTCTCATTTTCTGCCACTTTGGATTGAGCCCAACAAACAAGCTAGCAAAGCTTATATGTTCCGTACGGTGCCCGGCTAGCGGCGCAGTAACCACACAGATGGCTACCGTAAACTACAGGCCAACGCCACACATCATAAGACAGCACTGTTATTTTGACCTGCTCAGTTCTTGTGCCCTGCTGTTAGTTATGAGTTTTATTTTGATATAACTGATGACTGTACATTTAGACAGTGTGGACCCTGGAGCAGAGGTGAAATGCTGCCCCCTATCTGTTTGGAGCATGTGGCTACATATTACACGTTGCAGCTTTAAGTGTACTAACAGTGGACTATAGGTGACCATAAGATGCTGTAACTGTTGGAGGGATTGAATCATTTTAAAGAGACATTTTAAATCAAAATTCAATAAAAAAATGTCAATATAAATAAATGTACCTTAAACTGTTAACTGTTTGAATCTGAATCGGAGCAAATAAGTCACATGAGTAGAGTCCATTATGTTCTGTTGATCTGTCATATGATGTTTTTAGTATGCAATCATGTAAACTGTCTCTCATCATACATTAAACTCTGAAGTCGTACTGTTAAAAGTATGAGGGTGTGAGCCCTCAAGAGTCTGGGATATTTACCTGTGACAGCTTGTGTAATTTCCTCTAAATGCAGCCGTGTTTTTCCTTCTGCTGTGTGATCACACATCGTCTGATGGACGTCTCGCTGTTCCAGTCTCCTCTGGCAAAGTGTAAAGTGCAGTTCCTCACATGACGCTGTGGATGTCGTCTCCTCTGATGATGTTAAAGATTAATAGCATCACAGAGGCATTGTTTTTATAAAGCCACCTGTTTTCTGACCAACAGCTGTTCTCAACCTCCAGTTAAACTCTGTGATCAGTAAAGCCTGGAGAGGTCACTTTTTATTTATATTATTTGCTTTTTTTAACTTAAACTACTCAAATACAAGTGCATTTTTAAATACTGAAAAACCAGAGCAAGTTCATAAATGCATAATAAGATAGAAACAAAATAAAATATATGTGTATTATGTATACTCAAAAAGTCCCAAACAAAAAATACCTCAGCTTTATGTTTGTTGACTGTGTTGTTTTTTAAAAGTGTTTCATGTTTAAAAAACATTCCTCAAATGAACTCTCTTGACTGTTCCAATCCTTGTTTCTGTAAACATGCAAATTGCTAAATAATATGTGTAAATAATATATAGTCTGGAAGTTTCTTATGTTTTTACTTCATACATTAATCGTGCAGTTTTAAAGTCCTTCAAACCTCTAAATTTGAGAGCATGTGAATTGAAAAATAATATTTTAGAATATGAATTATGCAGATAAAGGAGGTATGGGCACACTCATATCTATGCAGTGTACACATTATGTCATCAGAACACCCAGAATTCAACTGGAAAGGCAGGTAAAGAAAAAAAACAATCACATTCCAGTCATTGTGTGCAACACACCTGTGCACACCCTGGTAGAAGAGGCTCCGCCTCCTGAGAACTGCAGCCACAATTTTATTTCATGAAGTCTTTTATTTACACATTATCTATCAGGATTTTCACTGTATTCCTTTTTTTGACATCCACTTATTATAAATCTATTAAAATGCTGCTGTCCTCTTCTGTTTTAAGCACCATTAGGCAATCTAGAGCATCTTGTGCTCTACCGGTTATGACACTCTATCCAACAGTTGAGATATTTCAGTCCAAATGGTCCAAAATCTCTAGGGCCATTCAGCTAGCATGGCAAGCTAGGGCCCCGATACTGACGCCCGTCCCACCCAGTCCCTGTACATTGTGTATATATGATGCTGCCTTTAAGTACTCCTCAGTTATATAGTGCAGACATGGCTGCATCATTATATTTTTCCAAAGCCGACCAAAAAACAACCAGTAAACCTTTGCAGGAATACCACCTGGCCCAGGTTTTCTGTTATTTGATGCTTGTTTCATTAAAGGGACAGTCCACCCCAAAATCAAAAAATACGTATCCTACTTTAGGAGATGTCAGCCTTTGAGATGGCCACTTACCTTTTGTTTGGACCCGTTTCATTTATGAGTTGGCACAATACAAAATTAAATGAAGTAATCTGATCGTTGTCCGGATGTTTTAAAAAATTTTAAATTAAAAAAATATATATTTAGGAATAAGCAAGCACTAAAATAGTAGGGTATTAAAACTCGGTTATTATGTATATCATGTAATATTATACAATCATGCTGCTGGTTTGCAGTGGGGTGAGATATGAATATATATTTGTATGTAGTAGTAGCAGTAGTATATTATATGTTGTACTGGTATCAGGTTTCACACATGGAACAGTTACTCCTGTAATTACTACAGCAACCACCAGAGGTCGGTGGTGCATTACTACATATTATTATATTACATATTATATTACATATTATTACATAACTTTCCTTGACAAAGAAATATCCTTCCTGACTGTCATAAAATGTAAAAGGTGCTTTTATATTTCTGGGTTTATGTTTAAAAACATCATGTGCTGTATCTCCTGTGTTTTGTTTGTTTCTAGAGTGTAGGCTTCTTTTGAACAGACATTATCCGGTCTGTGGTATCCTTTCTTAAATGCTTTGCAGATGTTGTTCATTTATTCTAAAGCACTGTGAGTAAAGGCACTGTATCATGAACACTATACCACTTTGTATAATTTGCATTGGTTAAATTAATGCTGGATCTGCAACAAAAAACAGAATCTTAATCATCTTTCAACTCTGAATCAAGCATGTTGAAACTTACAAGGAATTGAACTCTATACTATATATATATATATATATATATATATATATATATATATATATATATATATATATATATATATATATATATATATATATATATATATATATATATATATATATATATATATATATATATATATATATAATATACTAACATATATACACTTTCTATGATACATTTTGGAGGAAAATATTGTATTTTTTCATGTCTATTTGACAGCTTTAGTTACTTATCAGATTTAGATGATTAATATAAAATATAAGTCAACTAATACGTTATGATGCGCCTTTATTAATATAGGTTAAGCAGTATTTAAGGTAGTTAAAAGGATTTCCACCTTTACCAACTGCAACATTAAAGTGATGAAAACTTGAATGCATCATTAATTAAAATGCAATAACAACATATATAATATTCTCAAATGGTTACTTTTGGTGCTTTAAGTACATTTCGATGATGTACTTTAAGTTTGAATGCAGGAATTTGACTTGTAACTGAGTATTTCTACACCGTATTGCTAGTTTTAAAAAGATCTGAATACTTCTTCTATCACTAACAACGAGAGCCAATACAGCACTGAGTCGTTCCAATTTGTCCTCACCGCACCTGAAGGCACCATTAGAGTCTGTCTCCAGCCTTCAGATGAGTGAAGGCGGGTTGGCGCTCCTCCTGTGTGTGCGGGTGTGTTTTACTTTCACGGTTGTCAACTAACTTAACTACGGCTGAAAAGCTCCGCACATCACCGGCTTGACGTCAGAGAGAGGGAATACAAAAAAAAACGAAAATCCTCCCGGGACAAGAGGGAGAGAACATCCGCGTGAGCCACCCGGGGAGCTGACATTTAACCAAACATTTTTCCAGGTAAGGTTTAAATAGTTGAAGCTAACTCGGCACTGCTTTCATTCACCTGAAGTCTGGTTGGAAAAGCTCACTCTAACCGTCATTAAACTGTCTGTTTTCTACGTCAGAAAAGTTAAGATAGTTTATTTTAACCGCCGTCGTTCAGTTGAATTTTACACACGCTAACTTTGACAAATTGCACGTAGAAAATATTTGTTACAACGTTAGTTGGTAGAGTTAGATGACAACACTAAACAGAAGAAAATTATTACAGTAAAATAGGATATAAAATGTTCACAGTTTCGTTTTCCGCCTTCTTCACAGAAGATGAAAAATAAAAAATACTGGCCATTTTCAAGCTAACTGGCGTAAAAACAAATGCGTTTCCGGCAACAACCTTCAAAATAAAATGCTATTTTCACGCGTTATGTTGGAGGCTGTGCGGAGGGTTTGTGAATCCTACACAATGCTGGAAGAAGTACTTGCAGATATTTTACTTCAGTTAAAGTAGCAATACTAAAGTTTAGGAATACTCTGTTACAAGCAAGAGTCATGCTTTGGCATCAAAATACATATACTAAAAGTACCCAAAGTAATAGTACGTGTTATATGCAGAATGGCACATTTCAGAATAATAATCTGTTATTGGATTTAATATTTTTTGCAGTCGTGTGTACATCACGTGTTGAAGCTGGGGCTAATTTCAGCTAACTTTAGTTGGGTAGTTTGTGAATTAGGATCAATGGAGTTTTTATTCTTAATCTGCAAAAGATATGATAGTTATTTGTTGATTATATTTTGCATTGACAATCTGAATCTGCAAAGTAACTAAAGTTTTGAGATAGAGGAAGTGGAGTAAAAGTACTGTGTGTGAATACTGTGTTCTCTTTTCTGTGACAGACGTGGTACTTTTACTTTAAAGGGATTTTCCCCCTAGTTTCCGGTGTAATTCTTTTTACTTTACTTCACACAGCTGAAAAACACATGAAACTCTTCTACAAAATGTGTCTTAAAGTTAATTCTAGCAAAGTGAAACAAGCAGACACGCATCATATCATCTGCATTGTCTACATCAAACATGTTCATGTCACGCGTCATAAAATGTGATGTTTTGACATCTGCATTGTTGTTCAGTTGTGACACATTATCTGTGGTGGCATGCCTGTTGGTTCCCACATGAGACCACACCCATGTGTGGCTGTTCTACCTTCTGTTCTTACTCAATAGTCAAACCTGTGGATCAACACCGGTGATCCTTAAAGGTTTGGTGTATTCACTCTTATTTCAAATGACTCAAAAGTGAGCTGTGCGTCTTCATTATGCTCAGACCGCACAGCTCAGATTGTAACTTCATTATGAAGTTATCATACAATCATGTTAGGAAGTATATCTGGTACTGCTGCAGGCAGCTTGAAGGAGGAGTTAACTGTGTTGTTGACAATAGTTCAACTGGTCACAACCAGAGTTGGTAATCGTGGGCTTTCAGCAGTGGTGACGGTTCTATATTATGTTTTTTTTAATTTAGCGGCAGCAACAAGTGATTATTGTCGGTATTTATTCATCTTTTGAATAGTCACAACACCCTGAAGCTGAAGGTTACATCCTCAAATCAGAGCCTAATAATCCGGTTGGGCCAATATATTAAATACGGACCAAATTACCTTTTGTCACGAAAACACACAACGACTGCAAACTCCACAGGCGACCTCTCGGCCAGGGTTCCATTTAGTTTTATTGTTTTTTTAATCGTATGATTAAATGCACTTGCACACAAACACACACACTGTCCCCCTCCCCCCCATCTGATGATGAGTCATGTCCCAGTCATGCTGATCGTCTGCAGAAGAAGAAGAAGAAGAAGAAGAAGGTCAGCTGAGTTTCTTCTCAGCAGCTCTCAGCCTCTCTCAGTGTTCTCGTCTCTACTATCCTCTGTTTGATTCCTTAAACCCACAGGACTGCCCCAGTGTTAAAGGGTAATCGCCCCCTCATTACTACGATATATACTTTATTTATTTTTGACTTTAGTAAGCAGATAGTGTTTTATTAGTCTTAGGTTATGTGATGAGTGTCTGATAATTGTTTTATTTTTAACCAGGACGTTTTTTTCTTGAAAGACAATTTGCTTCTTTGTGTTTTTCGAGCCTCAGCATCACAAAGGACAAACTAGTATTTATTGAAAGCGCCCAGCGAGCAGATACAACGTGTAGCTCTGTCTCCTCTCTGTGTTTAGTGCCTTTAATTGACTCTGATAGAATTACCCACCGGTCCCCATGGTAACCCACATCCTCAGTGGTGGAAGAAGTATTCAGATCTTGTAATCAAGTAAAAGTAGCAAAACAAGTACATGTCCTCAAATCCACGCCTCACTGAAGTAAAAGTATGCAAGTATTATCAGCAAAATGTACCTAAAGTATGAAAAGATAGTGCAGTAAAGTTACTATTATGTTTCTACATTAATATTACTGCATTAATGTGCATGTTACATTTCACTGCTGTAGATGTTTTAACTCCTTTATATCCTGTTGGTTAGTTTAATCTACATCAATGCATCATATTCTATAAGATCATCATGTTTGTGGCGTCTCTGTCCTGTGAGAACCTCGTATCTCTAAACAGATCAACAGTCCTGTTTTCAGCTTTTAGGCCGCAAGGTGAACCACGAAAAGTCTTTTAGAAAATGATTCCCGCTCCACAGTCGTGCATCTACACAATCTTTAGTTCATAAAAAAGAACGAGTCATGCTAAGCTACCAAAAAAAAGTTCGTCGCTGAATTTTCAGTCGATTCTCGATGCGTCTATGTTTTATGCAGAACTAGTTTCTTCAGAGCGTAATCGGATCTTGGTCGCGAGTGGCGGCACGGTTCGACACGTGATCGTTCTACACCAATGAGGTAGCTGCTTTTTGTCAACAGAATGGCAAGATGGCGGCTCCCATGGTTAGATACAACGTTACCGAAAAAGAGGAAAACATCCGAACATCCCCAAAAGTGTGCTAAATGGATTCTAAACAGTGCTGTATACATCGCCGCGTCCAAGAAGAACAATGAGGCAAATATACGATAATGTTATGTTTATGTTAAGTCATTTAGATCAACTTTGAAATACCTGGGAATGCACCTTACTGACGATCTTACATGGACTAACACACTGCACTTTATACTCCCTCTTGCTATTCATGAAAAATATTTCTTGATGTTTCTTTCTTCACACTATTTCTATGTATGTGACAAATAAACCTCCTTCCTTGTATCAATAAAAGGCAGTAATTGTACTTATACCAAAGACCATTTGTTTGTTCATTCATTCTTCCACAAATGAAAACACTGATCAACCATAAAAACAATCTTTATGAAAAATATGAAATATGATATATAAAACTGTACAAAACAGAATAATGAATAACAGATTAAGTACACTCAGTCCTCACTGTCAGTGTCAGGACAGTTATCTTCCAGTTACTCAGTTTCTTTTGTGTTGGCACAATTACAACAATGACATAAGTCTGTGCAACACAGTCCTGCAGAAAAACAGGAACATCTGCCTGTCTCACAGGCACTTTTGCAGCCGCAGTGTATCACATGCAAAACACTGTCAGGGGCCGGATTTCTGGTCATCCAGGTGACGTGCAAGGTCCCATCCTCTATTTGCCAACCATATCCAGCAGGTGATGGAGCACTTATATTTTCTTTGAGACAGGACCTCATTATTGCAGCCTGGTAGTTTGGCCTTTTGCAGTGCTGATGGAGGGCATCAGCAGTAGGGGGAATGCATAATTCTGGCAAGGCCGATGATGCCATACAGAAAGCCTTGTATCTAGCTTCATTTACATTTTCGGCAGATGTTCCTGTTTTTCTGCAGGACTGAGCAGCTACCTCATTGGTGTAGAACGATCACGTGTCGAACCGTGCCGCCACTCGCGACCAAGATCCGATTACGCTCTGAAGAAACTAGTTCTGCATAAAACATAGACGCATCGAGAATCGACTGAAAATTCAGCGACGAACTTTTTTTTGGTAGCTTAGCATGACTCGTTCTTTTTTATGAACTAAAGATTGTGTAGATGCACGACTGTGGAGCGGGATGAAACGATAACAGGGTTCACCTTACGGCCTATTTGTGACGATGCATTTTCCAGCTGATCCAAGAGGCTTTTTAAAGAGTTTACTTAGATGAAGAAGTAGGAGGATTTTCATGAACACATGAAGGAACATTTCATCCTTCAGTTTATCACAAACACTCAGCATCAACACATCTGGAGATACGTGGTTTCACTGGGCAGTATGAGGATGTATGTACAGTAGGGGAGTAGAAGTTTATAGTTGCATTAAATACTCAAGTGAAGTACAAGTATCTTGAATTTGCACTGAAGTACAGTAGTTGAGTACGTAACTGTGCTGACTTTCCACCACCGCAGAGCGAAGTCTGAACTCCACAGCTAGCTCCAGGCTAGTTCAGCCGCTTTTAGTTGGTTTGAATTCAAAAAGTCAAACGATGTGAAGGAAGGTTTGAATTACAGAAAACCATTCATCAATGAGCTGTGAGTGTCAGAAGAATCTCTCTAACAGAGCAAAGTTCTCACGCTGCCGTCGTTCTAAACTGGGTTAGTTGTCTTTGAGTATTAACGGTGATCTTAATCAGTGTAACGGCATCAAGGTCAGACCTGTGAGCCGCGCTGACAGCGTTACAGAAATGTTACCAGGGGGAGATTTCTTTGTCACCATTAACCGACCGATGGACTGTGACACCGTGCATCATGTCTGGCTGTTTGTGTTGACGGCTACTGGACGGTGAAATATAGAGTTTGACTAAAACACCAGGGAATGGATTTGAAGATTAGTTCGGTGTCTTGTTCAAATTAGTAAAATGCTCCAAAAACATACAAGCGTAATTCATTTCATTTACTAACACGCTCTACTGTTACTTACTGTATGTGTTGCTGAGCAGTCACGTTCTTTATCTGCTGCTCAAGATCTGAAATACGCTGAATATTTAATGAGCGTTGCATTAAGTCAGTAAACCAAACCATAAGGAGGAAACCAGCATTCTTTTAAGTAAACAGACCCTTTTAAAATCAAACACACACACACACACCACATCCTCTTTCTTTCATTGTCCACTTCATTCGGCAGACAGGAAGTTGCTGTTCAGGACTTCACTCAGCAGATCCGTCCCTTAATGCTGCCGCACCAAACCTTCCTCGTGTGTTTGCTCTGCTGCTGATCCGTACTCAGACATCACTGTTTGTCATCCTGTCACATGATTGGCGGGGTCGTTTATGTAATGTGTGTTGCACTATCTTGTGTGTGTGACTGTGTGTGTTTTTCCAAAATAACCAACACTGTTTATTCTCAGCCCTGTCTTTCAGTTTGGCTGTATTGCATTGTATATGTTATATTTGAACATACAGTAGGAGCCTTTTTAATGTTTTTTAATTATAAAATATATTGTCAGAATTGGGGGAAAAGCCCTGATTAATGGTCGGTTTCTGTCTGTGCAGGGGGATGGTGGTCCCATACGAGGGCCAGTCCTTCTCTGCCCTGAGGAGGCAGTGTCAGCAGAATGGCCGTCTGTTTGAAGACCCCCTGTTCCCCACAGCCGACCAGTCTCTGTTCTACCAGAGCAACCGCATCGGCACAGTCACCTGGAAGAGGCCCAAGGTGAGAACAAAATAAATGGTTTGTTACACAGTGAGCGAGACGTCCACGTGTTTTCTACGGCAGGCGGATCAAAGCCATCGCATGTGTAAAATAAATAGATCACGGAGCCCCGGGGGAGGGGGGTGATATCCGGAGAGGAAAAACTCTCTGGATATTAGATTAAAGTTGTAATTTTTTGTAGAAAAATACTCAGACACTCTGAGATTAAAGTGGTCAATGTACGAGACAAAAGTCACAAATTTACAAGAAACAAACTTGGATATTCTCTGAGATTACAAAGTCATAAAGTTACGCATGAGACATTATTGGTTTTTTTCGTGAGGGAACCACATCGCTTCACTTTGAGAGGTTGGATCACCCTCATCACAGATAGCACCACTTGTCGTGTGCTACAGTGGAGGACTTAATCAAATTAAACATTGCAATCTGATTGAGCGATGAGGAAATGCTGGTTGATTTTAGTCCAGAATCACCACATTATCATAAGCATATGGACTCTGAAGAGACATTGCTTTAAACTGGTTGTATTCAGAACAAAACTAGCGGTGGGGTCACACCAGCCACAACGGCAAATCAGAATAGGGGCTTAAAGAATGTGTGGGTGGGAGGTGGACGTAGTCTCCGTGACGTCACCCATCGGTTTGTGGACAGCTGTTCTGAAGCTTCAAGGCGCCATCTTGGATTTTTTGCAACCAGAAGTGACAGAAGCGGGTGGAGCTAAGTACAACCGAATGCTGAATGAGAGATTTTTAAACAACCAACATGTTACTATTAACTTTCATGAACTGAAAACACACTGTGAAAGTGTTAAAACACGGTTAACTCCCGGACCGGACAACGCTGTGGTAGCGACCTGTCAATCACAAGTTAGCCCCGCCCTAAAGCATACCCTGCTTTATGGTCTATCTGACACTAAATGGACCATCATTTACTAAATGATCATCATGTTGTATTGAAGAAGACTTGAAACTAGAGATTATTTTCCCTCGCAAATTTATGATTTTAAAATCTCAGGGAATGTCCCATATTATTTTAAAATGTTTTTACATTTCCAACTTTAATCTTGGTGTTTTCTTTCTCTGAATATTATCCCCGTCACTCGGCTCCATCATTTTCTTCTTTTTTTTTACCTACAATGGCCCTGATATGTTTCAGCCAAAGATTGTTGGATAACTATAGGAGTTCTCCACATCGCATCTGCTTTGCAGGAGTAAAACATCTTTTTTAAACACATAGCTGGTGGTTTCAATGGAAATTCAGCGGCCCCCTCACTGTTCACCTAATTGGACAAACACCACTGACATGCTGCAAAGTAAAAGAACATTCTACAGCCAATGATGTGAGGAAAAGCCACAGTGAGCTGATCAGCTGATTCTCAGTGGAGGTAGAGACAGATGGGAGGAGGCAGCAGGTGGGTCAGGGGACGTCATGAGACGAGTACAATGGAGAGCATGCACAGAGAGGGTAAGGAGGTCACTGAGCAGAGAGAGGAATTCATGGAATTTATTTTACCCCACTGAAGTCCCACTCCAACACCCGGCAATGGTTTTGTGTGTGTGTGTGTTTACCTGGTGTGTTTACTCTTCCATCCAATATTTCAGCAAATATTTGGACGGCAGGATAACGCGTTGAGATGTCTCTCAGTAGTGATTCACTTACCGGTTATTCTCATACGTGTGGGGGAATATGGACTGCAGGGATTGTGGGAAGGAAAAATTATTTGTATGGAGAAAAGAAAAAGCACAGGATTTGTGAACACTCCAAAATGCACCACGTCATCACATATTTCACCTCAAATGCGTTAGTTTGAGGGAAAGATTGTGTTGTGTTATGGTGCACGTCCCTGTTAATGGGGAAGTGGTCATCTGGAAGGAATTAGCAGATGTCCTCTTAGAAACAAGGGTTCAAACACACCGGAGCAGTGAAGGAGCTGCTCATCCTTAACTGATATATTCTCTATTTGCTTTGTCCAGTGTTTTATGGAGCAGCCCAGCCAAGTTTAAGGAAGGCGTTTCAGGAACAGGGTCGGGCTTTGTTAAGGACAAATTCATGGCTAAATATACAACAAGGCCAGAAGAGCAGGACATGTTTCTGATGTCGGTGTACATGAATTCAGGTTATAACACTTTAAAGTGAACGTACCAGTTTAGTGATTCACCGATCTGACTTCTTCCGTCCACATACCGATACTGATACCTGTGCTTTGGTTTTGGAGTTCTGATCCGATACCAGTGTTGGATTATGAAGCTGTATGCCTCACTGTGTGGAAGTGACTAGGATCATTCTTTTATGTGTAACATCAGGGTTCGAATAAAATTAAATGTTTATAGTTTTTTTCTTATTCCAACCATGAATTAAAACAATTTACCAATGGCCCTCCAGTATATACTGTATAAAAGAAACAAGCAGCTAAAGCCTGACCTGCTACTTTTATAATATGTGTTTACTGTCAATCATTGATGATCTGAGCTGGTAAATAATTAAACAGGAAGCTTGAAGCACTCCCGTGGATCAATATTATGGATTTGTCCATGGAGTGGAGACCCTAAAGTTAAACTGTCTCTCTGAGTGAAACCTTCTGGGTCGACACGTCTCTGGATCGGTGTCACTAACAAAGGGAAACTTTGGTATTTTTCAACCTGGACCCTGTTGTCTTATGTTTTTGTGACTAAGTGGCTAATGGGGACAATGGTTTTCTAAGTCACGAGCTGTAATGTAATCTCTCGGGGTAACTCCTCACCATCGAGTACGTGCACTTAAACTGCTTGTTTTGGCCACCGACAGACTCGGATTGTCATCAGAATTGTCTGACAATTAGGGAGGCCCCCCGAAACTCTGTTCTCAACAGGAACCGGTTCCAAATGAGTAAAATACCCGAGTGTTGATGCGGTCCGGAGTTGACGGTTCTGCTGTCGGTACTTTAGAAGTCCGAAGATCTCAGCGGAAAATAGCGGCCTTGCAAAGCTCTCTCTGTCTCTGTGCCTGTCTTTGATCGAGGGGTGGAGTCGTGTTTTACTCTGAGACACACACACACACACACACACACACTCCGGCTCAGTACAGCGTGAGACTCACATTATGGCAGAGAGTGTGACTACATTTGACACCAGTAGATGCTGAGAACTCTCGTTGTCATAAATCTAATAAAACCCTCACAAGTGAGAGAGGAAACAGCAGCAGTTTGTCACAACATGTGACCAACAAGCTGAACATCAATGTGCAGAAGTGCTCAGTTGTCTACTGTTTGTGGAGCAGCCGTCCATCCTCGTCCACTGCAGGTAACGTTAGTGATGCCATGCTGAGTTTGATCATAAGAACAGGCTAATACATGAAAGCTAATTGTTGAGCTGTGAATGTATTTTAAAGATTTTGGAACTTCTTGTATTGCTGCTCACGAAAGACTATTTGTTTACATACAAGAATAATAAAGCAATAACGTTTTCTTAATTAATTCTCTTTTCGTTCTCACAATATAATAAGAGTATCGATAAGGAACCGAACCGATAAGCAGTATCGATAAGAGTACTAGTATCAGTAAAATCCTAACGATACCCGTCCCACTGACACCATTATGGAACTTGAGAGGAGATTACGCACAGGTCTCCGAGCGCTGGATGATGTACACCTTTTTGACTCCTCCCATCAGATCTTAGATCTCTCTCTAATAGCTAACGGTTGCGTTTACACTATTTGTCGTTATTAGATATCAGACAGCTATCCGATTGCATGACGTGGTCAGGGATCCAAAAAAGCCTGCCTCTCTAACCATCAGTATATCTGTGAAAGGCTATACATTGCAGACAGTATCGGCCATGTCAGAGTGGTCAATACAATATAAAACCATTTACCATGTAAACAATAATGACAGGCACAATAAAAACAGTTTTTGTCCGTCTCTAATAGTTCCTTTCTGTTTTTGGCTGAGAAGTGATCACTTTTTAAAGCAAAGCAAGCGAGTAACGTTAAGTCTTTGTAGTGCAGAGAGTATTGTTCATATTTCCACCTGCTGAACAAAGAGGAAACTTTCTACTAATAAGAAGTGTAACTTTGGAAGATGCCCTCTTTATTAGTCAGGCTCAGACTGGAGAAGCCTTCTAGAACCTTCTGCTAAAATTCACAATACATCTACACAGAATGGAGACTGTGGATTTTGTCAATTACTCTTTCAATATACATATTTAGGGTTTTATCTTTTTCCAGATTTTTTCCCCCACATTTCATGTTTTCCATTTAGATTTTTTTAAGAATTGTTTTTTCCGACAAACACATTTTTGTCACCAGAAAGTGTCTAATCATGCAAGGAAATATTCAAAATGTGATGAATATCAACGAATTTCATGTAACACACCATTGCACAATTTTTTATTTTATTGTAAGAGTGATTCAATGAGGGTTTCAGTGTTTCAGTGAGATCTTAGTGTACGAACAAGTCAAATTTAGCATGTTTTGTGTAGGTTTAAGGAAGAAAAAAGGAGGATGAAGAGAGTTTGGAAAGAAGACCCACCCAGGCTATTTATTTAGTGTGTGTGTGTGTGTGTGTGTGTGTGTGTGTGTGTGTGTGTGTGTGTGTGTGTGTGTGTGTGTGTGTGTGTGTGTGTGTGTGTGTGTGTGTGTGTGTGTGTGTGTGTGTGTGTGTGTGCGTGTGTGCGTGTGTGCGTGTGTTCGTCTTTTTTGTGGTTGAACTTCAGTTCAATTACAGAGTATAAGACACATAAACATGTCCATCTGTGCATGGAGAAAAGGGTTTAAAATACATGTAAAAAGGCACATAAGTTGTTGAAAAAGGTTAATTATAAACATAATAATGAAACATTAACTTAAATATATTTACAAGTGACAGCAACAATAACATAATCACTCATTACTGATTAAGCCTATGGCACTTGAAATTCTTTACATACAGTTTGTCATGTGACTTTACAAAAGGAAATACATCACATACAAGATAAAACTTTAAAAATATATATTTAAAATACAATTGTCTCCTTGGCAACTACCGGAGAGAATCTTTTGGGACGTGTGCCTATTTTGCTTTCTAGCAGAAAGTGAGACGAGTAGATCGATGCCACTAAAACCTGCATGCTAAATATCAAGCTTATAGTGGCACTCTGTTAGCTTAGCTTAGCACAAACACTGGAAGCAGGGGGAAACGGCTAGCCTGGCTCTGTCCACAGATAAACCAGATGTGCACCTCTAAAGCTCGTTTATTAACACGTTCTACCTCGTATGCTAGGATATAACGTGTTAAAAGCTCCATGTATACGTCTGTGTCCACATGGTTAGTGCTCTTTGTGGTTCATCTCCACGCCTTCATTTGGCTGCTTGTCCTGATAGCCTCCCATACACTTTGTGGTTTGTTTAGCTTTGAACGTTCAGAAGTTATTTCTATGTAATCTGAGGGTGTGTTTGTTACCCTGTATTTACCTTTACCTTTACGGTTGGCTGAGTGCTCCGGCTAACGCCCTGCGTCACATTGGTGCATAGCTGGCAGCTGCCCAGCAGATGACCACATCGTTCAAGTGTCGGTTCTCTTCCGTGCAGTAGCTGTAGGTTGACCAATAGTCTGACTCAGCAGATGTACACTGTGGGTATAAATCTGTCATTGGCCGCCGCTGCATCCTGGACTTAGCCCCGCCCAAGACCATTGTGATTGGTTTAAAATGAATGGTAGATAATTAGAACCCCGCTTATCCTTAATCTACTACGTTTACTCACGTCTCTAAAATGGTAATTCCTTTAAAATAATAGTTTTTCCACTGATATTCAAAATGCACCTGACGTGTTGAGCGTTTGTTGGAGTCTTTGTAACCTGGAACTGTTATTTTGATCTACGTTGGCAAAACCATTCAATGGACACTTCAATACACTCTCCTCCTTTTGCGATGTTGATAAGTCAGGGGGAATAAAGTAACATTATTTATTTGAAAGAAGAAGAAAGGGGTAACACTGATTGCAATCATGTTTGTCCTTCTAGGAGTTATGCAGCAACCCCCACCTGTTTGTGGACGGCATCAGTGCCCACGACCTGCACCAGGGCCAGCTGGGAAACTGCTGGTTCGTAGCCGCCTGCTCCAGTCTGGCCTCCAGAGAGACACTATGGCAGAAGGTGAGACTCAGACACAGAGACCGTGTCCCTGTTTTATTATTTATTTTTTTGCTGCTTGTGATTATAGATAAACATAAATAAGGGTTGTGGCACGCTTGGCCGAGAGGCGCTATCCATGGTACTGAAAGGGGTTCGAACAACACGCAATATATTTACATAACAATGTCAGATCGTGAACATGCACAAAGTCACACAACATTGTAAAAAAACAAACTACAAAATACAACAACTAGCTCCAAAAATGCAGCATCCGAATGGATCTGGTAATATTTCATGGCATTGCTCAGTGCAGCACAGTTAGTTAAAGACTTCTGTTCAAATGCCTGAGCCACAGCCGGTGGAGCGGGATGCATGCACACACAGTGCGAGTGCGTGTGCGTGTGCGTGTGCGTGTGTGCGCGTGTGCGCGCGCGTGCGGATGGGTATGGGAATGTGTATGTGCAAGTATGTGGGTGTTGGATTTGTGTGGATTGGTGTGTTCACTTAAGATTCGTGTGTACTGTCGCACTTTGTGTAATCCATGTGGATTTTACATTACCGCCCTTTCTCACACACACACACACACACACACACACACACACACACACACACACACACACACAATGGGGATAGAACCGGTCGTCGGGGACAAGACACGCGTGTGATTATTTGTGTACGTATGTACGTCAGTGTGTGCATCCAGCTACTACATGACTGACTCAAGGCTTCGACCGTTGCTATGGTAATCAATGTTAAAATCTGTTTTTGAATGCAGCATTTTGTTTTGTAATTATTATAGTGCAGTAAAATATTAAAGCCCTGCAGGCTTCATAGTCTATATAAGCCCCACTGTGGCTTGTGATTTATGTTCATGAACAACAATGTTTCAAAAACAGGATTGATTATTAATATTAATAATATTATTATTATTATTATTATACTAGCTGCAGTTGGGCAATACATCTCCTCAAAAAGATAAAGCCCATCTCTGTCATGGTTTTAATTTTATGGCGGTAAAATAGATACACAGTGATTAGTTCGGCCGGAGACAGACGAGCTGAGCGAGCACTGGAGCCCGTCTATCCCTCAGACCCCTGCTGCATGAGTCGCTCTATGTAGTCAAGCTTAAAGACCGCTCATCTGTCAGAGTTTAACCTGAGACTAAATAAAGGCCTGACAACACACTTCTAACGCAACACACAGGATCGATAGTGGGTTCAGTGCTTTGCTCAAAAGCACATGAGCAGAACACGTTTGTTTGGCCTTTTAAACAATTAGATTACAAACATGATGAGACTGAATTATTGGAGGTGTGTGTGTGTGTGTGTTCTTTCCACTCTTGGTTAGCTCGCTCCTCCTGTCTGGTCTCGGAGGTCCTCAGCAGCTCACTTTTCCATCAGCTGAAGGGAAACTAAAGCCCGTTTCAGGTGCCTCGGCGGAGCAGCCGGTTGTCTTGACACCCGCTTCCAAACACTCACTAAGCCTCTGGTGTGATTGAGGACAACTACACGGGCAGTTTGACGACAATTATGACGACACTTCCACGGCAAAGAGACCCGGAAGTCTCATGGGTTCATGGTTCAAAAGGCAGCGTTGGTTAAAAGACGTGTTGATTCACATACAGAGCGTGGCGTGTGTTTCTTTAATTATGAAGAATTTTAGTTTCTTCCATTATCGAGTAATACTTATTTTTATTACTTATTCAGCAATGTTATTAAAGTGGAGAAGTATTTCCTACTGATGCATTAAATCATGCATCGTGCTCTTTGTCTTACTGAAAATAAGAAGTGTTCCAACCGGCTCTATTTTATTTGACGAGCGCAAAACTGTGCATTCATTGTGGGTTTTAACTCATGCAGAGACTATTAATATATAGCCCCTCACTTATATTTCATCTCACGCTGTTCCTGCACCCTAAAAGCAATTTGACCAAAAATACAAATCTTAACTCAATCCTCACTTACTTGCTCATCTCAGGCTTTCATTGGCAAATCCTGAATACATTATTGGGATTATATTCTAATGAACCTATAAAGTTTTCCCTACTCCTGTTGTGTTTCTGTCCGTATTGAAGCTGCTCTGTCTCTCTCACTCAGTGTAAAACCCGTGTTGCTGCCAGCATCTTGCTCCAGTAAGGTGGAAAGTTTGACTGGAATCAAAATGGGAGCTTTTGTAATTTATGAGCAGGTGCTGTAGCTGTAAACACAGCGTCCTGGAATGCTCCCTGCTGGTTCCCTTCAGCCCTGTCCAGCTGAAACACAGGGAGACCAACTCTTCAGTAGTTCCTCTCGCTGTTGTCTCATGACGAGCCTGTTGTTACACAGGAATGCTCCTATCAACCATTGCCAGCATTGTTTGATTTGGGGCTGTGTTCATGTCCTGTCTCTTCTCAGAGACGTCTGCCTTGGTCCTCACTGGGCTGTTTAGCGTCTGCTGCTGTTAAAGGCAGCGAGAGGTAACCGCCTCATCGCTGCTAACGCTCGCCCTGACAAACAAAAGCAATGCGATGAAACTTGATTTGATTTATGTGTCAAACATTTCGTTTTCAATGGTGTAATATTGTAATGACAAACAGAAGAAGAAGAATACAAAATGTAAACGACAACCTCAACGCAGCAGTACAGACTGTATGTGTTCCGGTTTCTCATCTTATTTTCACTCTTTTATCTTCTCATGCTCGTGATAACTGCCAGAGTGGCTGTGTTTACTGAAAAGCAAGAGATAAGAGGATGGTAATCCAAATATGCACATTTTCCTTTAAAAATAACTGCAAATTCATCCTCTCACCCAGAATTGAGGGTCGAATCGTCAACTTAATTTATAAACCGCTCCTCCTTGTTTCCTCCCTTCCTAGTCTCCTCTCCTCTTGTCCCATACCGCCTTCCCTCTGTCCAGCAACACCATCAACAACCAGCACCAATGAGAGCACACAGACAGCTTTCAGTCGATCTTTAATCGATGTCCCTCCATTGATCTGTGTTTGGTGTCAGGCCGACGGGCATGCGGAGTGAATGTGTGATATTCCGTTCGCTGCCACTTTGTTCTGCTGCTACTGTGGCTGTCTCTCCGGCGAGCGATGGAGGACTTCAGAAAAACAAAATACAACAACAAAGACTGCTAACAACTCAAACACATATCACAACATTCCGCTGGTCAGCCAAGGCGTGTTTTATTTACAAGAGGAAGTTCAGTTTGTAGCCTAATAAGGCCCCAACCCCATTAAAGCTCTTTGGCTGCATGGCCCTCCAAAGAGGCACACTCCGAAGTGAGTGTTGGGATTTGTCTTTGTTAATAAAGGTTTTAAAAATGATGATAACATTGAATTATCTTAGTCTCATGTCGTTTCAATGTTTCTTTATAACAAGCAAAAAAAAACGCCAGAAAATGGACGGTGTGCCGACGTCTCTAGCGAGCCGACGTCAACGGGACAACATTGTTTTAAGGCTGGGTTGCACATTCAAAATGATTTCCATGATGCAAACAATATGAAATGGGATTGGCCCTAACCTTTTCTATTTAAAGGTTTTGAGTTATAAACATTCTAAAATTGTAGTTACTGATTATGACGTTTAAGCTTCACCCCATAATATTTTGTTAACATTTTCTTCATACATGCTCACATTTCTGTATGAATTAAAACATCTTTTTTCAGTTCATTGTTTTTAATTGATGAGGTTTAAGTAGCACCATGAAACATACAACAGGATTAGTTCCATTTGAATAAAATAGTAGTAAATAAATATCTCTAAAGAACACATAAATAAATATGTGTGAAAAATACTTTCTTTAAGGCTCATTAAGTGCTTGTATAAAATGTTGGCTGTTGAGATGCCGTTACAAGTTATAGAATGGACAGTAGCGAAATGAAAAAAGTCGTGCAGAAAGAGGGTGGAACTACACTTTAATCAGTGAGACTGAGATGAGGACGTTTTGGGGGAAAATATGAAAATTTATTTTCTTTGATTTGAGGAGAATTTATTTCAGCTCTAGTTGTATGTTTTTCGAAAGGTCAAAGATTGAACAAAAATATTGCGATGCTTCTCCAGCGCTAAAAGGATTATACTGACAAACAGTGAAGCGTCATTTGTCTAGTGTGAACTCCACCGAGCAGCTGAGATTCGCGGCCTCCGCGGCATCCTTGAAAGCAAACAGGAAGTACATGACCTTCCTGACCTTGGCCAGCTCGGCGATCCTCTCGCCGAACTCCTGCATGTCCGCCTCCAGCCACTTGAGCGGGGAGTCCTCCGGGTCCTCGGCGTTTCGCCAGAACGTGCCGATTGGTTCCAGTAGCTGACGGGTCATCAGGTGGGTGAGGTCGGGGGTCCAGTTTTGGGAGATGCCGGTGATGGTGACGCGGCCGTGGGCGGCGAGGGAGAAGTACCAGCGGGAGAAGTTGAGCTCCTGGTTGGGGAAGTCCAGCCGGTACACGGCCTCGTGGGGGAGAAGCAGACGCTCGCCGTCCTGACGCTTCTGACTCGAGCGCTGCAGCGACGACACACGCAGACGCATCATCTGTGGAGGAGCAGGCAGGGAGAGGGAGATGAAATGGGTTAGAGAGGTGTGTGTGTGTGTGTGTGTGTGTGTGTGTGTGTGTGTGTGTGTGTGTGTGTGTGTGTGTGTGTGTGTGTGTGTGTGTGTGTGTGTGTGTGTGTGTGTGTGTGTGTGTGTGTGTGTGTGTGTGTGTGTGTGTGTGAGAGATATGTCAGATATGTCAGATTCAATCGTCCACACTGCCTTTTATTCTTTGGTTGTAGACGAACAACCTACAGATCAAAAACAAATAAATTCCCTAAACACTGAAGTTAAATGGAGATCTGTCTTAGAATATACAGATGTTACATTATAATGACAAACTGAGAAACATGTTTTAGAAGCTCTGTGAGACTGAAACTGAAGCACCTCTACCAGGTCTTCCCAGAGAGTTCAGTTCAGGGACACTCGGTCAATCTGACATTTCGGAGGCCTTCACATCGGGGGCCCGACCCGGATCCGAGTCCACTTGACCCCAAAGTCCAGTTGGTTTGATCAGGGTGAACATGGTGTACCGTACCCCGGGCACGGTTTGTCGATCCGTGCCCGGCTCCACTTGAAAAGGTGGTCTCGAGTAGGGTTTATGTGTACTCGGCTACGCTTCGCTGTTTTGTGAAAAACAACTGTACCCAAACAGGGAGGAGGTTTGCTTTTTATTTGTGAGCAGCAGTCACGTTTAATAGTCACATTTAAGCCTCTTCTGATTCAGAATTAAAATAAAATGGGCTGTTCATCCAGTGTTCTGCTAAAATGAACTTCTGCATAAACAGAATGTACAATGTGATGTGATTAAATGCATCAGGGCAGCTTATCAGAAACATCCTCACATATGAAAAGCTGGAACCAGCGACGTTTTTAACATTTGTGCCTGAAAATGACTTGACCGATTAATCAATTGTCAAAAAGAATTGCTGATGAGCTTTCTTTCCGACACACCGATCGATTAGTCGACTGATCGTTGCTCTAAAAGCTCTTTTCTCTCCAGCACAGCGAGAGATCCTCATTAGCATGTGAGCCCAGGAGCTGTTGACCTCCACTGTGACGCTCGGTTCAAATAGTTATTGAAGCACAGCGCCGGGCCAGTCGTCAATGTTTTAACTCTTCTGATGAGTAGAGCCATTGATCACTAACATTCAAAGCACCAGGCACAATACAGAAAACAGAGCAGATTCAGGAACAGATGTTATGAAGGCTGTTCATTAAAGCAGGGAGCAAAGTTTGAATGGAAAAGTAGTGCGAATCTCCAAAAAAGTGAACTTTGAAAAGTCGGCCAACAACAAAAAGAATAGCAATACGCTAAATTTAACAAATGTTTTCTTACAAACTTTTCTTAAAGATATCTACGTTCACCATATCATCAGCATTCAAAACTGCCATGTTGACATTTGTTGGTGATGGGCACAAACCCCATCACATCAGTTTTAAACTTCATTCATTCAATTATTTTTTTCTATCAAGTACAAAAACAAACACACACATTGTGACAACAGACATGTGAGAACCAAACCTCTGTCAGTGCGGGGTCTTCTTTGAATGTCAGCACCAGCGTGTTGGAGGGGGCTCTGGCGTTGTCCATGTCCGACCTGGAGGTTAGGATCCTGGGGTTAAGGCAGCGGGCAGGTCCGGCTATGTCTGGATGGATGCTGTGATGACGGAGCTCTGCTCAGAGTTTCAGATTTCACTCTCGCTCTCCTTCCCTCGTAGGCTCGTCGCACGCCTTCTTTGTCTCCCCTCCCCTCCCCAACTGTTTCCATCACAGAGTGGCAGTTTCCTCACTTTTGTCCTCCCCCCCTCTCCCCCCAACCGCCCTCCTTCCCACAGGGTGAATTGGTTAGGATGCATTGATTAGCCACATAACGTGAGAGAGGGTAAGGGAGTGCATTGGTGGAGGGGATCAATGCCAAAACAGCATCAGTCGGAATAAGCTTTCAGTCCTTTAAAGGCTGATATTTCTGCACCAAACTGTCCACAAATATAATATACTCATTTATTTACGTGTTTATAATATGCAACTTTAATACGAGCACTTGCACTATCACAGAGGAAAACATTTTTTGAGCAGCATTTGTCTGAATTATTTTATGTTGATTGGGTTTGAAATGTCTGAATATCAAATTAAAATACTCATTTTAATTTTACTTATAGTTTTTTTGAAGGCGTTACAGAGGGTGAGGGTGCTAGGCAACAGGAGGCGCTGGTGACGTATGAGAGGTAACTCTGGGAGTTTCCCGAGGGCTTCTGGGAGCTCCACTAGTCTCGGCTCAATGGAGCACTTATCTATATCACTCGTTTCACTGAGGTGTGTGTGTGTGTGTGCATGTGCGTGTGCGTGTGCGTGCGTGCGTGTGTCGTCAGTGGGGATCTTGGCTCAGGATATGGGTGGATGGCATTCCCTTGTTAAAAACGGTGTACATCCTCATGTTAATTAAGGGGAAACGAGTGGAGAGGCAGATGGTTTTCAACTTTTTAGGAACTAACAAGTGGACAGAATATGTACAGATGTTATTGTCAGAGGTGATTGTTACTTTAGTAATGATCTGGAAGATTTTAATTTAAATGAATATTGTTAGGTCACTATCTAACACTGAATGAGGGAACACAATGGTGATTGAGCCTCTGGCCCTCTGATGAAAGCCCTGGGGTTTGCATTATTACAGTGGTCCTAGCAGGTGTATGGCAGCTTATCGCCATAGAGAACGAAACGGAGAGCTTGGAGATTGTAACTTAAAGTCAGTTTTGAAAAATCTGGAATAAAGCTTCAGGCTATTGGTCGATGCTTTTGCTTCTTATTTTGGGTGACTCATACGTGTGTGTGTGTGTGTGTGTGTGTGTGTGTGTGTCTTGACTGGATATTATTTGTACCCTTTTATAATGTGCAATTTGCCTGATTCTGTTGCCTATTTATTTATCTATGCTCACTGTTATGTATGTTTTAGCTGGTTAAAAAAAACAGAAAAACTAAATTAGATAAGGAAGAAAAGTATTTCACACGAGTTCTATTAGTTCTCACCCCCATAGAGGAACATAAAATTTCAAAATCTTAAATTTTAATTTAAAAGAAATAGAAATGATTGCCTAACTTTAACTTCTGTTGACAGGATTTGTTTTTTATAAATGTTTTTTTATAAATTATGAAATTCAGATAAAAAAATAAATGTACCAATTATTCTAGTTATTCTCATAATAGACTTCCTCTTTTCTGAGTGTTGAGCTTCTGAATGTGAACAGTATCACACTAATGAAGAGGAAATGAACATTTATTATTCATACCCATTGATGATCACTCTCAAGATGTCACAGATCACGACAGCTCTCACCGATTATGTGAGAGTTTCCTGCCTCTCATACTTGGAATTGAGATCGTGGAATTTTACAGGAATAATCAGCCAAATGTACGTCTGTTTTCTGGGAAAATCACCACCAGAACCTGGGATTTAGCGCATGTACGTCTGCGTGTTAGTGTACTGACTCTTATCGTATGTAGTGAAACAAAGACCTCATTAACACGCCTTCACTTTCTACTTAAGTCCTTTAGATTCACATTTTGAAATAAAACCTGAGCTTTGACCAGATGATGATTGTCTGGTTGTTCTGGTTTTCCCCAGGTGATCCCTGACTGGAAGGACCAGGAGTGGGATGAGGAAAAACCGGAGTCCTACGCCGGGATCTTCCACTTCCGGTTCTGGCGGTTCGGTGAGTGGGTGGACGTGGTGATCGACGACCGGCTGCCCACGGCGAACGGAGAGCTGGTGTACTGCCACTCCAACGACAACAACGAGTTCTGGAGCGCGCTGGTGGAGAAGGCCTACGTCAAGTAAGACTTCCACCGTGTGTGTTTTATTCACCATCAGTTACAGTGGAGCAGCCGATGGCGAGGAAGTCCTTGTTCTCCAACAACGCCACTACAAAATGTATGAAGTTACAATACAGGAATCAAAGAGAATATGTTCAAAATAGGATATTAAATGTAATACTGTGGTAGTAGACTGATACAACAGTGGTAAATAATAAACTCTACTATAGCAACTATGTTGTTTTAATCAGTTTTTTAATGGCGCCATGTTTCCCGCATTAATCTAAAATGAACCCGGAATCCCAAATTGATTTAAGCTGCAGATTGTGATCACTTTTCTCAATTGTATCATTTTAAGCTTCCGCCCACCGTCGGCGTCAAAGACTTTTAAGTTCTCTGATTAGTTTGTTTGTTTGTTTGTTTGTTACTGAAATGCATCTTGAGAGTCGTAGTTACCCTCTCCTCCAAGGTCTTTATGTCCTCAGGCCTGTACTTTTAGCTTTTTATCCAAGAGATGCAGTTTGTAACATTGTCTGTGGGAAAATGAATAGAATGTTTCTATAAAATATGATATTATTTTATAAAACCACTAAAATTGGCTGCATATCTTTGCCTATCAAGGTTACTTTTGTAAAGCAGATTGTTGTACATTATGAGTCTGTATGTAGCGTTATCAAAAAAACAAACACCCAAATGCATAACCGGCCGCTCAATGCCCAGCACAGATTTGATAATAAGTAAGCTGTGTGTAGGCTTTAATGATGTGTTTTATAGGATGTGCGGCTGCTACGAGGCGCTCGACGGGGGCAACACGGCCGACGCTCTCGTGGATTTCACCGGCGGCGTGACGGAGCCGATTGACTTGATGGAGAACGGCTTCAAAGACGACGAAGAGAAACGCAACGAGCTGTTCGAGAGAGTCCTGAAGGTCCACGACAGAGAGGGCCTCATCAGCTGCTCCATCCGGGTGAGGAGAGGGGCAAACATGTGGCGGCTGAATGATTGAATGGCTTGATTTAAGAATGATTTTACGCAATGACCGAATCCGGCGCCGTGTCCTTTCAGGCGACCACTGCGGCCGACATGGAGGCCAGGCTGTCCTGCGGCCTGGTGAAGGGCCATGCCTACGCGGTGACGGACGTCCGCAGGGTGCGGCTGGGCCACGGCCTGCTGGCCTACTTCCGGTCGGACAAACTCACCATGATCCGCATGAGAAACCCCTGGGGAGAGAGAGAGTGGAACGGGGCCTGGAGTGACAGGTGAGACCGTGTTTTCTACACAGATTGTAAACCTTGTGGGAATAAATACTTTGACATGTTTGAAATCTGTCCAGAGCACTTATGATTCGAACATGTCTGGTCCCAGATGATTGTACTAAAGACCTTTTTTCTGCCTGTTTGCAGCTCTGAAGAGTGGAAGAAGGTCAGTAAGAGTGAGAGGGAGAAGATCGGTGTCACTGTGCAGGATGATGGAGAGTTCTGGTGAGTTTTAGTTCAACACTGCCCCCTGTTGGCAGACACAAGGAGCCTGGAGTTTCACTAACCCAAAAGTCAGTGGCCTAATCTCCACACACAGACTCACAGACTTTGAGGTGCATTCCTGTAAAGTCTGACGGTTTAGGGCTGTCCCACTGTCCACTCATTGAGGGTTTGAGGGCTCTCTCACAGACATTTTGAGCCCTTTATGAACACTTTCTATAAGTCAGCATTTCTGCAGACTTTGCTCAGGGGAATTACCCACAATTCATAGCAATGTGACTTTAAACACAGTTACCAGTGGAAGATGTAAAAAAAGGTAAACAAAGAGGACGGCACATAGGAGTTTAGCCTGGCAAATTACATTTACTCAGAAAGGATTAAAGATGGAACATAAAGACACACGAAAGCAGAGATTATGTTACACAGATTTATTCATCACATTTTTCAGCTGTTTTGACAAAAACAAGTAAAAAGATTGTCTGAATGACCTCTGATCTTGTGAGGAAAGAGCCTGGAAGACCTTTAAATCAGGGAGTAAAAAATATAAAATAAATACCCACAATTGTACATCATATTTTTTTTGTGTTCAAACCCTCACAGTCCCTCACACTCAACCATTTAACAGGTGACATCAGTAAGTCCTTGAGGGTTTAGGGCCTTAGGGGGGACATTGGGATTGGGCCATAGACTTACTATAATTACTGTCATCTGTAATATTGACATTAGTTCAGTCTCCATCTCTCAAGGGTTGATTTGTTGATCTAACAAATCATTGAACTGATTTCTACTGAATTTACACGCATTTCTTCAAACCAGAGTAGCTGCTGATCCCTCCCTCTTTCTCTCCCCTCCTGCAGGATGACGTTTGACGACTTCATCGCCAACTTCACAGACATCATCCTGTGTCGCCTCATCAACACATCCTACCTGAGCTTCCACAAGACCTGGGAAGAGGCCGTGATGCAGGGCTCCTGGAAGAGCCACAGCGACCCGCTTCTCAACCGAGCCGGGGGCTGCACCAACAACAAGCACTCCTTCCTCCAGAACCCGCAGGTGTGGCTGTCTCTCATTGAATCACGCCTTCTCAGATTTGGCGTTGCTTTGCGATAGTGACCACTCCGAAGGGCCGAACCCGTAACGATATGCGTGTATTTCTTTTTCTTCTGTGTTACAGTACGTGTTTGACGTGAAGAAGCCGGAGGACGAGGTTCTGATCTGTCTGCAGCAGAAAGACCGCAGAGCCACGCTGAGAGAGGGACGAGGAGAAAACCTGGCTATTGGCTTCGAGATACACAGGGTCAGCTCGCCGTGTGTGTGTGTGTGTGTGTGTGTGTGTGTGTGTGTGTGTGTGTGTGTGTTTTCAGGACGTTCACAGATGTCATCTCAAAATCTCAGAGTAACCGGAACATGTATTGCAGGACTGTTGTAGCCTTATAAGATTACATTAGTTGTAAATAAGTCTATAAAATAAACTGGGAAGTATATAATACAGCACAAAATAAAAATAACAGTTTCGTACATTCTTGTGTTTAGAATTTTAATAAAAAAGATAAGAAGATGCGCGGGGGCAGCTAGCATTTAGTCGGTTTTAATCAGGTGAGGTTTGTTTGGGCAATGGTGAACACAGTAATTGCACTCTGGTGTGGACAATCAAACTATAGTGCAGTTTGATTGCAGCGAGAACATATTTCGACATAATTACAAAACCCAGGCTCCCAGCGTGGAACATTTTGTTGAGATGGACACGAGAGAGGACTGAGTTGGACCTCTGCAGACGTCCGATGTTTGCTTGGCATCTGAGACGAATATGCTAAAGTAAAGTAAAGTTCCCAAAAATACGTATGTTTATAAAGTCATTCAAGATAAACTGGAAGAGAAGTGAATTTGTGCGTACAGTAGATCTGTGCAGAGTCATCTCAGCAAATAGATGTTTCATTTGGTCAGCTTTAGTTTGTGCATCGTCAAAATGAACCGGACTAAATAGACAACAAACCAAACGTATCACATTCACTCTGACGGGACAGTGGCTTGTGAAAGCGTTACAGCGTGTTACTCTTAGAGGAGATTAGCACGGCCCGTGTCGCGTGAATTGTTCTCACTTTCATTGGTTTTAGTGACGTGTGTGTTTTGGTCAAACAGCACCCCCTGCCTGCGCACAGTAACATCTGCAGGCAGAGAGTGGTACTGCAGCACGGGAGACACCCAGAGGCTTCCAAACAAAAACCCACAAAATGATCATAAATTCAGGCAAAGTTCTGTGAGAAGTTGACTGGATGAATGAGACTTGGGTAAAACTGCACGAGTTGTGTGAGAGTTTGGAGACAAATGTTTTGATATAGTTTTGCTGTTGTTCAACGCGTCCCCCATTTACTTCAATTCAAGACTTTTCTCAGTTTTTGATTCTTCATTCACCGGGGAGGCAAGTTGTCTTCTGTAACAACAGCATTTAATATGCAAATGGTCATTTTGGGGTAGAATTAGTCGTTAAAGTCTGAGTTGCACCAATAATTGAATCCAGTATACTTGTCAAACAGTTGGTTCAAGCTCAGGTCCCGCCTTTGATCATGCAGATAACCAATCATAGTTTAGTATATACTGGGGTCACCCCAGGTCGCTCCATGGACACTCCCCTGCCAGTTTCAATACATTATATAGATACTGTTGTAGTCTTCATCTATTAAGGTCTGTGGGCTCTCTGTGTTCAGGTGGAGTTCAACAGGACCTACCGTATGCACGTCACCCAGCAGAAGGTGGGCGGGAGCACCTACATCAACTCCAGGTCTGTGTTCAGACGCATCGAGCTGCCTGAGGGGCGGTACGTCATCATACCCACCACCTTTGACCCTGGCCTGGAGGGAGACTTCCTGCTCCGCACCTTCACCGACGTGCCGTCCGACTGCAAGTGAGTGGGGACTCGTTTTAGTTTGAGCTGAAGGAGCTGCAGCACGTTACTGACTGAGAGCAGCACTCAGTGACTCAGGAGTCCTCTGGTCTGCCTCTCACTTCTCTCACAATCAGGAGCTACTTTCAGTCTTAGGATGTTTTGTGAATATGGCTCCAGGTCTGCAGCAGGTTCAAGTATTCATCAGTTACAATCAACTCGAGCTGCATTTCAGAGACTTTTTCAAGACACAGAAATTGGTTCGGACTAAACCCCAGGTGCAGTTTACACCTGAGGATCCAGCTGGTTTTATTTTAAAGCTTGAGCTATGCTGATGACAGAGCAGCAGCCCTTTTTCAACAACAACATAAACATACGGTTCTAGATAAGAACTAATACAGTAATCTCTTTCCCCGTCTCACTCTCTCTCTCTCTGTCTGTCTCTCTGTCTCTCTGTCTGTCTCTCTGTCTCTCTGTCTGTCCTGCAGAGAGTTGACTCTACATGTTCCTCCACAGACCTGCTGGTCTGGGATGTGTGGTTATCCGTCTCTGGTCACACAGGTCCACATACTGAATGCGAATGGACTTGCAGGACAAGACTCTGATGGAGGTACATTTTAGTTAACAATGAGACACTTTACAGGATATTTGATCCATCCACAGATTACCGATCAAATTATATTTATAAGCTCTACAAAACAGTTTTCATTTTATTTTATTTTGTTTACAAAATAAATACATAAATTATAAATATATAAATATAATATTTTAAATATATTTATATTATATCATATTCGCTTTTTTTAAACTGACGTGCTGTCAGCTGAAGCAGCTCCAGCACGATGTTGTTTTTGGCCAGTCGATGGCAGTAGAGTCTTGGTAACGCAGCACAGCAGAAAGTTACACCAGTGTGAATGTAAAACAGTCTCGACAGCAGACAGCCACAAGGTGCTCACAATAGATGAATATTTTGCGCGGTGTTTGCATTTATTGAAAATACTTGGTACCTTTAATCAAAGTATAATTAAAGTACTCATTACTTAAAATGAGTAAGACAGACAGATAAGACAGACAGACGCAATGGATAAGACAGACAGAAAGCATTAAAGGCATTTGTATAAATGGATCAGACCACAAAGTGTATGCCGATGATATCCTGATCTATTTAAGTAAACCCTCCAACTCCTTTTTTGAATTAATGAACCTGCTAAAAACATTTGGTAGATATGCAGGATATAAACTAAACTTGCAAAAAACACAAATTTTGACTTTTAATTGTACACCTCCTACAAACATTAGAGAGAAATTTCACCTTAACTGGGACCAGAACTCCCTGAAATACCTAGGAATACACCTACCAAGAGATATTTCAACATTGGCAGAGATAAATTACAGCCCCCTCTTAACAAAAATGAAAGATGATATACATCGATGGAACTCTATTTCTTTCCTCGGACTAAGCCATAGAATTGACTCTGTAAAAATGAATATTCTTCCACGATGCCTGTTCTTATTTCAAGCACTTCCTGTAGAAATTCCCCCAAAACAATTCTCCGAATTGGATAAAATCCTTTCAAGATTTATTTGGCAAGGGAAAAAACCAAGGATTCAATTTAAAACTCTACAACTCACAAAAGAGGAAGGAGGAATGGGTCTACCCAACTTTAAGGATTACTTCTATGCTGTCCAGATTAAACCTTTAATTAACACGTGTACCCCAGCTTATTGTGCCGGGTGGAAAGATATTGAACTCTCTATTATGAATGATCCCCCAATTCATGCAGCATTGGCCCATAAAAACTTGGGAAAACTTATAGACAATTTACAAAATCCATGGATCAAATTCCATTTAAAAATCTGGAACGTGATAAAAGGAAAATATAAACTAGATCAAAAACTGCAAATACTTCGATGGTGTGCCTATGATCCGGGGTTCAAACCAAATGAAATGGACCATAGATTTAAATCCTGGATCCCAAAAGGTATAACAACATTCTATTCTCCGACAGAAAAGGGACAACTAAAGGACTTTGAACACCTGAGGCAAAAATATTCTCTTGAAAAATCAGATTTTTATAGATACCTCCAGATACGCAACCATTTTGAACATAACATTAGAAATACAACGAACCTCGATGACCCAATATTGAGAATATTTCTCGGTGCCTACCAAAATGATTCAAATAAGGGAATTATCTCTAGATCCTACAAAGGCCTTATGACAAAAAAGCCGCACAATGTAGGATATGTTAAGGAAAAATGGGAAAGAGAAGGTAACCTCTCAATATCAAACGAGGACTGGTTAGATGTGTGTAAATTTCAATGGAAATGCACCAATTCTCACGTGTGGCGGGAATTTGCGTGGAAGTGTGTTATTCGTTTCTTTATCACACCGAAGCAGAAGGCGCGCTTCGCTGGAGGAGATGCTACATGTTGGAGACGATGTGGGGCTCCGGAAGCAAATCACTGGCATGTATTCTGGGAGTGTCCAGTGATACAACCTTTCTGGGCAGAGTTTCATAAAACATTAAAAAGCATACTTAACACTGACCTGCCCCTGCAATTTTCCACATTATTCTTAGGAAAATTTGATTTCCAAACAGGGCGTCCAGATGAATACCTGTTTGGCATTTTAATAACGGCTTGTAAAAAAGCACTCACAAGGCGCTGGTTGCTTCCTGAGCCCCCCACGATACAGGAGTGGATAGATATAGTAAACATCTATGTTATGGAAAGGATCACTTTTTCCCTTTGCCTTCAGAGAAACATGTTTATTCAACTCTGGGACAAGTGGGTGAGATACGTAAAACCATTACAAACAGATTTTGTGGAATAGTGAATGAATGACCCTGTAACGTTGATTTAGCTTAGCAAGCATCATCGACCTCTATCACATTCTCTCTCAAGTCCCCCTGTCTGATGGTTTTTTTTTTTTTTATGTGTACACTCTCCCAAATTGTACAAAGTTACCTAACTTTGAAAAACTGTGGACACCATATATGGTGGTGCGAACGTAAACTTGATAACCTAAACTACTGTCCAAAAATAATAAAAAAATAAATGATAAAAAAAAAAAAAAAAGTACTCATTATACAGAATGACCCATTTCACAAAGATATATATATATATATTATATTACTGGATTATGATGAATAAATGATGCATTAATGAGTTCATCATTTTAATGTTACAGCTGGTAAAGGTGGCGATGATTATAACTACTGCTGGTGGGCGGTACGTCATCATACCCACCAACTACTGCTGGTGGGGAGCTTAATCCACAATAACATATCAATATGTATTAGTAAGTTACTAGTAGCTAAGTTGTCAAATAAATGTAGTGGAGTTTAAAATACAATATTTCCCACTAATATGTAGAGGAGTAGAAGTATAAAGTAGCATAAGATAGAAATAAAAGATGTAAAGTACAAGTACCTCAAAAGTACAATACTTAGTAAATGAAACTACAGCTGTGCCTGAATCTATCCACGTCTCACGTTTACAGTCCTATCAGTAGTCTCTGCTAACTACAGTGTGTTCGCTAGCAGCATGTAGCTCAGACACAACAGAGATGTGTTTCGCTCTTGTACCTTAGAAGCTGATAATGAAAACAAAATTCATCAAACATCATTTCCTAATCTTAAATCACACATTGATTGATCAGGTTTATGAAACTAACAGATGTGTGTGTGTGTGTGTGTGTGTGTCTCTCCAGTGTCGGACCCCTACGTGATAATTCGTTGTGAAGGAGAGAAGGTTCGCTCACCAGTCCATAAAAACACACGCAGCCCCAACTTCGACACCAAGGGGCTGTTCTACAGGAAGAAAGCCAACCAGCCAATCAGAATCGAGGTTTGTGTGTGTGTGTTTCTGTCTGTGTGTGTGTGTGTGTGTGTGTGTGTATATTTGCATGTGTGTGTGTGTGTGTATTTGCGTGTATTTGTGTTGGTAGCCAGGTAAGGCTGAGAGAAAATTGTGCAGTGGTGGACAAATTGTTCTGCTGTTGTACTTAAAGGGATAGTTCAGAGTGTTTGAAGTGTGTTTGTATGAGTTACTGATCCACTGTCAGTGTGTTACCTACAGTTAATCTAGTCACTAGACTAACAGTAGTCTAACCCCACAGAACACGGGATACCAACAGTATAATGCAGCCTGCTCGTGCAGAATGTCTCATTTCAGAATGATATAAATATCATTGTTGCATTAATGTGTTCATTCCTTTTATGTTGCAGATTGTAAAGGTGGAGCTACTTAACGTAACTTAATCTATAACGATAAATCATCATTTATAAGTTGATTATATTTTGTATAATCTGAATCTGCAGACAAATATACCATTCTACCACTGAACTTATGAACATGCATTCTGTGGTCTCATTCAAGCAGTGACTCCCTCTCTGTGCCTCTCAGATCTACAACCACAACGCGTTGAAGGACTCCTTCCTGGGTCAGGTGACGGTGCCGGCCGAGCAGGGCGAGTTCCAGCAGACGCTCCACCTGAGGGCCAAGGGCGATCGCCGTGACAACGACCTGCCGGGAATCCTCACTGTCGCTATAGTGACCAGCACGGTGCTCACCAACATCTGAGACACGCCACCAAAAAAAACGTCCAGTCAGCTTAAGTTTTCCAAGTCGCGGGTTTACAAAGTTAGCACGAATAGAGGGTTTACGTTTTGGCAGTTTACTTTACAGAAGATTACACATCCAGCAGGAGGAGACCTGATGCTCCTGCTATGCTTTAGCCTGATGCCACTAAATGTCTGTTTACAAAATGATTTACAGTACCTGTATCGGGTGAATCTGATTGTTCTAAAAATGAGTTTTACCTAGCTTATATATACGTTTACATGCACAATATATTCAGCGTTATGCCCTTATTCTGTAAAAGACACACAGGACACATGCAAGAGCATTTTCGTCTTCACATCTTACTTTTTTTAATCAGTAAGCTCGTACGAGTGTCATACAATATCAGAGTCAGCGAACGCTCCAACTTTCTCGCTAAATTTAGCAACTTTTGGAGCTACTGCTACCAACCCTGCCTTTAAAGAAAAGTGTGTTTCTTTGTCCAAACAGAAATGTGAGCTTTTATTTTGGACATGCCTTGTAAACCATTGGCCTGTTGGTTTGTGTTCACCGCACAGAGCTGGCCGTAAACAGGCAAGAGGACGTGTGTCGCGAACTGCCGTAAAACCCAAATGTGAGACGCATATTGTGAATGTACAAAGAATCCTCCTAAAACCTGAATAATATCTGCGTATCACACACGTCTTAATTGGAAAATGCGACATTGAGAGTAAGACCTGATGCAGGATATGCAAATGTATATGTTGTTTACAAACATGACCCGTATCAAATTCAGACTTTTGTCATGTTCAGAATAATAGTGGGATATTAGTGTGCATGTAAACATGGTCGGTGTTTACATTTCTTCATGTCTATTGACCACTCTTAATGTCATTTTTATTCTACTGTTTAATGTCTTATTCTATTTGCTCTTTTTAAAATCCTACTCATGTCTTTTGATATGGGCTTCTTTTATATCTTGTCTCCTGTACACCTCTATGTATTGCCTTGTTGAGACACATGAACGTACCTAGTGGTGTAACACCACCTGCCACAAAGAACCTGCCATTGTGATATTAGCTAGCATTAGCATGTTGTGCTGTTTGCCATATCAAGTTTCTCTTAATGTGCAAGGAGGCCTTTTTTTGATGAATTACGTGAAGTATTTCACTCTGGGTAAATACAATGGTATTTTAGTCCGATTACAAGTTGTAGTTTACTTTGTCAGAATATATAAAATAAACATAAATATACACTGCCATTCAAAAGTTTGTAATCAGATTTTATATTGATGTTTTTCTTCTTTGCAGGGATATAAATAGAATCATTTAGACACCAAATGTTTTATTTACATTTTGTTTTATTTAGCTGACGTCCCCTCAGTGTTGCATGACGGGAGAGAATACTGTTGAACTTGGATGTAGTCTTCAGTGATCCTCCATCTTTCCTGAAGTGGGCTCTAAATATTGAGTGGGTGTGTTTCTCTTTGGGCCCTCTGCAGTCTACTCAGTGGTTAGATTGATTAAAGGTTTAAACTGTCTTTATTACCACGTTAAAGTGATAAGATCACAACCTCCTGCTGCAGTTCCTTGAAATGGCCACTTGACTGCAAAGGGGAGTCAATCCCCATAGACCTCCATGTTAACACGCTCAACTTTATATATATTATACACTCACCGGCCACTTTATTAGGCACACCTGTTCAATTGCTTGTTAACAAAAATAGCTAATCAGCCAATCACATGGCAGCAACTCAATGCATTTAGGCATCTAGACGTGGTGAAGACGACTTGCTGAAGTTCAAAGTGAGCATCAGAATGGGGAAGAAAGGGGATTGAAGTGACTTTGAACGTGGCATGGTTGTTGGTGCCAGACGGGCTGGTCTGAGTATTTCAAAAAACTGCTGATCTACTGGGATGTTCACGCACAACCATCTCTAGGGTTCACAGAGAACGGTCCGAAAAAGAGAAAATATCCAGTGAGCGGCAGTTGTGTGGACCAAAATGCCTCGTTGATGTCAGAGGAGAATGGGCAGAGTGGTTGAAGATGATAGAAAGGCAACAGTAACTCAAATAACCACTCGCTACAACCAAGGTATGTAGAATACCATCTCTGAACGCACAACACGTGGAACCTTGAAGCAGACGGGCTACAGCAGCAGAGACCACACTGGGGGCCACTCCTGTCAGCTAAGAACAGGAAACTGAGGCTACAATTCACACAGGCTCACCAACATGTGACAATAGAAGATTGGAAAACGTTGCCTGGTCTGATGAGTCTCCATTTCAGCTGCAACATTCAGATGGTAGGGTCAGAATGTGTCGTAAACAACATGAAGGCATGGAACCATCCTGCCTTGTATCAACGGTTCAGGCTGCTGCTGGTGGGGGGGATATTTTCTTGAGCATCGTTTAAACGCCACGGCCTACCTGAGTATTGTTGCTGACCATGTCCATCCCTTTATGACCACAGTGGACCCATCTCCTGATGGCTACTTCCAGCAGGATAATGCACCATGTCACAAAGCTCAAATCATCTCAAACTGGTTTCTTGAACATGACGATGAGTTCACTGTACTCCAATGGCCTCCACAGTCACCAGCTCTCAATCCAACAGAGCACCTTTGGGATGTGGTGGAACGGGAGATTAGCATCATGGATGTGCATCCGACAAATCTGCAGCAACTGCGTGATGCTATCATGTCAATATGGACCAAAATGTGTGAGGAATGTTTCCAACACCTTGTTGAATCTATGCTACGAAGAATTAAGGCAGTTCTGAAGGCAAAAGAGGTCCAACCCAACTAGCAAGGTGTACCTAATAAAGTGTCCGGTGAGTGTACATACATACATATATACACATACACAATATATCATAGTAATATAATCTGTACTTTAGGTACTTCTGTGATGTGTCCAGCTGGTACACAGTGATCACTGAGGTCCTGTGCTGTGGAGCCGGCACAAAGGCAGTCAGGAGTGGAGGAGGTGTCACAGTGAACCGGTTATAACACAACTCAGCAGCTCATCAAGCTCTGTTCCCCCGACATCCTCACCAGCAGGTGAGCATGCTGAACATCATGTGCATGTAACAGACTAACTTGAACGTCTTCTATCAACCTCACCATATTGATTGTGAATCTACTCACAGGCGTGGTGTGGATAGGAATGTTGTGCGCCTCCTGAGGGACCGAAGGGAACACTATGGTCAAGGTGTGGAGGCAGATACAGGAGTCATGTTGAGGAGTACCTTCAACGTAAGGACCTGTACACCACGCTCCTCATGACTGATGTGGAACCGGGAGGGATCGTCTCCGCATCAGGACACTTGTTCCAGGCTCCGCCTCCTCCACAGAGCTTCCCTCCACTTCCTCCACTTCCTGCTGCCAGAGGCCAACAATGTGCAGGATTACTGGAGCCAGATCCTCTCCACTAGGCACCGTGCTGAAAATGGATTCCACCAAGAAAGTATCAATCAAAACACATGCCATAATGCCGTACTGTATGATGTGAAATCATTCAGAAAAATCACAATATCAATAGAATCTAACAGTTAATCACATTATGCAAACTCAGCATATGTTTTTAGGTGGTGAAGAAGCTGTCTGGGGAAGGTCGAGGCTTGAGTGGTTTACCAGCATTGGGAACGAGCACTCACAAATAGTTTAATTTGTGCTGACCTGGGAGCAGTCTGGAGAAGCTGGAACCGATGTGGAGCCACTTGTGCTACCGGCAGTTAGAAACACCTCTGCCACCTCTACCATCAGCAGACCTGTGCCCTCCCTCTCTGCATCCACAGCAACCGCTGAGACTGCTGGCCCCTCCACACGGCCATACTGCCTGCTCCTCCTCCTACATCAGTCCCTACTACTCTGCCCACAATGTCTGCTCCTCATGAGTTAAGCCCACCGTCCTGGGCCAGAGCTACGCAGTACAAGCTAAAGAGTCTGGAACAGCAACAGCAACACGAGTGCAGAATCTCCCTGTCTGTACATGCTGTGGCCAACCGACCCAGGGACATA
Organism: Anarhichas minor; assembly: GCF_050575085.1. NCBI lineage: Eukaryota > Metazoa > Chordata > Actinopteri > Perciformes > Anarhichadidae > Anarhichas > Anarhichas minor. Next base: position 1,475,616 of record NW_027466492.1, on the reverse strand, counting down.
AAAAGTACAACAGAAAGGCTTTCTGCCCTGTAAAGATGATGTCAACATCAAAAGGTCTGGACCACACAGTGTACGACAGCTACGAACACTTCACTTCTGTTGTGGACAAGGTGGAGCGATGAGCTGTAGACACCCTGTATATATCTGTAATTATGGGACAGTTGCATTGTAAGTAACTTAACTGTTGTGCTGTGGTGTTGTTAGCAAGCATAGTTTAGATCTTCATGTACATACTCATGCATTGTAAATAGTTTAGATCTTCATGTACATATTGTAGTCTTCTATTTTATGACTGCACTGTTTTTTCTGATTGTTCTCCATTTCATGCACATATTCAATAAAGTGTTAAGTGTTACAGTAACATCGAGTTGTGGAATATCAATTAATGAATGCAACAACAGGGGTGCGTTTGTTGTCATCAACAACAGGGACACGGATATATAGAGTTCCAGATTACTTACATGTCAGAGCACATGCCTATATTACAATGATATCAGATCATTTTGCAACAGAAACATTAAACAGACTCAGAAAATATAAAACTACTTCTAATTAGCCTCCCAGGTGTCATAAGGGAATTTAAAATGACAGAAGTGACAAATGTAAACAAACAGCATTCTCTCACATGTATCACTTTGATTTTAAATAAGATGTATTTCATTGAAAAGAACAGTAACCTGAATAAATGACACAAATATACTTGAGATTCTCTATTTATAGCACCATTCTATTATAGCTTCAACAGGTATCACAATAAATAGCTTATTACAATTTTGATTACAATCTGAAATGGACAATTTTACACACATGGAATCAATCCAGATGATGACAACAGTGTGTGCAACATCTACTTTGAAAGGAGGTGAGGCGTGTTCTAGACTCCTCCTGTGGACTCCTTCATATTCCACACGTGGGAATCTTGTGTGCATATTTTCCGGTGGTGGGGACTCTGTTGACGCTCTCTCCTGTAAACACAAAGAAAGTCTTAAAGATCTTTATGTATGAAGGGACACGTCTAGCAGCTGCTGGACCAATGTGCAGATTTCTGTTTTCAGATCTTGTGTATTGTGGTGCATGTATGACAATAATCATGAAAGAAGTCATTGTGATACACAAACTAACATGTACTTGCAGTAAACAGTGGTACATGATTTACAAACACATTGAGAATCCGGTGAGGAATAACAGCATTCCTCTGGCTAGTGTGCTCCGTAATTAGTATATTTGGCGGATAGAGGTCTACTACATTATAATCTATATACTGATTTCTTTAACAGTAACATTCTGCTGCTGATACCACAGTTTGACAACTTGGGGGAGCCAAGATCCATTCTACCTTCTCTGATTCCTCCGCTGCAGATTGACCACTTGATGCGCCATTACACATTCACAATACGCAGACTGTCCACACGAGGGCGCCACTGATTCATTCTTAACTGTGATCAATGACGCTCCGGGTGAATGCACCATGTGAGGCTTAGACAAGACGAAGCTAAATCAAACTGCAATCAAGAGTCATTTGATCCACATTTGAAATTCAGAATAAAGAATAAAAACACAAATGTTTCTCCATTGACTGTAGGTTCCCTCACATTCCAACCACTTCCTGTTTCTTTGTTTACTGCTGGTGCGCTACTGACATACTGCCATCTATTGGTCTGGAGTGTGAACAACACTAGTCTAGCAAATATAAACAATATTGTACAACAGAAAACTCATGATGATTACCTTCATGAAGGAAGGATTTATTGCTACATTAGGTTTAGCTAGGCAACTTAATGAACTGACAACTGGTTGTATATACACTAGGTTTCTCTGTGTATGGCTTACTGCAAAATCATAATAATGATAATAATGGTTCAGATACCGAGATAAAGAATATATACATATACACGCACACACAGCGTTTCTGTGAGAACACACTAGAGAAAACGGTCCAAATGAGCAGTACTATGAAGCCTAACAATGCAAGTATCTAAATTAATGTTTCTAAATTAGTTCTCACATAGCTGTGAATTCAGCACTTTCTATATCAATCTCCTTTTCTCACTCACCAGCTCAATGTCTTTAACAGACACATACATGTAACGTCACAACGAAAGCCACGACTTTCGTCATTAATTCATCATAATGTTATATTGTCTCCATATTATTTCTCTTGAACAGCATTAGGGGGTGCACCGTTCCTGGAGGTTCTGCAATACCAGGTCGATGCGTGGAGTGGACGGAGCAAGCCCCTATTCCATCTCCCTATTCCAAAAATCAATTTAATATATGGTCCCCGGGTAGGGGACGTATCAGATATTAAACTGATAAGAACAGATACTACACTTGATCTTAGCCAAAAGGCCGAGAAGCGATACCGGTACAGAGTCGGAGGTGAGGAACTCACTATCCGCACAGTCAACCTCACTGACGGGTCGGGAACTCAACTACAACGTTTGAATCACATATGAAACAAGAACATTGTACAATAGTAATAATGTCCCACTGGTGCTGTTTAGTTTGAGATATTTATATTTAACTTGTGTTCGCAAATGCGTCTTCTTGTTTCTTTCCGGACACGTGGTACGCTGTAGTCCAATCAGGAAGTAGAAAAAACGATAAATATAATTTCTAATTTGCAGACACGCTGGAATAAATATTGTGTTTCTACAAGTATATTCTTTCTTAAATAGCGTGTAACGAACTTGTTCCGTTGATAAAAGTTATGTTTTTACGCTTCAAAACTCACTTCACGACAACAAACACAGCTGTGTCTCTAGTGGAGGAGAGCTAACAGCACATTTCACCTCTTCAGCCTCACACACACAGTTAGTGATGAAAACACAGCAATGCAATCGATCATCAGCTATTTAAGTTACCGAAGACGTCCCGTTAACGTGACTCACAGAGTAGAATATAAACAGTGAGGTCATAATAGAGGATGCTGGCGGCTCTAATGTGTACTGTTAGCTTCTTAGTGAGGTCATCCATTACTCAAAACTAACGACACAGAAATATCTCAAATCAAGCTGACCAACATCTAGATTGCTCTATAAAAGTGTGAATACTCCAATAATAAAATGTTGAATTTATTCAAGACTTAAAATCTACAGTTAGAGAACATAAATGCATATAGTTTGTGTAAAATCCCTTGTGTATTTATATCCAACAGTGCAAGTAACAACAAAATCCTCCATTAAAAAAAAACCAGTCCTTTCAGCAGCTCTCTGGGTTCTAATCCCAACTCTCTGTCCTGACTATCTAATAAAAGGCAAAAAGCCAAAAATTAATCTTGAAAAAAAAAGGTCATTAGCAGGTTGTTAGCAGGCCCCTTTCATCTTTAAAAAGTTAATAAGGACAACATTTTGCAGTTTGAACAAGTTGGCTCTGCGTTGTCTCCCTCGTAGGAAAGGCGGGGGAGGAACTCATGCATGAGGTGGCTGCTCGATATGTGGAGGGTATGAAAGACATGGATGGGAGGAAACCAGGGCCTTCAAGCATTTTGGGTGACACAAAGTTCATTTTATAATCATATCACATTTATTTGTAGTCATGGCAGAGATCGGACTTACTCTCATTTGCCCTTAAAGGAGTCTCCCAGCTGAAGCCTGGAGAGGAAGGGGGCTACAGAGTGCCCTATAATCCAGAGGGGACGGGCTGTGGAGCGGCCATGAGGTCCATGTGCATTGGTCTCAGGTAGGACGGTTGTCCCATCACGTACCCAGCACTTAAGTCTCTAGTACCCATTTTTTAGGTGTTCTTGTATACGAAAAACTATCTACACCTGTGATTATTGTGGCCAAAAGAATTAACGATAAAAATATTATTGCAATATCCTGAAATATAATCATAATAATGCTATCAGTGAAATTCATATTTGACTTTGTTTATTGAGCGTTTTGTCTATTTCTTGGCGAATGAGTTACACTCTAAATACAATATGAGTGTAGGGAGGTGGAGAGAGAGTCTGTAACCATAACTGTTTGTATAAAATACATTAAGAGGCGCTCGATTATTTACACAATATTATCATATGTGTATTATTAATATGTCCATTTATAAATGTCAGAGTATATATTGCAACATGTGGGACATGAGCTAGTAAACAGCTCAAATCCCTGTCACTGTTTAAAAAATATTTTTATAAAAAATTGTAATTACTTAAGTTTATTTGATTTGATCGTTTTAATCAAAACTGGAGTAGACCCGTGAGAGCATTTTAGGCTTTTTCCAATGCATATTCTTTTATTATTTATATTATTGTTATTTTTTATGTGCTATTAAATGATTCAATCAATCAAAATCCTTAGAATATAAATACAATAACAGTCTAATCCTTATGCATTCCAGTTTCAATGTTCTCTCCTCCATGGTTATTATTTTTTAATTGTCAATTATATTGCGGTAATGCCTTCTCGAGCAGGTAGAGGGCAACTTGATGACTAAGCGAGGGAAAAGGAGATATGTTCAATTCATATCTTTTAAATGGCAGCTGATCCAGCAAATCTAAGCACCTCTCTGTTGTGTTTGGACTTTCATTTGTCTCCTGTAATCTGTAGGGTTTAGTTTTAGTTTGGGACATACTTGATATTTTCAGTGCTATGCAAGGACATTTTATTCATGAAGCAAATTTATTTATAAGTAAACTCAATGTGTGTTACATCAAAAGGCACGTGTAAAACACCCTTCCACCCAAAAAAAGCAAAGAACCCGGATTCACCTCTCAGACTACAGTTTTATGTTTGGGGTTAGGGAGCATTACAGCAGCCCTCCTTGGTAGTTGGTAACATGAACTACATTTACTATGACTTGTTTCGACATACTATACTATGACTTTTTCCCGACTTTCTATACGACAACTTTTTTCGACATGATATACTATGACTTTTTTATGAATTTTTTCGACAATCTATACTGTGTCGAAAAAAGTAGTTTCTTAAAAGAAATGGCTTGATATATAAATCCTCCCAATTATTGATTTGTTTTTAAAGAGAAAGAGTTGCCCTTCTTATGTCACTGACATGACTTTCAAAGTTAAGGTCAGAGTCCAAAATAACTGCTGACTTACTGTCTCTGAAACACGATGAGTAAGTGTGAATACATTTCCTCACTCTGGTTTTTGGGATCTACAATGATCTGATGATTCATTTCAATCGATTGATCTTCTGATTATTTTATCTATTAATTAAGTGTGGGGAAAAATGTCCATCCCAGTTTCCCAGATCCTAAAAACAAGCTCATCTTTAGGTTGGAGAATCTGAGAGTGTTTGACATTGTTGCTCAAAACGTGATTTAAACAATTAATCAGTCAACAAAATAGTTGCGATTAATATAATGTAGATCAACTAAGCAATGATTCCACTAATCGTTTAAGCTCTAAACTCATCACATTTGGTTGTAAAGAGGAATTAATCCGGATTTGGATGGTAGTCATCAGCTTTTAAATTGTTCAATTTAAATTGTAGAAAGAGAAAGAAATATTCAGGCAGGTTCTGGAAAAGGTTAGGATGATAAAGCAAAATGAAATGTCAGTGGAGTAGCATTATTAAAAATGCATAGTGCAACTTGGTTTAGTCACCCAAGGACACAAAGAAAACATGACATTAAACATTTCACAAACACATTTACAGTTGAGGCACGCAGCTGCTGCTCTTATCCAAAGTAATTTATAATAAATGCAGCAGTGGAATATGTGTACAGTCTTTGATCACTAAGCAGAAAATAACACAAACAGAGTTCCAGGGTGAAAGCGTTAGCCAGAACCAGTAAAAACAACAACAATGTGGAGTCAATTAAAGCATGAAAAGAGGTAATTACTGTAAACAGAAGTTTTTAATCCCGACAGAATACTAACACAGAAAACATATTTATCTTCTATATGATGGACCTCATTAGGTTTATGGTGAAACCTTCAGCTACATATATCATAATAACATAATAAAAGCTGATAAGGACGTAAATACTTTTTCCCCATCAGGTATCCGAAGCCTGACCAGTTGTTGTCGCTGGTGGCTGTTGCAGTAGAGACGGGCAGGATGAGCCATCCTCACCCCACTGGTTTCCTGGGAGCCGTAGCATCGGCCCTTTTCACGGCATACGCGGTCCAGCGCAGGCCAATAACGACCTGGGGTCTCGGCCTGTTGAACGAGGCCTGTCCAATAGCAAAGAGCTTTGTTCAGGGTCGAGGCTTCGCCGTGGAGGAGGCCGAGAGAGACCGGGACTACTTCTGTGACAAGTGGCAGTGGTATGAGCTGCTGAAATCAGGCTTTGTTATGTTGTCATGCTGTAGTCAGATCTCCTACATCAGCAAACTTCTATTAACCTGTTACAGTCTCAATTTCACTGGTTTGGTTTAGTTCAACCGCACTGAACTCATTTTTATTATAAAATATTGCTCCTGAAGACAATATAAAATTCATACATATGTTTCTTACTTTTCGTTTTAAAATAATACACGTGTGTGTGCGTGTATATATATATATATACACAGTTATAATTACCATTGATAAAAAAGCTAAACAGCTGTTTTCACCTCATACATACAGTAAAAAAGACATTGGAATGACTTATTACTTCACTTTCACTTCTGCAGAATCACATTACATTGGAGGATAATATGAATGTTAGGAAAATCTCTTGCATCTGTCCACAGGTACCTGGATTCGAGGTGCATCTCTTGTGGGGTAGGGCCTGTGATTTGGCCCTCGTCCTATGGCCCAGTTGAGAGAGACGAAGCCTACAAGAGCTTCAGCCTTTTCGGGCTGGGCGGGACGCAGCGGCCACGACGCTCCAATGATTGCGCTGGATGCTGGGGGCAGGTTCAGACTGGGAGGAGCTGATGAGCAGAGCAGGTTTTCATGGAGGTCAGAGATTCAAACAGGAAAATGTCTTTTTTGGCATAGTATAGCATGTCGAAAAAAGTTATAAAAAAATGTAATCTATATTATGTTTATAAAGTCATAAAAACGCTGGAAAACGTCGTAACCAGGAATTACCACCTCGCGGTCGTAGGCTTCCACCAACCAGTCATGTTGCAGTTTGCATAACTATCTGCCCAAAATGTCATTTTATTTTATTATACATTGTGTGAAATTGTCATAATTAACCACAACATTCTAGTCAGTTCCCCCTTGAGACCAAGTGGATGTTTGTGCCAAATTTGAAGAAATTCGCTCCAAGAGTAACTGAGATATCACATTCATGCGAATGGACCGGATAGATGCACATAAACAAATGTCAGAGTATAGTATGTCATAAACATCTCAGTATGTGAAGTTCTATTCCTCCTTTCCTTCCTGCCTAGGAGACAGTGACAGCACAGCAGTGATTGCATGCTGCTGCTGGGGTCTCCTCTACGGCACCCGAGGGGTTCCTGAAGGCAACTATTCCAACCTTGAGTACCGGGACCGCCTGGAGCGCAGCGCCGAGCAGCTCTACGCCCTGTCGCACTGAGAAGGCCGCCACACACACAGACTGGGTCCCAACATCTTACACTGAGGGGAAACTAGGCCACACGGCCTGTGGTACATCGATCTAGAGAGCTGTCGCTGAGCCACAAAGTGTGGCGTCATACTGGCCTGAAGGGAAAGCAGAGTGCCCCACTAACCCAAAGAAGACTCATTTCTGCAACGAGGACCGTGTGCCTCACCAGGCTGGTGAATAAAGAGGGTTCCCTCTAGTGACCATTTTAAATTAACATGCGTGAGTGGAACAAATTCAAGCTAATGAGAATCCAAAAAATCCCCCTCTGAGGTAATTACTTCATTTTGTCAGTGTGACATAATAGCAAATGTTTAACGAGCTCTTGTTGTGTAATGAAAAATGTTAACCGCTTCATGCAGTGCAAAGCAAAACTAACACTCAAACAAGTACAATTAATGATACAATAAATTAAAACAAAGTTAAGTTGAAAACTTTATTTTTTTGGCCATTGTTGTTGTTTTTTTTTATTAATTATATTTTCCTAGAGGAGAGAAGAAGCAAAGGGGTGTTTTCTACTACTGGATCGAGTTTATTTTCAAAAAAAGTGAAAGGATTTGCTAAAAATCCCCTCTCCTTTCATGCTGTGATCCGTGAGAATCCCACGACAGTCTGTCTCCCATGTGTGTCATGGTACAAGGCTAAAAACACACTGCTGGAAGATGGTGTCTGCTGCCGTCTTTCATCCGTATATTTCCCTCTCCGACTCGTCCGCCCAGCAAGGTGCCTCATGTCTCTGAAATGGGAAGAAGTTGGAGAGAAGAGCAGGATGGCAGCAGGGGTCGGCCATCATTAGCATTAAAAAGGTCCTCGGCGACACCGAGGTTTGTTACTGATGAATGTTGCAGCAGAAGAACAAGGTGCTGCGAGACTTTCTGTACGATCCTTTCAGTTTGTTTTTCATGAGTCGCGTTCAGTTTGGGCCAACATCCAGCAGGCGGCGGGGATGTTGGGGCTCATTCCTAAGAAGAGTTTGGGAGGTGGGGAGGAGGGTAGATGGGGTTTAGTTTCCTTGCTGATGGAAGGGAGCAGGGTGCGGTTGTACCTGCATTGCTGTGAGGGAAACAGAAAACACTATAAATGCTACACTTCAAGCCACAGACAGCATCAAGGGACGGCTTTTGCTTTCACGTCTCGTACCTTGTGGATGTCCTATGTAAAAGTGTTGGTGTGCTCCTTGCTGTGGTCCATGCTGGGGATGCTGGGGCACCGAGCCGGGGCCCTGCTGAGGAGGCGGCTGCAACATCACTAACTGGGGCTGACCGTGGCCCCCGGAGTGGTGGGGACCCGACATGGCTCCCTGTACATGGGCCTGGAGGAGAGGGGGGGGGGGCAGCAGATTGACAGACCAAGTTTAAGATACAACTTTCTTTTCATTTCACACATGCTCTCTCATTTGCAGTGATGGCTGTATCATACCTGTGCTATCTGTCCAAGGGGGTATGATTGTGGGATACCCTGGTGGCTGTGGATGCTGTAGCCTTGAATGGGGTAAGAGGCCTGTGGAGACGTGTGGCCCAGCGGCATGTTGGGTGGGGTGGGTGCTGACAGGGGACCTGAGTGGTACAAGGACTGGGGCTGTGGGCCTGACTGGGCATTCTGAAAGGAGAGATCACAAAGTCAAAAGAGATAATTGATTCATCTCAATAACCGGGATCCACCGCCTCCCCAAATGATTTCATATGACGAGTATAATTTTGGCCCAGGATTGTCCGCCTGTTATAATGCAATTCATCTAGAAGTCCAGACTCTGAATTGGGACACAGCATAAGTGTTTCGGTATATTTGGGGAATTCCATGCAGTCCTATCTCAGCTGTCCAGGGCTCAGTGCAGCGTGCTGGGGAGGGGGCTGGTTGCCTGTCGGGGTGATGGAGGGCTGGGGCTGATGAACTGCACCCAAGTGGTGGGCAAAGGACTGTTGAGCTACACACAAAAAAGAAGATAATTATTGTCAAAATGATGCTTTATATTGTTGTTTTACTGTCAATAGAATGCAAGACTCTTAATAGAAGTACAGACATGACTCATCGTGATAAAGTATTGGAGCAGTACAACCTTAAATTCAGAATATCAGAGCGCTCTCTACATTAGAGTGCATCGAGATATTGCTAACATTTACAGACCTGACTGAAGTGTAAGACCCTGTAATAGCAGAATAAGCGTGGAGTAATAATTATAATGTGTCCCACAACCTAGAAACAAATACAACGCTGTCAACTGCACTGGTCTGTTAGTTTAATACGCGGAATTAACTCCTGTTATAATACTGTGATACTAATATATATATATATATATATATATATATATATGTTAATTTAAGGTGCTGATCGCCCTAAATGGAGACACCTGGCAGGCAGGCAAAACCCCAATGGAACCCATCTGCTGACATTCTCTGGCTCAAAGAGGACACAGAACGAGGCCTGTTCACCCGTTCAAATCTTTAAGGACATCACTGGTCAGTGAAAGAGGAGACGATGATAAAATCAGACCGCATGTGGTTTTATCCACCAGAACCTCCTGCTACGTCGAGGGCGCTCTGCAAACTCCACAGCTCTTTTTTCGGAGCCGCGTCTTTGTGTGGCGCCCTGTTGGAGTTTGGAGATACTCCCTGAAGAGTCCTCGAGGTGATGACTGTGTGGGTCAAGGACGGAATGTGCACCTCTACAAGTCTGGCTCCCACCACCGGGTATAACTCACTTCACTTGTGTATAGTGGCGTTATATATATATACATACATACAGTATATATCTATATATATTATGTATGTATGTATATTATATATATTAAATATGTAAATAATATATATGATATATATGTATATATACATGTATTTGTATATTATGTATGTATTTATTTATTTATTTAATAATAATAATAATATTTTTTTAGATTAAGCCTAATAATAGACACTTAGTACAGGCAAATAATGAAGTGAAGAATTCAATATTTGCTTTAAGCATCAATGTGTTAATATTTGGTTACAGTGTATTATGACATTGCATTGCTATTTGAGAAAATGGGTTTCAGTAAAACAGTGTCACAAATTGTGTAATATCTTTGATAACTTTGCGTAAGTGAAAGTTCAGAACAGCAATATTTATAATCGAGAGGAACAAGATGAGGCCAAGAAAATTAAGCCATGTTATAATACATAATCTGAGGAATATTACAAATAGTGGACTTTAAATTATATTTTACACAAACATTTTGTTTATTTTATTGTTGTTTTATGTGTTTTTTGTAAATCACTTTTTAATGCTGGTTTTAAATCTCTTAAACAATTGTATTATTATTTGTTTGCCAGTAATGCATCACCTGTGTTTGATATATTTCTTGATTTTGTCATCCAGTGTGAGGCAGCTCAGCCTTCACTGAAGAGTCAATGTAGTTCCTCACTCTCACCACTAGAGCTCGCTGTCTCTCTATTCTCATTTAGTGTTGTACCTTTATAATGAACGTGAACATTATTACACAGTGTGCCCTGAGAGACCAGACCGTTTTTGAATTGAAATAGGGCTCTGGGACACAGAGGCTGAGTGGACTGGTTATACTGGGACATAGAGGCTGAGTGGACTGGTTATACTGGGACATAGAGGCTGAGAGGACTGGTTATACTGGGACACAGAGGCTGAGTGGACTGGTTATAATGGGACATAGAGGCTAAGTGGACTGGTTATACTGGGACAGAGAGGCTGAGTGGACTGGTTATACTGGGACAGAGAGACTAAGTGGACTGGTTATACTGGGACATAGAGGCTAAGTGGACTGGTTATACTGGGACAGAGAGACTAAGTGGACTGGTTATACTGGGACATAGAGGCTGAGAGGACTGGTTATACTGGGACACAGAGGCTGAGTGGACTGGTTATAATGGGACATAGAGGCTAAGTGGACTGGTTATACTGGGACAGAGAGGCTGAGTGGACTGGTTATACTGGGACAGAGAGACTAAGTGGACTGGTTATACTGGGACATAGAGGCTAAGTGGACTGGTTATACTGGGACAGAGAGACTAAGTGGACTGGTTATACTGGGACATAGAGGCTGAGAGGACTGGTTATACTGGGACACAGAGGCTGAGTGGACTGGTTATACTGGGACAGAGAGACTAAGTGGACTGGTTATACTGGGACATAGAGGCTAAGTGGACTGGTTATACTGGGACATAGAGGCTGAGAGGACTGGTTATACTGGGACACAGAGGCTGAGTGGACTGGTTATAATGGGACATAGAGGCTAAGTGGACTGGTTATACTGGGACAGAGAGGCTGAGTGGACTGGTTATACTGGGACAGAGAGACTAAGTGGACTGGTTATACTGGGACATAGAGGCTAAGTGGACTGGTTATACTGGGACAGAGAGACTAAGTGGACTGGTTATACTGGGACATAGAGGCTGAGAGGACTGGTTATACTGGGACACAGAGGCTGAGTGGACTGGTTATACTGGGACAGAGAGACTAAGTGGACTGGTTATACTGGGACATAGAGGCTAAGTGGACTGGTTATACTGGGACATAGAGGCTGAGAGGACTGGTTATACTGGGACACAGAGGCTGAGTGGACTGGTTATAATGGGACATAGAGGCTAAGTGGACTGGTTATACTGGGACAGAGAGGCTGAGTGGACTGGTTATACTGGGACAGAGAGACTAAGTGGACTGGTTATACTGGGACATAGAGGCTGAGAGGACTGGTTATACTGGGACACAGAGGCTGAGTGGACTGGTTATAATGGGACATAGAGGCTAAGTGGACTGGTTATAATGGGACACAGAGGCTGAGTGGACTGGTTATAATGGGACATAGAGGCTAAGTGGACTGGTTATACTGGGACATAGAGGCTAAGTGGACTGGTTATACTGGGACAGAGAGGCTGAGTGGACTGGTTATACTGGGACATAGAGACTAAGTGGACTGGTTATACTGGGACATAGAGGCTAAGTGGACTAGTTATACTGGGACAGAGAGGCTGAGTGGACTGGTTATACTGGGACAGAGAGGCTGAGAGGACTGGTTATACTGGGACACAGAGGCTGAGTGTACTGGTTATAATGGGACATAGAGGCTAAGTGGACTGGTTATACTGGGACAGAGAGGCTGAGTGGACTGGTTATACTGGGACAGAGAGGTTGAGTGGACTGGTTATACTGGGACACAGAGGCTGAGTGTACTGGTTATACTGGGACAGAGAGGCTGAGTGGACTGGTTATACTGGGACATAGAGGCTGAGTGGACTGGTTATACTGGGACAGAGAGGCTGAGTGGACTGGTTATACTGGGACATAGAGGCTGAGAGGACTGGTTATACTGGGACACAGAGGCTGAGTGTACTGGTTATAATGGGACATAGAGGCTAAGTGGACTGGTTATACTGGGACAGAGAGGCTGAGTGGACTGGTTATACTGGGACAGAGAGGTTGAGTGGACTGGTTATACTGGGACACAGAGGCTGAGTGTACTGGTTATACTGGGACAGAGAGGCTGAGTGGACTGGTTATACTGGGACATAGAGGCTGAGTGGACTGGTTATACTGGGACATAGAGGCTGAGTGGACTGGTTATAATGGGACAGAGAGACTAAGTGGACTGGCTATACTGGGACAGAGAGGTTGAGTGGACTGGTTATACTGCGACAGAGAAGCTGAGTGGACTGGTTATACTGGGACTTAGATGGAAGCCAATCAGAACAGACTGGGCTTTTTAGGAGGCGGGGCTTAAAGAGACAAGCGCTAAAATGGAGCGTTTCAGACAAAGGGTGATTACAGGTTTATTCAGACAGACAGTATGAGAAATTCTGTGTTTGAACATTAAAGCATGTAAACATGTTTTAGTAGAAATCCAAAATACAAGTATGTAGCTGAAAATGAGTCAGCTTTAAAGTATGAAAAGTAAAGTCAAATGTTCCTTGTCAGTGTTTTACTATTATATATAATGTTTTTGGACTAATATCACTGCAGCATTGTGTATGTTAAATGTGACTGCTGTAGATGTTTTTAACTCCTTTATATCCTGTTGGTTAGTTTAATCTAAAGCAATGCATCATATTCTATGAGATCATCACACTTTTGTAGCGTCTCTGTCCTGTATAACATTGGTTAAAAGTGAAAGTAAATACAAGTACATCAAATTCAGTATTTGTACTAGAGTAAATGTACTCTATGTACACCACTGGACTGTGTGCGGCCATGTGTCTAATTACAACCTCCTCTGTTGTCTTCATCACCCCCCACTGACTCTCTCTCTGTAACAGGGATCCGTGGCAGTGAATGAGCTGCTTGCTGTGTCACCATTAATACCAACAAGAAAAGGGAGAGGTGGGGAGGAGGAGGAGGGAGTCATTCACTCCCACCTCTGTACACCTTCACAGGAAGAGAAGGAGGAAAGAACAGAAGAAGAGAGTAAGGAGTGAAACAAAGAGGCAAAGATCTTCGAGAGAGAGAAGGAGAGGGAGTCACACTGATGAGAGAGAAAAGAGAGAAAGAAGAGGAGATAAACATATACAGGTCTGAGGTTGGAGGGAAAATAGAGATGAAGGTATCCCTCTTTTTCTTACAGCTCCTCTTGCAGTGGGATTAACTGTCGTTCTCTACGCCGGTTCTTCATCCCTCCATCCACAGAGGAGGACGTCTTTGGTGAGACCAAAAGTGGAAATCAGGAAGGACGGAAGGCCGAGAGGACGAGAAGAGTTCAGCTCACACTAAAGGGTAAGGACAAACAGTCAGTAGGCTTATAGAGGCACGGTGGCTTTATGCATAATCTCCTTACTGTGTGTGAGTGTGTGTGTGTGTGTGTGTGTGTATTGAAGGGGGGGACATGGTGTACTTTTGCTCTGTGGTCCAGCTGACATATTAGCAGTTACATATTAGAGGTTTCTCTAGAAGTGTGTAGTGATATGTCAACAATGCAGAGAACAGAGATACAACACACCTTCAACTGATTGCTGTTAGTGATTCGACACTTACTCAAGCAGAAGCAGCACTTAGCATTGCTCGTGTTAATGGTATAAGTTTGCATTATTGTGAGGGATGTCTGTCCAAATAATGTAAACACCTGTTTTCCAATCAAAATCAGGTGTGTTTGTTGGGCAGTCTGTCGCTTTAAGATTATGACTTGCTTTCTTGATGGGTATCATATTCTGCGATGCTAATAATTCATGAATGAACCACTACCAGTTTGTGGCTAATAATAAATTACACTACATGTAACCTCTGGTTCTGCTGAGTGAATCCAATGCTGAAGTGTCTTAACTTGCATTCTCTCTACTGACCAGCAGGGGGCGACTCCTCTGGTTGCAAAAATAAGTCTAGTGTAGAAGTCTATGAGAAAATGACTCTACGTCTCTCTTGATTTATTCCCTCAGTAAACATTGTAAACACGAGTTTTTGGTCTCAATCTCTAGTTTCAAGTCTTCTTCAATACAGCATGATGTTCATTTCGTAAATTATGGTCCATTTAGAGTCAAATAGACCATATTAGGAGATACACTGTATTGTGTATTTGTGCTAGTCTGAAGAACATTTTGTTGATGGTAGGTTCTCAAAGACATCAATTAGTAATCAATTTTTCTACTGATTCTAGTGAGGAAAATAACAAGTTCTCCGAATTCAACGACAGATACATGTTTAACTCCAGAACGGCCCATTTGGGCATTTTTTTGATCGGACACCACGATCAACCAGACAATAAATGTAACATTTTGATCGTAGGTTTAGGCACGAAAACAATTTGTTGAGTAGTTTGCTATCAGATGATTTGCTTAACTACACTTTCGTAATTATTTTTTTTATGAAACTTTCAGGCTTTTTGATTTAATAATATGTACAAGGGGTATGACACTCACACATTTCACACACAAATATCACAGCAGAATAAACAACAACAGTATTGTCTCTGGCAGTTATAATAATTATCAGTTGTAGTAATTAATTATAACAATAATACTAATAAGCAGATAGTGTTGTAATACAATTATTTTAAACACATCTTCTAAATACATTTGTTGTGCTATATTATTTATTAATAAATACTGTTCTATGATTTTTGTGTATTTAAAAAAAATCAACACACTTCGTAGCAAAACTTGTACTGAAACCTGATTAAAAGTGAAATTCCTAAACAAAGTCAGGTTTTATTTACAACCTCTGAATTTGACTGCACTGTGCAGCCGGCTGGGTTTGACTCCTAGCCCCTCCCTGGGTACTCACAAAGCTTTTATACGCTTATCTTGATGTAAACATTACGATATCATTTTCTGAACGAGGTGCAGCTGAGGTCGTGTCAACATGTCACATTTCAACACAATCCTGCCGATGTGGTCAAATTGTGGCCGAGGACACGGCAGCGTCAGTTTATTAAAGCTGAATTCATTGACTTTTTTTGGCCTGTGGGGGTCATGGAAACAGGTCTGATACTGTCGCTTTAATTGAAAAGGTGTGAATGTTTTAGCAAACAGTTGCTTATTTAGACACGGAGAAACAATTGCGATGAAGTCGTGTCAAGTGTAAATGTATTCGCTCGTCTTTTAGCTCCGTTTGGGTCTCCATCAACAAAGGTAACAAATGTTCCTATTTTAACCCAAACCATGATCTATTTAAAAAAAAACTAACCAAGTAGTTTTGTTGCCTAAAGACCAATTAGTTCTGTTTCACAACAATGACCACGTGTTCAAAACTGTGACCTTTGGTCACATGTTTAGAACTGCCATCATGCAACCGCTTCACAAAGCTAAATAAAACGGTATACTATAGTTTATCTTCATCTTCTCTCATAAACATTTCTATTTTTCCACTTATCATCCACATTAACTTCATTTTATTTGCCCATATTCCACAAACCTCCATTTGGGTTGACCCAGACAGTTACTTGTAATCAATTGCCTTTGGCTGGTTACCCTAAATTTGACATGGAAATGTATTGTGAGTACATTGAAGACTACTTTAAACGTGACTTTACAACAGATGAAATATGTCACGGTTGGGTTCTGCTATGTGTGAGTGTGGTGTGTGTGTTTGTCTGTGTGTGTCTCCTGATCATGCTTATTCTCTCCACCTGTGCCAAATCACCTGCCCCTGGCTTTTCCCTTTGCAAACCCCAGTCATCTCTACTCACCTGCCGGCAGTCCGCTCATCAACCCTCACCTACTTATACTCCCCTGCTTGCCCTGTTCCATTTGCCGGATTATCATTTGACTTTTTCCTCCCTGTGGTCTCTTTGCGCGCCTGTGGTCATCGCGCATGTTGACCCTTTGCGTTCCACAGTTTGTGACTGCCTTTTTGTGTCCAAGCCCTTTTGTGACTTAGCTTTTTATTTTCAGTCTGGATTTTCCTCGCTCCCGGTTGGAGTAGATTTTGGTTTCTGTTTTTGTCTAAGTGCCCAGTAAAGAGCCTTGTTTTTCACCTCACCTTGTGTCCTGTGTTTAAGTCTGCGCCTGAGTCTCTTTTCCACTCCTAAACCCACACGGTAAACCGTGAACCGTCACAGAAATACTTCACGTGGGATTGTGTAAACGCACCCTTGAAAGGATTTTAAGCTTTGAACAAAGTTATTGTAATAACTTGTGCTTGATATTTGTCTTTGATATTTTCTTTAAAAGTTTGATCTTTGATAGAGTAATGTGGGTTTCTTAACCCTAAATTAAAAGGATTTAAGTTATAATAACAGATGTGCTTAAATATAATTTTACATTTATATAACTTTTAACACTTGAATAAACAATAATCAAATGCAGAGACAGTTATTTACCAATATGTTAGGAGTAGTTACATTTACACAGTCTTACATTTACAACCGGCCCTTTGAGGGAAACCATGATGCTGATGTGGTCCAGAGTGAAAATGAGTTTGACACCCCTGCATTAGAGGGTTTCACTCTGCCAGTCTGCCTCTCCCAGTGGGGGTGGGGTGGGTGGGCAGGAGTTAGATTTGGGCTCACAGATTGCGACTTGTAGTGTGGAACATATTGTTCGGGCTAATCAATGAATGCGTTATAAAGTGTGTATGTATGTGTGTGTGTGTGTATGCCAGTGGGCTTCAACAGAACTTTCACATTCGCTTCAAGCAGCAATTGGCCAGTTGAAGGTGAGAAAAGAGCGGTGTCTCTCATAACGATCAGAAAGATCCCCTCAATCTGCAGGTCTTTAATCTACAGGTATACTGTAAAATCTGATATGTTTGACAACACATGCACGCACACACACACAGAGGCCATGGCTGCACACAACCTTTGTCCCAGACCTCTGCTGGGGTAATTAGATGCTGAAATATTTATAGGGATTGTTTTTGTGTGTGTGTGTGTGTGAGACAGAGAGAGGCACGTTTGTATTCACGTGTTTGCATTATTTGTGTGTATTTGCGTGCATGTGGTGGTCACTGTTTCAGTTTTTATTATTATTAGACCTTTTTATGACATTTCTTTTCTTTATTGGAGGCTCAACAGAGTGGAAGAGATTTCAAGCTGAAATTAAATTCCCTTCTTGGGAAGGTGTTTGTTAAGCTGTGTGTAACGGTATATTTCTGTTAAGAGGAACACCACACTAAATAACTGCAATCAATTTTGCTCTGTGTACATGATCTCATAGATTCTTGTTGGTTTATGATGTTAATACAGCAACATCAAAACAAAAGATTTTGAGCATTTCCAAATAGTCTAAAGTGAGGAGTAACATTTTCTCATGTTAATATCTAACGAAGCATTACAAAATAAACAGTTTTTATGTCCCTTTTATACTTTTGGAGATATATACAAAATATAATTCTACTCCAATAATCAAATCAAATCAACTTTTATTGACACATGTACACAGCACAGCACATACAGTGAATTTAGCCTCTTTATTTAACACATCCTAGTATTAGGAGCAATGGGCAGCGCCTGGGGAGAAGTTTGGGGATCAGGTACCTTACTCAAGGCCAGCTTCCACGCTCTGTACATGGTCCGTGTGGGGACTTGAAGCAGTGACCCTCTATGATAGTGCGAGGAAGGGTGGATGGGACAAAAGGACTTTGGTCCACGAGACCTTTGAGTCGCTGGTCATGTAATTCATTTTTCACTGGGTTTGTTGCCTAAACCTGACTTCCTGTGAAGACGGAAGTTTATTTTGAAAAGTATGTAACCAGCGTATATTGACACGCCGTTGCTGACACGTCCAAAACAGATGCTAGAGGGGTATATACAGCGGCATGTTTTGCCACTTAAGATTATAGTTTATACTCACCGTACTGAAAATGACATAATCACGGACTTGGTCGTGCGCCTCCGAATTTTTATAACTCGGTTCGCGCGATCACTTGACTGTGACAAATAGTTCACAGATAAAAACACTATTTACATGTCTAGAGATTATACAAAGAAGGCCAATTCACATTCATTTTGCAGCCAAATCAAATTGTTTATAGGATATTCAATCGTCGTTTCTTCATAATGCATTTAATACTTTACTTTTTTCTTAACAGGGATTCTACAAAGGCAATAAAGTAGTCCATGAATATGAGATATGAGTTTACAGATTTTTACAGAATTACAATTCCTCCTCGTCATTGTGGAGGTTGGTGTGTGGCTTTTTCGCCAGTTACACCTACAGCCTATGGGCATATCTCTGAGTTACACACGTTGTCTTTTTCGTTCTTCAAAGATCTACAGCAATAAAGGCTGTTTAATGTCAGTGTTTTGTGACATAATCTTATGGTGGCTGGTGTGTGACAGAGCACCAAACCTGACATTTAAACATCAGCACTTCAGTTGGTGTGGTGGTTGGTTGTGTAGTGAGAGAAAAGTTCCAGCGTGTCTTAATAAGAAACCGTTTGAAGCCAGGTGAAAGCCCTCTGAAAGGCAGCTGTCACTGCTGCCAGGTGTCAAAGGTCAAATGGTCCAATTAAAGCTGGATAATGAGAGAGTGAATAATTGACTGTGGTTAATCCTCATGTACACGCACACGCATTTTGCCACGTTGACAAGGATCTGTTGACTGCAATTATTGATTGACCTCATTGTGATTCCAAACTTACCCACTTGTCCACTTGTGTGATTGTTCATGAGAAAGACAGGTCTAACTCTGCATTGCATTGTATAATTTACAAACACCTCAAGACCCCTGACATGTCAACGGTATGACTCCACCGCCAACATGGACCCCAAATTAAACGTAAAATAGACAATTTTTTGTTAATTTCTCACACCCAATGCTCCCTGCACAGTAAAACACAGCGGTTGGCTACATCCTACAAAACACAGGAGGACTTTAACTTTAAACTTAGACTCTGTCTGGTAGCGCAGGTGTAACCCTGACTCGCCTCTCAAAGAGAAGCCGAACAAAACGTCTAATGAGGTCGAGGTGTCACGGCTGCCATGTGTCAAAAAAGTCAAAGGATCAAACTAAAGCTTCATTAAGGGAGGTTGAATAATTTACTAGGGCTAATACACACACACACACACACACACACACACACACACACACACACACACACACACACACAGATGCATTTACTCTGACTGTACATTCAAGCAACACTAAATTGTCCTTAATTAATAGCACGCACACACACACCAACAATATGGCGGCTAGAAAGGGTCACGGAGGACGATGTACATGTGTGATGTGTGATCAGTACAACTCTCAGCCATGTCAACCCACGGGCCTCATCTTTATCTGCAACTGCAAAATGACATGAAAATGATTATACATGCAAAGAAAAAGCTGCTTTATTTTGTTTTATTTGAATGTCAGGGTGTTATTTGCCAGGGGCATGGGCGAGATCCCCCCCCCTCCATATGTCTATATTTCTCTACCGAGTTATTTTTATTCCGATGATTAATGCTACTTCACCAATGGACCATATCAAATACAAATATGTTTAACCTATATCTCAGTATAGCGCAGCAGCATGAGATGCTATAACCTATCTATCTTTGTGTTGGCAGCATGTTGTGCTACTGCATCTTGTGATTACTAGATAGTGAAGTTAATAAATAAGTGTTTTGGCTCGCCTGGCCGGGCGGCGCTATCCACGGTACTGAAAGGGGTATTTAATTCTGGCATGTTAAATTAGCATTTAACGTTTTGTTTTGTTGTGTATAATCGTATCCCCTATGAGGAAAGGATGAGGAAAAAACGGTGAAAATATTGAGCCACTTAATTAATTACATCAAAAAAATCAATTCAAATGTTCCTGCAAATGCAGTGTTTTGAGGTTCCGAAGCTGTTTGATTAAAGATCACAAGTCCACTCCAACAGCTGCAAAACATCATAGTCTATATGCCCCACTGTGGTTTGTGATTTATTTTCAGGAATAACAACGTTTCAAAAACGTTGTAATAGTGCTGTGTCAGTAAGACTGCACCGAATATTTTGAACTTTCATCCATGACCTTGTCATTCGAATTCTTATTTAAACATTTGAACGCTGCTCATGGTTGCTCTTTCTTGGACTTTTCTTCCTTTCATGTCTTTTAAGTGTGTTTGTGTGTGTGTGTGTGTGTGTGTGTGTGTGTGTGTGTGCGTGTGTGTGTGTGTTACCTACAGTGCTTTACATGGATCCTATTAGCAGACTCGACACTACTATTTAATTTAATCTGAAACCAAGAGCATTTTAACAAGCCCCGTTTTTATGTGTCTGCTGCTCCTTTGAAGATGTTTATAGGTAAAACAACACCTGGGTTTGTGTGTGTGCGTGTGTGTGTGTGTGTGTGTGTGTGTGTGTGTGTGTGTGTGTGTGTGTGTGTGCCCTGCACATTATTATTATTGTTGCATTTAGATATATTGTTGCTGCATGCAATTGAATGTAAGATATGAAAGACTTCTGTAGGAGTAGGCCTACACAGTAATTAATGATCTTTATGAATAGATGCTCTTATCGTTCTCTCCGTCTTTCTCAGTGTTCACAGGTGGCTGCTGATGTCCAGTCATAAGGACACAAACTGGAACCATGGTCATTCTACAGCAGGTAAACACACAAACACACACACACACACACACACACACACACACACACACACACACACACACACACACACACACACACGCCAACACGACACATTGACACATAGTTGAACTTTTTCTTTGACATGCCCACTGTGTAGTGAAGCCACAAAAACACTCATTGAGATTCAGCTGCTCATTACGCTGCATTGTTTCCACCGAACCATCTTTGTAGTCAACCACACGCGCACACACACACTCATACGTAAACGGGACTCTGAGTGCATTTGTGTTGGCCTCAGTGTCGGTGTTTTTGATTCTTGGTTAATGCGTTGCTGAACTTGTCAGCCTTTCTGATCGACTAATCAGCTCTGACAGCGCACCCCCGCTGTGGAGCCCCAAATGGGACGAGCCAATAGAACAAGCAAACACACACACACACACACACAGATCAGCCCCTCACCCCTCTATGTGGATGTTCATCACACACAGTCTGACCTCTATCCAAACTGTTCAGGTGTAATCAAACTCTGCTGCCACCGGATCGCACAAAGGATTATTTATTGTTTTTGTACGAGAGAAGAAGAAGAAGAAGAAGACGACTGTGGATGATATTTGATATTGTCTTTTGTGGCTCATTTTGGAATTTAGTTTGAAAAAGTGAAGCATTTTTTTTACAAAATGACAGATTGTCTGATTATGCTCTTGCTCCGTTTGTAACGGTTCCTCTTGATTTAGATTTCTTTGACCACCGAGCCATAGACATTTTGCATTGGAAGTGTAACGTATTTTAGGATGTCTCAGTGGATCTTCAACAATATATAGATAACAACTATGCTCGGGAGACCAGTTGTCCCCAATTTACAACATAACATAGACCGATTGACACATCAGAACAAGAAGGAAGCGTTCACTGTTTTAGTCGGTGGCCGATCTTAACTAGACGTGGTAACCATGGCAATGAAAATTAACAGGAAGGGATCTGATTGGCCGCTGGAGGACTGGGACGACAAATTACGCCGTCTCAGCTTCAGATACACCACCCTCATCCAGGTAAAAGAATGTAGCTGATTTCATGTTTTGAAAACTTTACAAACACAAAGTATCGGGGCACTCGGGTAGATTTAGGCTCGGAGTCGACCCCATACTGTAGAATGTAGTCACCACAGATCCTCGTGCCCAGGGTTTTTGATTTGTTTGGGATCCAGTCATACTTATCTTACACCATAGTCTTTGGGCTTTTAATGGAACAAGTTTAAACTCTACATGACAAACACATAAGGAATCAACCTGCACTAAGAGGATGTTTCTAGTATTGGCAGTGTTTGTTTCATTTGTCACCTAACCTCAGTACGTAAGTAACGCCACTTTGTTAGTTATTTTAACCCAAACTACGATGTTTTCCTAAACCTAACTAACTACTTTTGTTGCCTAACAACTAAGTTGTTTCCTGTGATGACGGAAGCTTATTTTGGAAAGACTGTATGTATATAACAACGTGTGTTGCTGGACTTTCATAGAAAAACGCATAAAAAGTTAGGAGTTACTTTTTGTAAGACATCATACGAACCGTTGTATGAGGATACGTTGCACACTCAAACACAAAAATGTTAGTTTTTGGGAATACGCCACTGGGCTTGAGCAAGGCATTGGAGGCGATCCCCACACCGGTACCACAGTATGGAACTTTTCACTTGTTATATTGCAGTGAATTGATGAACTGGTTGTTAGTCTGGTTTGTTGGATTGACCCCTTTACACCTTGCATTCAAATGTGTATAATGTGAGTGTATAAAGTTGTGATTTATCCTGATTACATTCACAGCTGGTCTTATATGGGTCTCAAGTGTCCACTGGTTCCATTGCTTCCTAAACGGCTTAGTTGTGATATGAATTGCCAAGTATCCCTTGTGTACTTTCATCAGACCAAATTGAAACCAGACACTTGGGTCTCACTCCATCCAAGAGTGCCTTCAATATCTGTTGTGACAATTTGCTTGCTGCTTTTTTTTGTTGCTTGTAGCTTAGTTCGCTAACTGGCTAACGGCTGCTTCCTTGTTGGTTTGCAACAGTCACGTGCGATTGCGTAACTTTCGCCCACGTAGTTGTTGCTGGTTTGGCCTATCGGATCACACTCCGTCCTCAATGCGTTGGGGGTGCATTTACACCTGTACTGTCACGTGGTCCAGCACTGTCCGATTGCAATCCCATCGCCCAAAAAGCATTTTATTGCTCAATGTCAGCTGGGATCGGCTCCAGCGCCCCGCGACCCTAAATATATAGGATAAGCAGATTGGATAATGGAATGGAATTAATGGCGTTTAAATGATGCATACATTTCTTTAATTATTATTCAAAGCAACAACCATGCATTTATAAGGTTATATAAAAAAGTAAAGAAATAAATAAAAATTAAATATCATGTAAATCAGGGGTGTCAAACTCATTTTCACTCCGGGCCACATCAGCATCATGTTTCCCTCAAAGGGCCAGTTGTAACTCTAAGACTGTATAACTGTAACTACTCCTAACATATTGTTAAATAACTCTCTCTGCATTTGATTATTGTTTATTCAAGTGTAAAAATATTGTACATGCAGTTATATGAATGTAAAATGATATTTAAGCACATTTCTGTTATTATAAATTAAATCATTTTAAGTTAGGGTTAAGAAACCCACATTACTCTATCAAAGATCAAACTATTAAAGAAAATAACAACGACAAATATCATCAAACACAAGTTATTACATTAACTTTGTTCAAAGCTATTTTTGTCACCTCTCTGCATCACTAATGTCCCCGTCGTCGTCCCGTGCATGGCAGCTACATCCAAGAGCTCCTCACTGAGATCAGGTCTTATAAACATGGATAGATGCTCTGTGTCCGTGTTGTCTGTGCTTTCATCAACAGCTAATGAAGAAGACGAGTACCTGCTCGTCTCTTAGCTAGCCGTGTTGTTAGATTGCTGCTAGTTCCTGAACTCGGTCTGCGATGGTGTTTCTTCACAAACTGACATTTGTAAAAGTCTGTATCTGGTCGGAGCTCACCTGCTCACACACCTTTAGCAGCACTGGGCTGTAGCTTCTGTAAATATATTCTGCTGTGATTACAGTCTGCCTTTTAATTCTTGGACAATTTGATGTTTTTCTTGGAGGCTAAATTTAGCTCCGTGTTTGGTGTCAAAATGCCGATGTGAATTATATTCCTTCATCACCGACACGCATCATAACACAGAAGACAGACCCGTTTTTCTCCTTGAAGCACAAACATGCTTTCCCATCTTTCATTACATTTTCTTCCCTCTGCATCAATTTTTCTCTTCTTGGACATTTTGGGATTATTTGTCGATCTTTTTCAACTCAATCACTTGTTGGAAAACCTCTTTACGGGCTGTTCCCTCTCCTGTCCACCTGTTGTGATAGTTTTAATGTCGGCACACAGACAACATGCTATCTCATAATTTCAACTTTCTATCTCATCATTTAGACTATGGGGATACTTTTATTTTCAAGTCTAACTTTTAATTTATTTTCCAAAATTAAAAATAAAATAAAAAATCTTTTTTTTTTTGCTGGCGGATTCGCGGGCCACATAAAATTACGTGGTGGGCCGGATTCGGTCCGCGGGCCTTGAGTTTGACATGTGTGATGTAAATCAATGACTTTGGGAGACACATGCATTGCATGATACTTTACTTTAGTTTTTACGTAAATGTTATGCCAAGTGATGATACCGACTGTACTTTCAATTACTTTAGAAAACGTTTTTTTTTTAAATATTTCCACAAAGCCTGTTTGTTAGTTGTTCATCTGTTTTGGTTAGTGTTCAGTTCCGCGTTAAGTTCCACTGCGATGGAGTGCTGGTATTCATTCATTCAGCAGCTCTCTCTCATTTACTGGACAACCACAATGAGAACTGGTGTGTGTGTGTGTGTGTGTGTGTGTGTGTGTGTGTGTGTGTGTGTGTGTGTGTGTGTGTGTGTGTGTGTGTGTGTGTGTGTGTTTGAGTTCAAACAATCAGTAACAGTAGACTATATGGGGCTGCATAAATAACCAAGTAGCTTTACTCAACTATTTTTAAGTACAATTCTGAGGTAATTGTATGTTAATTAAGTATGCCTTCTTGAATAACTGCAGAGAACTAAGAGTTTTCTAAGTGGTGATTCAAAAAGTGTCATAAACCAGCAGAGGGCAGACCCGTACCTGAAGAAGACCTCTGAGCTGCAGTCTGCAGTGGTGAGCTTATATAACTTATATAACTTGTACTGAAGCTAGTACACATCGAGAGTCACGAGATACAAAGCTGCAGTTAGAGAGACATTAGACTGAGCTGAAATGATAGAATCATGAGCCTTGTGTTGTTTTATTGCAGTATATTTTTGACTGGAGTAAAAGATCTGAATCTCCCACCACTCTTTCTTTAATAATAATATTTTCCCAGAATTCTTGCTGTAGCTACTGGCTTTGTCCCTTTGCCGTCTCCCGTGCAGGCCAAATAGAGACAACATATTAATGTTAATTGTCCACTGAAGCGGGGAGGGAGGGAGCTGGTCTCTCTGTGTTTTATGGGCGAGTTCATTCGGCGACAGAGAACCTTTGACTTATCAAAATGATCAATCTAAATGCAAATGAGGTAAAGATGGAAGTGCCGTTATCAATCACATGGCCTTTTAATTGCTGTCTCGTGTCCCCCTGCCTTAAAACGCTCCTAACTCTAAAGTAATTGGATAATCTGCAGTGTTTCCCACAGGATTTTGTGAGACCAGGGAGGGTAGACCACGGAGGGTGTATAGGTTCACGCTCCCCCGGTAATTAATGGGGTACACTGATCTGAGTTTCAGCGTCCCATAAAGGTCTAAATGTCCCTTTAGAAGCCGTTTTAGTCTTGTAGGAACTAATATTTGGAAACACGCCGCTGCACAAAGTGTAATACATTTTTTAAGTGGTGATAAAAAGTCATAAAAACCGGCAGACCCGTACGTGAAAAAGACCTCTCGGCTGCAGACAGATATTGTGCAGCTTGCAGTGGTGAGCTGTGGTCTGCAGTCAGTGTGCACATGTTTAACTTGTACTGAACCTACTACACATTGAGGGTAACAAGATACTACAAAGCTGCTCTTAGCGAGACTTGAGACTGAGCTGAAATGACAGAATTTTATTTCCTGCTTCTTTCTACTTCTGCTCCACTACACTTATCTGACTCTTGTTACTTTGAAGATTCACATTTTACACACCAAGCGCATCTGCCTCTGAAAAAGGGCGATTTGTTTAAACTACACAGCAGTGTATGAAGAATTAGTAGCATCAATACGGCAGGGGGATCTGATTTATTTTTAATGTAATCAATTGTGTTCTGCATTACACGCACAATGTATGACAACATTGTTTTGGTTATACATAGGACACAAACAGTGGTGTCCTTGGTGAAAGTCCTGTGCTTGTTTCACTCAACCACCCCTCTTTGGAGCTATATAGTAACTTTCAGCTCGTTGTTTTGGATTCCTGGCATACAACTTTGCTGTTTTAATTTACTCTCACTTCTCTCATAGTGTTGATTTTCGGCCACAGCAGGCCGCTGTTTTCAAAGACAGAGCTTTATAAAACCCACTGTGCTCCACCTGCTCAGCAGCAGACAGACACAGTTGGAGACTAGCTGGTGAACGTAGCGGAGCATTTGCCTGCTAAAGAGACCAAAAATGGAGCTAAAAGAAGAGTGAATGTTTGACTTACAATGTCCAAGGGGCCATTAACATGACTTTGAATGACTGATAATGTTGTTCCATATCTGCTGAATGTGTAAATAGGTAACTGTTTGATAACATGTCAACATATCAACTTTTGATTTCAAAGGAGATATTTTTACACATACAGTATATTTTCACAGATTTTCAATTTAGAATGTGAATAACTTTTTTTTTATTAACCTTTGGTCATTTTTGTATTAGTGATAATAGATGTGTAACAGGGAGTTATTGAGAGTGATGGGGAAAACATTCCACAAATGCCTCCAAGTGGACTTGAACTGGGAACATCATGGTTCACGGTCGGCGTCTTAACCTGAAACCACTATTTCTGTCTGTCCTCTGTGTGGTTTGCAACCTTTCCACACAGGAGTGACATTAGCAGGCGTAAGTAAATACCTGGCTCATGTCTGGCCTGAATTATTTACCTGAATAAAGAGCTGATGAGCACCCATCCACCGCAGCCAGCATGGACATTACATCACTGCCGTCCTGCTAACACCACACCGACGGCGTGGCTCGTCTCGGTCACATTCTTCCAAAGCACAGAGTGCGTGTTGTTGTTATAGTAGCCATGGTGAAATCCTTTTCTCTGAATCTGTCCTGTAAAAAACCTTTATGTTCACATGTTTAGCGACATGATATAAGAGGTCTAGGAGTTACAATATTCAGTTTATTGAACAGGCTTGCAGCAAAAACAGCAATGGTAAGAAAACCACCAACACATAAGACTGACACTTACTAACAGTCAACATTGGTTTATTTTAGGCATGACTACGATCGTTCCATATCCTTAATTTATTGTAACCATGACAACAAAGGTCTCCTAACCTTAACAACTAAGACCTCCTTACACCTCAGAACCTTGGTGCAACCCAAATCTTCCCTGTGTCTCAATTCCATGCCACACACTGATTCTAATGGGTTTGAACATAAAGTATACTCAAACCACATAGAATGCATACTAAATAAGTTGATTTACACTATTCTCCCACAATGCAGTGCACAGAGGAAATGGAGGCGCTGCTCACAGCTTAGATAAATTGTCGGTGATGGTGAAACAGTTCCCAAAAAAATAAGTATTCAGTTCTTGGGAAAAACGTTGCTGTCTCTTTGTAAAGTTGAATTGCCTGTAGCTTCCAAAGTTTCAAGTATTGTCTTATTTTCTTATTATAAAATATTTTTGTGCACTAATGTGTGTAGTACATTAGTATGTAGTACATAGGCCTACTTCATAGTATGTAGCATGGATTTCGGACAAGGCAAGGCAATTTAATTCATATAGCATATTTCAGTAACAAGGCAATCTAAATCACTTTACATAAAATATCAAGAGCATAAGAAAAAGTGCAAAAGAAACACATTATAAAAGTACATTAAATACTGGACTGGGAATTTGTAACATTCTTTAATAATTGTGTTAAGACTGAGGATCTAACTGAACTCTGTCATCTTACCTCACATAAGCACGAAAAGTCAACACCAAAGTGCAGTGTTGCGAGATGGAGAAAGAGATGAAGGAAAAGACATACAGAGCCACAGAAGAAGAAATATATAAGAGGAGACAAAAATACAGACACCAAACAGATCCTCTGTGTTAAATAATTCAACACGTGGTTTCTGATAGTTGGCCCTGCTCACCCCTGTTTGCTGTGTCACAAGCTATGTGTGCGTGGGTGTGTGTGACACAGGTGCTTGGTGGTGTAATGTTCAGGGGGCTCAGTTTGCCAGACGGAGTATTTACTTAATTAAACCGACATATATGTAACACACACTCAAAAACCATTCATCACAGTCACACACACACACACACACACACACACACACACAACCCTTAGTGACCAACTCACGTCTCATGCTACACACAGCTAGCGTTCTTACCGTCTCTCTCTCTTCTTTCGGAAGAGGAAGGAAGAGAAACAAAGACAAAAGACAGGCTAAAGCTTGGTGCTAACAGCAGCATGCTAACACCATCCCAATGACAATGCTAGCACGCTGATGTAACGCAGGTATAATGTTAACCATGTTCGGTGTTAGTTTAGCGTGTTAACATGCTAACATTTGCTGATTTGCAGTAAACAAAACGCACGGCTGAGGCTGATGGGAATGTCATTAGTTTTGCTGGTATTTTGTCAAAAATTCAATACGGGTGTCACGATCAGGCTTTGCCCTGTGTGTTCTGTGTCTTTGTTTCTTTCTGTAGCTCCTCACTCACCTAATCAGTTCATTCAGTGCACCTGCCAGTCACACTCACCTCATCAGCTCATTACTCTCACCTGTTCACTCTGCCTAGTCACTATTTAAACCCCTGTCTTTCACTCACTCACTGCCAGATCATTTTGTTTGTTTCCTACCTATCCGCCCGTTTTGCTCATCCTGTTCCCGGTTTCCCAGTCTGTCTGCCCTGCCTTGTCCTGCCGGATTTTCCCCCTCGTCTTTTGTCTTGTCCTTGGATTACCTGTTTTTGTTTGTGAGCTATTAAAGACCTTTTTTCCCCTACTCTGACTGTCTGCGCTTGAGTCCTCATCATGCCCCGTGACAACGGGACAATACATTGTTTTGGTAAGATTATTATACTGGATTAAAGGTCAGGGGATCAAAGTTATTACAGTTCATCCTCAGGGGACCACGAATGTGCGAACCAAATGTCACAGCAATCCATCCAACAGTTGTTGAAATATTTTCATAAAAAATCAAAACCTGTTGGTAGTGATGGAAAAGCTGTCAGACAAATGGAGTAAAATATACAATATTTGCATCTGAGATGTAGTGGAGTATAAGTATAAGTTGCATAAAAGGGAAATACTAAAGTAGTACAAGTACCGGATGTGTTCTTTCTACTTACTAGTACTGGCCTATTTGAGTAAAAATACAGTAGTTCCAACACTTCCTGCTGGTGGAAAAGTAGCCCGAGGAAAGTAGATAGTAGGATTCATCCTCTGGGAACTGAACATCAAGATGATCGAATAGTTGACAAAGATATTTCAGTCTTGACCAAAGTGTGGACAAACACACACACTGTGGAAGCAGCTCATCAGGCATTTCATATTTTCCACCTCACCATTGGCCTTCGGTGAAATCAGCAGAATTATCACAATTTGTTGAAATGCCTAAAATAAAAACATATATTTACAATTTATTACCTGACAATAACATGTAGTGGTTGTGTGAGTTATGACTCAGAAGTAGAGTGACGTTTTTTAGCGCTGCTAAACCGAGGAGGTCAGGGCGAATGAATTGGTCAACTACAGTGCAGAACATTCAACACAGCATACTAATGAAACTATCATAAAACGTATAAAAATATACAAAATACCATACATATAAGAGATGATTCCAAAGGTTTACACTTCAGCAGTCAAATAACTGAGGCACAATGAGTCGGATTGATCGGTTGCGGTTTTGTAAACGCTCTGAGTTGGCCCTTGCCCCCCTTCTCAATGGGGTCACGGTGCTCGGGGAAACCAGTCCCCGATTCCCTCTCTCTCTCTTCCTTCCGCTTGGCCTTTCGCCTCGCGGGATCTGCCTTTTTTTTTTGCGCTGTGTTCGTCATTTTTGTAATTTGTTATTGAATATATGCTGACTCCTGGTCGCCCCGCTTTGATAAGTGTCTGACACCTAGAAACGTCCCAAACACAGCAAAATGAATAAAAAAGTGAAGGCAGAGGGCGGGGTCTCAGATTCAGACACCACCACACACTTCTAGTGAGTCATGATTAAGAGGGATCATTTTTATATGAGCCTATACATTTTCTTTCTGGCTATTGTACCTTTAAACATAATTCACAAAATGCCACAAATAATTACATAGACAGACCATCTTGTGATGGGATCACACTAGCCACACTGGCGACATGGCTCTAGGCATAGTGATCTCGATCTGTCTGTCAGTCTAACATATCGTAAAGATCTCAACAACCATTATTACCATGAAATGTTGTACATTCATAACCCCCTCAGGAGAAGGTAACGCAAGGTTCTAAACTTCTAGTTTTGTTAGATTGCATTATACTAATATTGTCCTTAATGTTTCTCTGTCTGAGTCTGTATCTATCTGTACAGAAATCCTACACCGTACGTAGGACACACCTGAGGAGGAAGTGACATCTTGTTGCCATTGGTGACAGGGGAGGTTGTGGGAGGGAGGAGGGGTTTCATAAAGTGTGTGTGAGAGAGAGAGAGAGAGAGAGAGAGAGAGAGCGCAGCCCAAAAAATGTTGCTGCATTGGAAACTTTAGAGTGATCTGAAAATCAGCAGAGAGGCTGGATGTTGTTAGATGTTTTTAAATGGATTTTCCTCAAAGTGGACCAGGAATGTACTGAGAGAGATGGGGCTGGAGGTCTCAAACCAGGATGTTTGACCCTGTGAGACTGTAAGACGTCTGATATTGGACCTTTTTCTTTAAGATGTGATGAATTGAAGCTGTTGAACCATGTCAGCTTTATGAATTTTACGTGGATATTTGGAAATTGTTCACCCCGTGTGTAGGAAGCGATCCTACAAATATCAGATCAATTCACACACCTTTCTACCTGTGCTTGTGGATATTATTTTTTTTCACGTCAGTGTGGACTAGAAGTCTGCTCACATCAGATACCGCTGTCAGAGTGTGGGAGAGTTTGTTCTGTGCACGCGAAGATGTACAAGCACCGGGAATATGTGGAACTTTATGAGAAGGATCTGGCCAAATGGGCGCTGCTACGCAACGTCAACACTGTGATGAAACACAGCACGCTGATGCCGGTACGCACCTGTGTGGGTGTGTGTGTGTGTGTGTGCGTGTGTGTGTGTGTGCGTGCGTGCGTGCGAGAGAGAGAGAGAGAGAGAGAGAGAAAGTGTTTAAGTTTCATGAGTCATAATTGTATGTCTGCCCTCTGTCCCCTTGTTTCATGCATCAAATATTAATTATATTCCTCTGCGGCCTTGTTGTGAAAGCTTTGTGTGTGTGTGTGTGTGAGAGAGAGAGAGAGAGAGACATGCTGTCTTATCTAATATTGCAGAACTGTGCGCTCACATAATTATGCATGAATCACAAGAATGTGGTTTTCTGTTTTGAATCTGTTCGGAGTTATGAATCATAATTGTATATCTGAAAACTGTGTTTAAGTCTTCAACGTACCTGCGCGCCCGCGTGTGTGCGTGTGTGTGTGTGTGTTATTAAAAACTGTGGCACAAGGGCAACAATTTGTGGCCATGTTTGCGAGCAACAAAAGCAAACTCTATCTCTATTGCACCTTCAAGGAACAGACAGTTTGGGAAATATGCTTATTCCTTCCAAGAGCTTATAGAGATTATTGATTATCATTCAGATGTTAATTATAAGGCTACAGCCAGCAGCCGGTTAGCTGGGCTTAGACTTAGAACAGGGGGAAACAGCTACCCTGGCTCTGTACAAAGATAACAAAATCCACCTGCCAGCACCTCTAAGGCTGTGATCAGACCGACTTTAACTGTGTGAGAAAAAGGAATTGCTCAAACATTGTATTCAAACCCCGTCTCATAGTATTATAAGACACTGTTTAGTGTGTTGATGTCTGATAGGCCTTCAAGCTCATGGATCTGTTATTCAAACTGAACTTCCTGGATCGTATTTCTTTACTTCCATCTTCTGCTGCTTTATACTTCTACTCCGCTACAATTCAGACACAAATATTGTACTTTTTACTTCACTACATTTACTTGATAACATTAGTTACTCGTTATTTCGCAGATTCAGATTAATAATACAAAATATAATCAACCAATGAAACATGAACCTGTGAACAAAGTATTTATAAATAGCCCCACCTCATTCTGCTTCAACATTAAAGTGATTAATGCATCTTACATTAATGCAATTATAATCCAATGTTATAATGTATATTATTCTGAAATGGGTCATTCTGCTTAATCAGTACTTTTACTTTTGGTAATTTGAGTCTGTTTTGATGCTGATATTTTTGTACTTTTAAGTATTATACTTAAACTTAAGTAAAAGATCTGAGTACGTCTTTCACCACTGCTCATCAGTAAGTTAATAAACATGCCACCACTAACACAGCCTCTTTGTTTTAATGCATTCTGACTTCCCAGCGAAGCTAACCAATTGTTATGTTATATCTCATTAGATTAATCCGTTAAAAAAGAAATAAAGAAGTAGCAAAACAAGCACCCTTCTCAAAACGTCAAACTATTCCTTCAAGAAAACTTACTGCATGGGGCCATGAAACCTCATCTTCAGTTACAACTAACAGTTCATTGTGATGCAATGTCAGGTACAACAAGAATAACTTAACCCAACTTTTCAAAAACTCACCACCTTTAAAATTAAAAAGGTGAATCTGAAAAGTTTGTATCACAAACTAAATGTTGCTATATTTTCCAGTAAGTCGACATGATTTTTTTTTCCTCCAGATGTTCGAAAAAAC
Organism: Anarhichas minor; assembly: GCF_050575085.1. Classification (NCBI taxonomy): domain Eukaryota; kingdom Metazoa; phylum Chordata; class Actinopteri; order Perciformes; family Anarhichadidae; genus Anarhichas; species Anarhichas minor. The sequence continues at coordinate 1,442,088 of NW_027466492.1, read as the reverse complement.
CTTCAGAACAGCAGTTTGTTTTGTTAAACCGTCAGCTGGCTTTAAACATTTTACAGAGATGCCGTTCAGGTCGACAGAAAGTGTGACACTCAAAAGTTTGACAGTATTTAAACACCTCTGATGTACTAACCCTTCTCTTCCGTCTCGACTGTCTTCTGGTTAGATGTCCTACCGGTCCACCTTGGCAAATTCCTGGTACACATTTTGTGTTTTGTACTTTCCAGAAGCTTCTAGTCCAGGTCCTGTCTGCCTGGACCAGGAGATCATTCAGGGTTCATTTCACTGTTTTCAGACTGCACCATTTATGTCAAATATAGAAAGAATTCACTAACCCTGCTGGGTCTTAATGTAACGGCTTAAATAAACAGAGTAGAGGAAGTAAAGGTCAGCCAAAAGCTGTAGAGTAAGATGAAATGATCTAACCCACTCTGACTTGAGTTGAAATGGTTCACATGTCTCCAGACTGCATTAAGCCCGGTCTAGGTGCAGTGTGAAAACGGTTATGATTCAGTTATTGAACCAATAATGGATAATAATGGATTCTAATCATGGGTCTGATCAACGTGCATGTCGTACTAAAGGCACCGTTCATTTCTGGTTCTGATTTATCATGTGATCTTCCTCATTGCTCTTATTCTAACCTTGATTTAAAATTTTTATTCTGTTTTTGTTTCCCCCAGTGATTCAACTCATTTATGATTCCAATCCTAATCCTGAGTTTGAGTTTGATTTTAGATTTTTTTTTTCCAGGGCGACTATGTCTGGTTGGACTTGAAGACTGGTCGGGAGTTTGAGGTGCCGGTCGGCGCGGTGGTCAAACTCTGTGACTCAGGACAGATCCAGGTGCTGGATGACGAAGGCAACGTAAGTGCTGAAACACTCTTTTGTGTTACATTCAGAAGTTTATTCTTTCTGTCTGTGGGAGCATGCAATACTGAAATACTCCATATATATACTACTGCAACTGTACTGTATATCGTGCACTATATGATAAACCCTCGCCATTTTATTTGATCGTCCCGAATGTGTGTGTGAAATGTACACACCCCTTCCCCTTTCTCCCCCCTCCCCCCCAGGAGCACTGGATCTCCCCCCAGAATGCCACCAACATCAAGCCAATGCATCCCACCTCCATCCACGGTGTGGAGGACATGATCCGCCTGGGAGACCTCAACGAAGCTGGCATCCTCCGCAACCTGCTCATCAGATACAGAGAAAAGCTCATATATGTGAGTAGTACTGCAGTACTGTTCTAATACTACTGCTGCACACTGATACTGGTCGACTACAACCTGCTAATCAGTAACAGAGTAAAACTCACCAGTCCACCATCAACCCATTTCCACCAGGTATTAACATGCCTCATCTCGGTAATGATATGTGCTCACCAGTGTTGTTAAGCGTAAATATTTAATACGACCCACATTCTGGCAGAGCAGTAGAATTGGTAGAGTGACTCTACTGTAGGTGACCTGTTTTTTAACTTTAAAGTATGTCCGATTTGTACAGATTTTATTTGATGCGATCACATGACATTCGGCACATGTACACCTGCAACAACATGTCATCCAGATACGGATATCAAATTAACACCAGGTGTAAATCTGAGTTATACGGCTCATTTCACCTGAAGAAGTCCCACAAATGTGGAGTACAAGTCTTTTATTCAAGGACTTTAATTGGGCATACAGTATTAAATTCACACATTACATATTTCCATCGATATTATGCCCAAACAAATGGTAAATACACTGCTGGATTGCTTACTGGTGAAGTTATTGGTAGTAGTTGGAAATGGAAATATTAGTTTTCAGGCTTTCTCCAACGAAACTCATCGAATATAAAAAACTAAAAAACAATCATTCAGAATAAAATAGTGCAGAAGTATAAATATAGGGATAAAATATATCATATATAATATAACTAGTATATTCCTGTCAACAGGAATGTAGTTAGTTTATATACATGATGTGAACAGCTAGTAAAACAGTAAGTGTACAAAGGTAAAGTAACAATATAAAGGTAAATGTTGAATGGTGACCTTAGTTCATTCATAATTACCATCACACCAACACTGCTCCTACGTTATCTTTATACCTCTTGAAGGACTACTAGAGCTTGTTAAACCTTTATGCAGGGCTTACACCTCCTTATTATTGTCGTCTGCTGGTGGCTGTTTTCCTGCTCTCATCTCAATCTCCTGCCTCTTCATCTCTTCTCTCTGTCCCTACTCCTTCTCCTCTACCTGTTCCCCGTTTCCTATGAAGACAAACTGTGGTGGCAGGGTAAGTCCGCTCCCACACGTCAAGCATGGCCGGAGATAGATCCGACCTCAGCTGAAAATAATGCGCCTAACACGTGTATTTAATGCACCTGCACGGCCTCAGAAACAGCAACATGCAGTGCATTTCCTACCAAACTGCATCTGCAAACTGCACGCATGTTGCACGTTTTGAATGTTTCATGTCAGCGGCGTTCTGTCTCATAAATTCCTAAAGCCGCTTAAACTTGAAAGTCAATTTATTTTACTGTGCTCTGCACAAACATTGCATCTACATGTTTGTGATCAGTGACCGCCATCGTCACTCATGGCTTACAGCGAAAACTAAATGGGCTCGCAGGGAAAAGCAGCAACGTTTCTCAATCGCTGAAGCTGTGGAGGTGTCATGTTTTACGGTGCTGGTTCTCCCAGACCTCCAGCCTGGATGCTGCATGTTGTTTTTGTTTCCAACATGGCCGCCTGCTCTCTCGTAGCGAACACTGATACGTCCTCATTGTCATCCCTCACCACCTGAGCTACGACACCTTGCGTCATCTCATCCACCCTTCCTCCAAGTCTCTCCCCTGACCCTGCTGTGTGAGCAGACAGCACAGAATCTCGTGTGTTTGATGCATGTATGATTTATTTGACTTGATGTTCATTCCAAGAATAAAACCATTTAAAAACCGCATATAACTCTGCGTACTACTTCAAGTTTGAAGCCCTCGGAACAGGAAGTACGTCATTATTTTTATTGATTTTTTTTGTTAATTTATTTACTCACAGGGACAAGACAAATACAAATTGTCCCAGGTGTAATGTATACTGGGGCTGAAGCTAATTTACGGATTAAATGCATGTGTCTCTGTGTATGCATTGACATATATCGACATAGATTGTGTGTTACTGCCATTTTATTTTATTCAAAATGAGTTTGACCAATACTGATCTATGATAATTAAACTGACCTGTTCATCAGCTGCAGGGATCAACATTATTCAACATCCACGAACCACTGAATGTTTGGCAGTGGTCGGAAAGTAACTAAGTACATTTAATGTTCTTAAATACCTAACAAGGTGTTTGTACTTTACTTGAGTATTTCCACTTTATACTTCTACTCCACTGCATTTAAGAGGTAAATGTAGTACATTTTACTCCACCATATTTATCTGACTGTAGTTACTTGGCATATTTTGCTGAACATTTGTCAAACAAAACACAAGATTATCTTCTGAAACACGGTTCATTCTCCAGTGAAACGAATATCAGGAACTGAGTTTTATTTTCTCACACATGGTGCAAGTGTATTAGAAATATTTGCAGCCGGTTTTCAATGAAAATCAAGTTGTTTGGACGAACACATTAGAACATTACACTGCGTGGTAAGCACCCAATTATCAACATTATCTATAAAGTTAGACGGTTTTCGCAGATTTAATTGCCCAACACTATTAAAGTACTTTAAAAATCCACCTCTGCCAAAAACAACAAAAATGCAGCTCACACATTAATGCATCAGTGATAATATATGTAAGGTTTATGCTCTGGCAAAAATCTGGCTAAAAGGCTTATTTACAGCCTTTGTAGGTTTAAGGATGGGAATACTTCCACAACGCTGCCGTCCAGTATATGTCTTACAGATCATCGGCATGAAATGGCTCAAAGTTGTCTGCATCATCGACCTTAAATCAGCTCATCCTCTTCCTCTCTGTGTGCAGACGTACACCGGCTCCATCCTGGTGGCCGTCAACCCGTACCAGGTGCTGCCCATCTACACGGCCGACCAGATCCGCCTCTACACCAACAAGAAGATCGGCGAAATGCCGCCCCACATCTTCGCCATCGCTGACAACTGTTACTTCAACATGCAGAGGAACAACCGCGACCAGTGCTGCATCATCAGGTAGGAGGGAGTTCAGGTTGCAAAGTAGAAGTGGCTCAAGGGCAAATCTCCAATATGTGGCAAAGATCTGAGTTTCAGCCCGATGTCTGTCTGTCTGTCGGTCGGTCCACCTCTTTGGTCTTGAGTGAAATATCTCGACACCTATTGGATGGATAATTGTGCAAAAACAGTGATCCCCCAAATCAAACTGAAGCTGATATTTTCAATTTAGTTACTTTCACTTTTTCCTTACAACCTCAGTAGGATTAGTAACATTAGAAATCTTCAGTGACATTAAAACACTCTGGTAGTGTAGTGTATACACATTTACACACTGGTCAGAAAGGAGAGAGGATTCATTTAAACATGGGACATCAAACTTTTCAAATGGACCGACCAAAATATGTACAAAATGTCAAAAATAGCCAAGTACCAGAGGGCTTGACTACGTATTGGTTAAGAAGACATTTCATTTCTCATCTCTAGTATTTCTAATATTTCCCACATTGAGATATTTCCTGATTGATTAGGCAAAGTTCTGAATCAGATTTGACTGGTGCATATAAAAAGTTAATTTGGTATGTTGTAGAAAACAGGAAACATCTGTTAAAATTAAGGCATTGAGAAAAGTGCAGGTACCAAGGATATGTGTGTGTGTGTGTGTGTGTGTGTGTGCGTGTGTTTGTGTGTGTGTGTGACTTGTTAGTGGTGAGTCCGGAGCGGGGAAGACAGAAAGCACCAAACTCATCCTGCAGTTCCTGGCAGCCATCAGCGGTCAACACTCCTGGATAGAACAGCAGGTCCTGGAGGCCAACCCTATACTAGAAGGTAGGAACACACACACACTTAGGTCCACTTAGGTTGAACTCTGGGACAAGATGATGAAATGTTGAGGTCACCTAGTGATGTGTGCATACCGTTTATATTTACAGGTGTACTTTATGTCCGAGCAGGTGATAGAAATATGTTACCTGTCGATCCCGCTCTCGCTCTCCATGGGGACGAGAGACGGATGCAGGCCTTATTCACACTCTGATCCAGCACAGTGTGAATGCCTCAGCTAAAAGAAAAACAACATCTCACCGAGCTACATGCATCTATGTCTCAGTCTCCTCTTAAACTCTTTAGGTTCTCCGTCATGGAACCTTATCAAAGCAGACGAGCGTACACATTAACACCAGGCAGCAACCTCCGGTTCTGAAAAGTGAAGCCGATCAGGGATCTTAAACTTGCATTCTCTCTACTGGCCATCAGGGGGCGACTCCTCTGGTTGTATAGAAGTCTATGAGAAAATGACTCTACTTCTCTCTTGATTTATTCCCTCAGTAAACATTGTAAACATGAGTTTATGGTCTCAATCTCTAGTTTCAAGTCTTCTTCAATACAGCATGATGTTCATTTAGTAAATTATTGTCTATTTAGAGTCAATTGGACCATAAAGTAGGGTATGCTTTAGGGCGGGGCAACCTTGTGATTGACAGGTTGCTACCAGAGCCGTACATCTCTACGTCACTCCTCCACAGTCCAAATAATATGGTCACTACCGGTCACTGGTTGCAAAAAAAATCAAAGATGGCGACGGCCAAAATCAAAGACGATAATGGCCACAAACCAATGGGTGACATAACGACAACTACATCCACTTCTTATGTTCAGTCTATGATTTACACACAAGTAAGAAAGGATAGAGGACAGAGTCTTGAACCTCAACTGTATCTTAAACACAAAGTGTCAAGTTGTTTTTTACAGGTCTTGATCTGGTATTAAAATGTATGTTCCTTCGAAAATGTTATTTTATATGAAATCCCATGTAATGAAAACACACAAATACACACAGAAGTACACACCTGCAGCTGGGTTATCCTTGCGTCCATATGACATCATCGTTACTGGTTTGTCTTCCAGCCTTTGGCAACGCTAAAACCATCCGCAACGACAACTCGTCTCGTTTTGGGAAATACATCGACATCCATTTCAACAAGAGAGGAGCCATAGAGGGAGCCAAGATAGAGCAATACCTGCTGGAGAAATCCAGAGTCTGCCGACAGGTAGGGCACACAATGATAACACCTGTCCACCTGCTCACACTCCTCAGGATCCAAATAACCTAAACATCCTGACAACATGGGAAAAAGCTTTTCCAACCCAATTTTCTTCTTAAATGTCCCTTTGTGTTTCATTAAATGAGAGGATGCCTTTAGACATTCACATGCTAACATTAGCATGCTAAAGTTAAGATGCTAAGGTGAGTGTGCTAACCTTTGCACACTTTGAAAGACACACTGTGAGGATTTTTCAATAATCTTTCTGCAGGTTATAAAGTAGCAAACAAAGAATTATTTTTTCTAATCAGCAATATCTAGATACAAATACACACGTAGAATTATTTACTATATTTTGATTGTTGTATTTTATGTTATTGTCTTTTATGCTCTCTCATTTCTTATATTTCTCTCTTTACATATCACGTTATAGTGTTTGTGTATATACGTACATAACATTTTATACTTTAATATATTATTATATATGTATATAATCATACTTATACCTCTGAAGCCAGGTTTGAAATAAAAATAATAATAACAGTATTGTATTGTATATATTGTATATTTCTTTTTTTTAATGTCATCTCATATTTTTTCATTTTCTTATTTTATTTTGACTGCATTCAAATAGTTATGTATCTGCGTTTTTTCCCTCTCAGCCCGTGTCTGTGCTGCTGTAATGTGAATTTAATGTTCGCTCTCTGCAGGCCCGCGATGAGAGGAACTACCATGTCTTCTACTGCATGCTAAAGGGCATGACTGCAGAGGAGAAGAGGAAACTGGGTCTGAGCAAGGCCACCGACTACACCTACCTGACCATGGTGAGTACTCCCCTCCATCCTCGCGTGAGCTGTGCCGGTCACGTCGTTAGCAACCGGTTAGCTGCTGCAGTAGTTGAGACTTTGACCTTTCGCAGTGAACGGTCACTTGAGCATCGGGACATTGAAACGCTCAGTGAGTGCACAACAACAAACAGCTCACCCTTAAACACTGACAAAACAGAGATGATGGGATAAGAAGTTGAGATACTTCCACTGAGAGCAGTAGTTAGACGGGACTGTTTTTGGAGTACCAGAAAATTGTGAAAACACTAATAAGGTTATGAGTGACATCTTTAAGAATAATCTTAACATAGAGCTGCAGCCTCTGAAATATATTGGAACCTTCGTCTTTGACCAAAAGCTAACTGTAAGTAAAACCTTCAGTTTGAGAGACCTTCAGCGGTTTGAGAGACCGCTGAAAAGAGGCACAACGGTGTGTAATGTCAACGTACAATGAAAGTGAGAAAAACATTAAAAAGTTGGGGAATAGCCCTGAACATTGGAACAGGAATCTAAACAAGTGGGGGGGAGGGGGGACAAGATGGGAATCACTGTTTGGAAAAATACAGGAAAAGTCAGGAAAAAACACATGAACTTTCTGTTCCTTTATAAGAGCTTTGAGGGGAAATGTCCTCATTAAAAACTGACCAAACGGATGATGTGATGAGAAGTTGAGATACTTCTTCCAGCTCTACTAGGAGTTTGATAACAGAGAAGGTTTCAGGGATGTAAAACGTGTTATGTTTTGTCCTTTACAGTCAAACAGCAAGGAAACAAACAGCTATAACTGAAATATAAAAGGACAAAATACTCAATACAATTGGATGATATTTATTAATGTTTGATCGCCACAAACTGAGTCTCGCTTTCTCTGTTTCTCTGCAGGGTAAATGTATAGTTTGTGATGGCCGAGACGACATGAAAGAGTACTCCAACATCCGCTCTGCAATGAAGGTATTAAAACCACACACTGATCATAGTACAGCAAAGAGACATTAGCTCCAGCTGTAACTTTAGCGCTTTAGTAGCTACTTAAAGTCAAATAATACTCTTAAAAAGCTTGGATATGAAAGACACTGAAATAATCGCCTGTGCTCTGTTCTGCAGGTGCTGATGTTCACAGACAAAGAGAACTGGGAGATTACTAAACTGCTGGCTGCTATATTACACATGGGGAACCTCAGATACGAAGGTAAAGTCAAAAGGATTCTTGGTGAATTTTACAACACAGTGTATGAGTTTGTTGCTGCTCTGGTATGTTTCCCTGTCCGGTCGTCCAGTTTCTTGCGTTGAATACCAGTAGACACTATTCAGGACTGGAAAAAGATTTGCGAGCTTTTTAAGGTTCAGAAAAACGATTTATCTGTATTTTAATCCACAGTTAATATTGTCCTAAAACGACAGTCGAATTTGTAGTAAGTAGGTAGTAATAAGTTCTCTTTGTATCTAAAAACAATCAGAATGTATCAGATGTCTATTACAAAGGAAATAAAAGATATTTTGGTTGTTGCAACACAGAGGTTTACAAAGCATTTCCAGTTTTAGTTATTCTAGGATTATTATGGTACAGCAGTATAACCGTCCCCAGCATTGAGTGAGCCGCTTGTTGACCTTTGACCCTGCAGCTCGTACCTACGACAACCTGGATGCCTGCGAGGTCGTCCGGAGCCCTCACCTCACCACTGCTGCTACGCTGCTGGAGGTGACACACACACAAAAAAAAAACACAAACACACACACATACGGCTGTCAATCTGTTTCAGTAATGGCAGGTTCATCCATATGCTCTACAGTATGTAAGTGGGTGGTTTAGACACACAGAAGGAAGAAGAGAGGGCGTCTATATCCTGTTCAAAGCTCTCCGCTACAGACAATCCACAATACAAAATATCATAACCAATTAATTAAAACCTGTGCCTGTATTATTAAATAAACTAAAATAAATATCATGTTATATATGTAAAATATTTAATCGCGATTAATCGCATGGATTTTTTGCTATTAATCGTGATTAATCGCATTGTTATGGCAAAGTTCAATAATGAATTCAAAAGTAGTGTATTGCGCACTTTTATTTTAAAAGTACTGCTATATGAACAAAAGTGCAATAACATTTGGTTCACGAGATGCAGGCAGCATGTTTTATACTTAATGTGAATATAATTCATACTTTGTTGGCATCTTATTCTGAAAACCGGATGTTCGTCTGAAGAAACCGGATGTTGTCTCACGTTAATCTTTCTGCTAACTTTCAAAGTCCTTCGCTCGCTCCCGATTTGTGCCGTTTAAATGCGTTTACCGTGAATTTCAGCATATAGGTGCACTAAAATTACTGACTATAGGATGTTTGCTGGCTTTTATCCCACTGTTCTTGTCATCCTCTTGTTGTTATGTCTATGTATTGTCTCTTGTCTTTCAATTTAAAAAAAATAAAAAATAAAAAAAATAAAAAATTATAATAAATTACAAAAATGCGTTAACGCGCGATAAAATAATTGTCGGCGTTAATTAATGAATGCGTTAACGCGAAATTAACGCGTTAACTTGCCCAGCACTAATATATACATATGATTCAAGGGCCTCTGGGTTTGTACCCTTGAGGCCCAGCTACCTGTGACCTCAGGTCAGCTAACATTTTGATTAAGGCAATTTTGTGCACCTTTACAATAATCAATATCCAAAAATGTTATCTTTCATTTTAGCATGATTTCTAGACGATGACTTGAGGTTGAATTATCTAACCATTAAATAAAAACTAAAGAGATGGCTTTAAGCAAACCAAACCTGCATCACGAGTACCGTATTTTCCGCACTATAAAGCGCACCGGATTATAAGGCGCACCTTCAATGAATGGCCTATTTTAGAACTGTTTTTATATATAGGGCGCACCGGATTATAAGGCGCATAGAATAGAATAGCGTCGTAAGCGTGTCTCTTGAAAGGTGCCATTTTGGGGTCTTTATACACACAAGTGGTGTTGGACTAGGAGTAAGCACAGTACCGGTGTTTACCGCGGTGCGGCTTTGTAGTTTACCAGTCGTACTGAAACATTTTGACAGAGCGCCGTGTACAACCAGTATGGATCAACCAATTAACCAATTGATCCATATATAAGGCGCTCCGGATTACAAGGCGCACTGTCGTTTTTTGAGAAAATTAAAGGCTTTTAAGTGCGCCTTATAGTGCGGAAAATACGGTAATCACATTACCTCATCTCTGGCACTGCCATCATGTACTCTTTTGCAAATCTGCTACTTTTGTAATGTATTTATGTATTTTATTGTATTGCGTTGTATTGTGCTGTACAGTACAGTGTTGTACTATAGTGTTGTAATGTTGAAGTGTACTGATACTATTAGGTCACATTGTAATAACCTGCTCGGGACTAAAAATGAAAATTAGCTCTCAAGCTAACTCTGGCACATTTACATTGTGGTGGAAACTGAAATGTTGATGAATGTGCACTGTCCTTGGTAAATAAATAAATACTACTGAAGGAGATGAAACAGTTGTGTGTGCATGTGTGTGTTCAGGTGGACGGTAAGGACCTGATGAACTGTCTGACCAGCCGAACTCTGATCACCAGAGGAGAGACCGTCTCCACCCCACTCAGCATGGAACAAGCTCTGGACGTACGGGACGCTTTCGTGAAGGTGAAACACTTGATCATTAAAACCGCTTTTTAGTCGTCTTTTCTTCACACATTACCTTAAATATAAGGCGAAAAAAATATCCATTACAGGAGGTTACAGGTGCACTGTGGAGTTTTCTACCGCGTTGAATGTACTTCCTTCAACATAAAACATTTTTGAAAGCAAATAGTTTAAGTATTTTAAGTCCTGCTATTTTTTTATACCCATGTTTACGAGCTAGAGTTCTTCTTCTCTGCCTTTAGTGGCATTTGGCTGCGTTTCTGAGCGCATCATCACCACCTGTAGATCACTGGAACAGTTTGAAAACATTTGTAGGGATGTGAATTCTAAGGCCAAAAAACACCCCAAATACTTCATAGTGCTACTTGAGGTCCAAAACTCTGCCGGTCTTTAAAGTATTACGGTGACTTGACGTGTGTGTGTGTGTGTATGTGTGTGTGTGTGCAGGGAATTTACGGCCGCTTGTTTGTGTGGATCGTGGAGAAGATCAACGCGGCCATTTACAAGCCGATGCCCTCACAGCCCAAAGCTCTCAGACGCTCCATCGGACTGCTGGACATCTTCGGCTTTGAGAACTTCACTGTCAACAGGTACAGCACGCCCCAAAAGACCAGCACTCAGACCTGACACAGACAGGACAGTAACATGACCAGCTGATCTCATTAGCATCAGAAGGATTTCCTTTCATTCTCTTTTCATTTGTTTCTCCGTATCATCTTGGTCCCGTTAGTTTTCCTCCTCTCGTGTTTGTTGATCAGATGCAGCGTGTTTGATTATTTGGTATTTGTCTAGTTCCCTATTTCCTTCTTCAACATCAGGTATCTGATTATGAAATGAATGATCGCATGAATAAATTGTGTAAAATATATAAATGATTTGTGAAATAACTAAAGAAAGGATTGAAACTCAACATAATACTAAACTTTAATAATCAGCATCTTTATTTTCACATTGAAGAGTTTTATAGGACCAATCATGGGTATTTTGCATTAGATCTAGATTGATTTTTGTTGTGACCAGTTGTATATCAACTTGAAAAGAAGCTGTTTGTCAAACTGGCCTCTTACAATGTGAATAAATGTCCAGTTAAACTTCTTCCTCTCACCCACGCTTCCTGACTTGAAGAGCCACCGAGTGCAAAGTAATTTTCTCTCGTCGCTTCTCGTCCCTCCGTCCCGCAGCTTTGAGCAGCTGTGCATCAACTTCGCCAACGAGAACCTGCAGCAGTTCTTCGTCCGGCACGTCTTCAAGCTGGAGCAGGAGGAGTACAACCTGGAGAACATCAACTGGCAGCACATCGAGTTCACCGACAACCAGGACGCCCTGGACATGATCGCCATCAAACCCATGAACATCATCTCGCTCATCGACGAGGAGAGTCGCTTCCCCAAGGTACGCGCGCTCGGGTGGTTGGATGGTGGGACGCAGATAAGCGACCAACCGAGTACCCCACCGCTCTCTCCTTCCTTTTTCGAGACTGCAGAAACGTGAGCTGCTGAGTGTAAATCCGCGGTATCGCCGTTCGCCTCGCTCAGAGGCCGTCCTCACCATAATACTTTACACTACTTTAGGAGGGAGGGAGGTCAGACGGCAGCTGGCAGTACCACGGGTCTGCACTTTGCGGCTCACGTCACAGCAGTTTCACAAGCGTGTGTGAGAACTACGGTGGCCTTGAGGTCACTCAAAAACACAAAAGGCCTCTCTTTGGAGCCAGTGTGTTTGGTTTGTCCCTTCTGGGCTACTGTAGAAACATGGCGGAGGACTCAGTGAAGTAAACCTGCTCCTTATGTAGATGTGAAGGACTCATTCTTAGTTTCAGGTGATACGCTTCAGAAAACATAGTTATGAATAGTTATGAATCTTATATTTCAATCTGCCAGTAGATCCCCTGAAATGCCGCACACTGGCCCTTTAAGTAAATGTACAAATGTATTAGCACCCAAATCCACTGTGGATTATTTTTGGTCCATTTACAGGCACTGTTATTTAACAAAGTCATTTTAGAGGAATAATCCGATTGACTTCACATATAGTCAGTATCTTCTAAACACCTTTGCGATGAAACATTCAAACTTTTAGATTTCATGGAAACAGCGTTGCTGTCGGGAAGCAGATCATTTATTTATTATTTCATTGTAAATTCTCACTTTAGCTTTGTGTGCTGCTTATATATTCTTGAATGTTTATTGTTGTAGATAAAATACTTAAAGTAGCTAGAATCAATATTGCTTTTAATAATGATGTGTCAAATTACAAAGTCAAAGTTGTCTCCGTCAGTGATGAACCTACAGAGAGTTATCAGCTGAATCTACGGCTCCTCTCGGCTTTACGGAATTCTATATTGCGTTTCAGCTCTTTATTTATCTGTCTGGCACCAGCGCTCTCGTAGTGTCGTTTACGGAGAAGAAGCTGTAAAAGGTCACTGTACTACCTGCTCAGCAGAAAAGACAGACAGAGTTAGACACTACCTGGTGAACATAGTGGAGCATTTAGCAGCTAAAGAGACAGATGTTTCCCTCTGGAGTTGGTGGAGACCAAAACCAGAGCTAAAAGAGAGTAAATGTCACACATCAACTTAAAAGGTGTTACCGTCAACTTCACCAGGGGCTTTGAATATGAAAATGTGTCTTTTTGTTTCCGTCTCTGTGTGTGTCCTGCAGGGCACGGACACCACCATGCTGAACAAGCTGAACCACCAGCACAAGCTCAACACATACTACATCCCTCCAAAGAACAACCACGAGACCCAGTTTGGCATCCAGCACTTTGCTGGAGTGGTTTACTACGAAACGAGAGGTCAGAGTCACTTCAGACACACCAGGAGGAGATAATGAAAATGTTCCTGTGTTACTGTGGGAACATATTAGATATTTAATGAAGCCAGTTTGATGTGTTTCCTTCTGTTCTGTTCTATCTACTTATGGTATTATTATTTATTGTTGAGCACGTGTTGTGTGTTTTTGTTTCATATTTGCTGAGATAGCTGATGATGCAAAACATGTTATCGATGATGATTACATGCGTCTGTGCTTGTTTATTATGTGCACGCTCTGACACAGTGTGTGTGTGTGTGTGTGTGTGTGTGTGTGTGTGTCCTGCAGGCTTCCTGGAGAAGAACAGAGACACTTTATACGGTGACATCATCCAGCTGGTTCACTCCTCCAAGAACAAGTTCATCAAACAAATCTTCCAGGCTGATGTCGCTATGGTAACGGATACTCTCACACACACACACACACACACACACACACTATGAGGGGGAGCGAGGGAAGCGGAGGACAAGATGCGTGTGTTAAGCTGAACTTTTACAAAACAATTTTGGAACATTAACGTAAGCACCGAATTTGTAGCAGACTTCTGTCTACTTGATCTGATTTCCTGTGGAGGGGGTCATCAGTGGGGCGTCGCTCCTCTTTAACCCACATCTCTGTGAATGTCCAGGGGGGACGGAGGCAACGCCCGGGTCTATTTACTGAGATGAGCAGCAGACTGTTGAGCGTGGAGATGTTCATCACGTGGCCTAGACGTGATGTCATCTCTATTGTCAAACAAGCACGAGCGCTGACAGTGAAAGTCCTTTTCTGATTTCATTGTTGTTTGCTCTGCGCTTTACTAAGATATATTCAAACATATTTTGTGATATGATCTTTTGGTGAAGTTGCATTAATCACTACCAGGGGGGAGACATTTTGTCTTCACTAGGAATACAAATAATTTAGCAGAATGTATAGATCAGGCTTCAAGGATTGAGGTGACATGTTGTCGGGTTGAACCGAACAGATTCTAGCTGAAATGTTTTGATCCTGGTTCGATCATGTGAAGCACTATAAAAGTACCATATCAATTGTAAACAATACTCAGATACACTTTACATAAAAAATAAATATTAGTTTTATTAGTTTCTGGGGATTTCTCATTGCAACGTTTGGTAAACTTAGATTTATTTTGACTGGAAGTGTAACTTTGTTGTCGTGTCTAACATGAAAATATTGTCATTTAGTTTCCCACTGTGACCACTAGAGGGCAGTAAACGCCCATGTTTCTAAATACACTCACGTCATTGTGAGCTCAAAAATAGTCAAAACACACAGAAACCACACCATACAACATTTCACTTCACTATCAAAACTTTAACTATATTTTGCTGAAACATACTTTTACATAAGTAAGGTTTTGAATGTAGGATTTTTACTTGTAGTGGAGTATTATCACATTATGGTAGTAGTACTTTTACTGAAGTAAATTGTCTGAATACTTCTTCCATCTCTGGCTGCAACTAACAATTATTTCCATTTTTGATTAATCTGTTCATTATTTTATGGATTAATCAATCGTTTGTCAATTGCTTGTTTTATTTAAGCCCAGAGAGAAAAGACTCAAATCATAACATTTGAACCAGCAAATGTTTCTAATTTTTGCTGGTCAATTAGTCAATTCTCACGATTGACTAATCAACTTTTAATTGATAAAGTTGTTCTGGCTTCACTTTTAATTTTAACTCTGAACCTGCAACGTCAGCCTCACAAAGACATTTATATTTAGAGACGGAAAGAGGAGAAAGGTTAGTGTCAGAGCTCAGGAAGAGAGAAAGGAGTCCTCATTGTTTCTGACCATGACACTTTCTGTGCTGTCTCACTTGTGTGTGTGTGTGTGTGTGTGTGTGTGTGTGTGTGTGTGTGTGTGTGTGTGTGTGTGTGTGTGTGTGTGTGTGTGTGTGTGTGTGTGTTTAGGGGGCAGAGACCAGGAAGCGTTCGCCCACTCTGAGCAGTCAGTTTAAGAGATCTCTGGAGCTGCTGATGAGAACTCTGAGTGTTTGTCAGCCTTTCTTCGTTCGCTGCATCAAACCCAACGAGTACAAGAAATCCATGGTGAGTGTCGGCACTCTGTATCCAAATAGAACACCGTAGAATAAGTTTACTTTGAATGGATTTTAGTTGACATGCAGTGCAATAGAAATAGAAGCACTTGGTTACTAGTCGACTCGCTCTGCAGCAGCTGGAAAGCAAAACATTTCTCAGCGAGTTCACTAACTGTGTTAAAAATGAATTGTGGGGTGGACAAAATAATGTAAACACATTAAGTCTAATAATATCGTAATTCATATTTCAAAGGCAAACAGTCGTAAATTAAAGCAAATTAATATTTACAGTATTTAATATTTACATGTTTTTAAACTTATCCATTTGTGTTGAAGCTGTTTTTGATCAAGTGTTAAAATGATTTCCTCCACACGTTGTACTTCTTCCTGTTATTTTGTCCAAGCCTGCGGATAGATGCTTAATCTGTTGTGAACTCAGGCTGTAGTGAAATATATATTCATACACAAACACTTGATTTTTAAGTTTGTTTGTAACTGAGGAGGTCATCAGTGTTTGTAATTGTTCATATCACTAATATGAGGTTACAGAATGAAATTAATCCATAAAAAGTTTAACATGCTTTTATTTTGACCTTAATGTATTTTGTCCATTGGAATAAACACTATTCAGTTTTCAATATATATTTCTAATTATAAACATTTCAGACTTTTTACTTCGATAAATCAAACGGGGTGTTAAATGAAGTCAAATGTGCCCCAACAGTGTTTTCTCACCAATAACGTCTGTAAACATTGTTCATTACTAAATATTCAAACATGGATCAAAACACCACGTGGAGTCCGCTGATCATGTTCATCAAAACAAGTCAAGAGTCAATTAGTGCCAAGATGCATGAAAAATAAAACATAATAGTGAATTAAAAATAAAGGAAGTTTCACAGTGGTTTAGAATTATAGCCCTTCTAAAGGAAAACTGATCAGTTGTACATCAGTTACTCCCCCGTATTACTCCACTCTGTTCTTCATGCCTCCACAGTGAACGGAGAATCTCAAAAACAGAGAACAGTCTTGATGAGTAAATGGAAGCCGTGCTTAATACCAGCAAAACTATATCCAAACCTTTGTTGACAAACTGTCACACCTCGTTCAGCATAAGAACAATAATGTGTCATTTATTTAATGTGTATTTGTTTGGGGAGAAGTATGGAGCGTAAACCAAAGCCACACAGCACAGCATTTATAGCCTGAGCTAATTTGCAACTGAACCACAGATAAACAAGAGACAGTACAAAACATGAACTTATCCAGTCGTGTGCTCGGTATTTCCCAAACATGCAGTTCTGCTAAAAAACTGTCTTAAACCCTTTGCCACTCGTTTGTAGAGCGCCTGCGCAATCTTGAGACTTGGCAGAAGAGTTTTAAATAGTCAGGTTCTAGCAAGGATGCATGTGTTTGGGAAGTAGTGATAATAATACTGAAAAAATCAAACTTGGATTATAATGCACAAGCTGTGTGAGAGTTTGTATGAAGGTTTTGATGTAATTTAGCCGTTGTTAAACGCCGCCCCCATTTACTTCAACTCATCAAGACTTCTCTTCTTCTTT